>NW_019525275.1:240122-240632 GCF_002814215.2 Seriola lalandi dorsalis
ATGTTTCCCGCTGCTGGTGGAAACTCTCCATCAAATAAATAGAGAGAGAGAGAGAGAGAGAGAGAGAGAGAGAGAGAGAGAGAGAGAGAGAGAGAGAGAGAGAGAGAGAAAGACACCTGTTGCAGGTGTGGTGCAGCTAGAGCACCTCTGAACGAGGCTCCGCCTTCTTTTTCGACTTCACCATCTGTTTCAGAAAACAGACAAGAAAAAACAACAACTAACGCTGAGACTGGACCCAGGTTCTCCACGTGATCTGGATCAGATGAACTCAACCAGACCTGGAGTGACAAGGAGGTCCAGGTCTTCCCATCAACCACCATCTGTCCCTCAAAACCACCTGAGAGTCCTGGCACCTGAACAGGTGTAGACCCACCCCCACACGGGACATCATCCCTGTGCCCGACAGGTCCTGGATCCGAAACAGATCCTGACCACGTCATGATTTGGGGGATGAGTCTGAGAGAGAGTGTGTGTGTGTGTGTGTGTGTGTGTGTGTGTGTGTGTGTGTGT
>NW_019525275.1:240682-241739 GCF_002814215.2 Seriola lalandi dorsalis
GGGGGGGGGGGGGGGGGGGGGGGGCTGATAGCCGAGCTGGTGATGGAGGCCAGTGAACTGAACGTTTGAATAATCTGCTTTCAGGCAGAAGCAGTGAAGCTGTCAGACGGTCTGTCAGCCGGGCGGCCATTAACCGCACGCTGAGACTCTTCTTCTCTGCTTCCTGTCTAAACACTGTTTTCTTCTTCTCCTCAAACACTCAACACGCGTGACTGCTCATCGAGCAGCACACCAACATGGTGTCTGAGCGTGCGCGGCTGGATGAGCTGACAGCCGCAGTGTGTTTGTTTGCAGTGGTCACTCTGCGGGGGGGCAGCGGAGCGGGTGGGGGGCGGGGTAGTTAGCGGCCAGTTGATATGTTTGGGTGCAGGATGGAAGGCGGGAGAATTAGCATTTAAAGTAGATGCCCACCAGGCATAAACACACCTTGGTGAGCTCAGCCAATATGTTTCCCGCTGCTGGTGGAAACTCTCCATCAAATAAATAGAGAGAGAGAGAGAGAGAGAGAGAGAGACACCTGTTGCAGGTGTGGTGCAGCTAGAGCACCTCTGAACGAGGCTCCGCCTTCTTTTTCGACTTCACCGGCTGTTTCAGAAAACAGACAAGAAAAAACAACAACTAACGCTGAGACTGGACCCAGGTTCTCCACGTGATCTGGATCAGATGAACTCAACCAGACCTGGAGTGACAAGGAGGTCCAGGTCTTCCCATCAACCACCATCTGTCCCTCAAAACCACCTGAGAGTCCTGGCACCTGAACAGGTGTAGACCCACCCCCACACGGGACATCATCCCTGTGCCCGACAGGTCCTGGATCCGAAACAGATCCTGACCACGTCATGATTTGGGGGATGAGTCTGAGAGAGAGTGTGTGTGTGTGTGTGTGTGTGTGTGTGTGTGTGTGTGTGTGTAGGATTATGCTAACTCTTCCCTCACATTGAAGGATTTGTGTCAGACCAAGCTGGCGTGCAGGCGCTTTTTCTCCCACAATCCCTCTTTGTTTGGCGGCGTGTCACCGGTCCAGCATGGAGGCAGTGGGTTGGTGTGTGTGTGTGTG
>NW_019525275.1:241811-250738 GCF_002814215.2 Seriola lalandi dorsalis
ACATGGATATGAACTTCCTTCAGTCTGTAAAGCCTCAGATCTCATCTTGTCATTTCCACAGGACTGAATGTGAAAGTGAACGCTTCACTTCTCTTCTTCTTCTGTTTTATTATCTTCGCACCCTCCTCCTCCTCTTTGATCTTCCTCTCAGATAAAGCTCCTGTCTCTGGTCTTTGAGTCTCTGCAGGTTCATCAGGTTCAGGACTTTCAGACCTTGAACGCCTCACAGTGTTAGAGTCTGATGACAGACCAGAGACAACATGATCCACAGTGATGAATGAATGAATGAATGAATGAATGAATGAGACCTGGAGCAGATGGACCAATGAACAGTGATCATTCTTAATTCAAGAGCTGCAGTGATTGGATATTGATGAATTTGATTTTTTTAAAAACCTAATATTTCACACTAATTAAATTACAGATCACCTGCAGACGACATGACTCAGATTTAAACATTAAAACAACAAATAGATTTCCCGCCTCCTGGTCGTTTCCTCCACCGACCAATCAGGTTACAGGAAACATGTTCACAGTCTCTCATAGACCACACCCTCTGAAGGATGAGGGCCCCTGAACTGGAACACGGCTAAGTGTCACATTGAAGTTGACCTTTGACCTCAAGGCCCCAAAGTGAGTCTAAACATTCCCCCCGCCATCACACCACCACCAGCAGGTGAACTGGTGACAGGTGAAGATGTATGTGTCTAGACTCTGACCGTCTGCTGCCTCAGCACAAATCCAAATCCTTCAGACCAGGTCCTCCAGGACCCGCCTCAGGTGCCTGTATACCTGCATGTATCAGCAGGTGTTCATAATAAAGTGCTCACCGACTGTACATGACTCACTGGTGACAGTCAGTCTTTGCTGGGGAACATGTGGATGTTTGCTGCCACCTGCTGGTTCTAAACACACATCTTCACCAGTTGACCTGTCTGACATCGTCATCATATCTCATGTACACCTGTAATAACACATCAGTGATGTATTATTACAGGTGTATATGAGGAGAGAACATGGCTGCCTGCAGAGTCAGTGATTGTCGGCTGCTTCATGTTTCACTGCTGCTGAGATGGTGAAACGACACCAACGTCTTCCTGTCAGTTAACGAGCAGCAGCGTCTGATGAGCCTGAACACAGACGACGACTCAGGTTTAACTTTAACCACATTTACCACCAAGTAGCACTGAAAGGCAAGAGATCTGTGAAAACAACTGCTGTTATTTAAACTTACATTTAACTTTAACTTACATTTTTCAAGATTTCTCTCAATAAACAATAACGTCACCTGTCTGCCCGGGGTTGCTTATAGACAGGAAAAAAACAAATGCAAAAAAATTAAATAAAATAAAAACTTCACTTGTCTGTAAAAAGTCAGACCTGAGCTGCATCTCGGGCTCTGTGTGAACAGTCGACTGATGGAGATAAACAGCTGCTGGAGCTGATTCTCATTAAACCACAGAAGAAGAACTCATTAAAACCATGAGGAGAACATGATGGAGATCTGATGTTCGTGTTTGTCGACTGTTGTAATGTGAGGAAGATTCAGCCTCCTCGTCATCACTACACACAGCCGTTTCCCTCTTCATGTTTATCAGTTTATTCATGAGATGTGCTTCTTTCACCCACAGCTGCTGTGACACTGAACAGACTCTGCATTTTTAGATCTTTTTCTATTTTTTATGCGGATTGAAAATGTAAATAAACAGGTGGAAACAGATGTAGTGAGTATGATCAATAATAAGATGAATGACAATAAATTACCTGAAGAAAAAAACACAACCATGACATTGATGTCATCATCAGGAAGTGACGTCATAACGGATCTTCATCTCAGTCTCAATGATTACGTGGGAGGCTGGATTAAATCCCTTTTACTAGATGAGTTTATTGTTTTTAATTTGCATGAATTCATTTAGATATGAATAATTTCAGGTGTCCAGGATTTACCTGACACAGGTGAACCAGCTTCCTGGACACCTGAGATCAGCTGAGACCGTCAGCTCATTTAAATCACATCAGTTTGCTGCAGCTCAACAATAAATCACTAACATCTGTTTAATCTGGTTTATCAATTCTTTTAAATTTGATGTCACTTACTTAATATTTTTATTCTTAGATTTTAATGTCATCTTAATGTTCTATTTCTAATGTAGTTCCAATCGTGTCACACACACACACACACACACACACACACACACACACACACACACACACGAAGCCGTCTTAGATAAAAAGTGATTTAATGTTTTTCTCTGTGACAGTTTGAGGCTCAGAACCGTCGACACTTGAATCAAAATATACACGTTTCATCAGATATAAAACCAACTTCACTCTGACTCCACCTGTGCTACAAAACATGTATGTACAGCAAACACCGCCCTCCCCTCCCCTCCCCCCACCAACTCTCTACCTCTGACTGACTGGTCCCAGTCCTGCCTTACCTATCTCACCTGTCTCACCTGACGCTGAGGGCTCACGATGCATTCAAGGCACCTGGGGAGAAACGGTTCACAGAGATACATCAGTATTTAAATTTCAGTAACTGTTGAGGATCCAGGTCCCTGATCCGGGTCAGTGTCTCAGCCTCTGTGTGATGAACAACACGTCACTGCTCCACTGTCTGATTGTACACTACAGTCAGACTGAGACCTCGGCGTCATGTCCAGAATCTGAGGAACCAGGTCTCAGTGCTGATGTAGAAGTTTGTGCGTCCTGTTTGTGGAGGTGAACCACAGAGGTGACCTATGACCTGTGACCTCGTGGTCAGGGTCAGACTACATACTGTGGCAGTGGAGGGGGTGACACAGCTGAAATGTGTCGGGTATTTCCTGTATTTTAATACTCGTTGTGTACTGAAACTACAAGAGGACGTTCAGACCGACAGCTCGGTGGATCTGTCCCCTGGAGGAAAAGCGAGCCCTCTTCTCAGGATCCAGACCTGCAGCAGACCAGAGATGTGGTCTGAGTCACAGACATGCAACTAACATTTATATTATTATAAAAACTAAATTGTTTCCTGAATTAAAACCAAACTCAAAAGAGCCGAAGACAATCTGGAGCTGCAGATTTTTGTTTGTGACGACATTAAAAACTGAGCTGAGAGTAAATACTGACTGTTTACAGACTGTTATCAGGTTGTTTACAGACTGCAGGGACCTTTATACGAGAGCCTGAATTGCAGTGCATTGTGGGAACTCAGAGGTTCAGCCTCCTGCTGTCTGGATCTGTCCGATGGTCTGGACACAGAGCAGGATGGGACTGACACACAGCAGTCATTTTTCCTTTTTTTCTAGTTTGAAACCATCATCGACCAAACCTCCCAGGTGTCTTGAATGCACCACAACTTTACTGCCCCGAGCGGCTCGTTCAGAGTAAACCTGCGGTTCAGACAGTGAAGCAGCTTCATGGTGAAGTTCAGGTGAGCGGCTGGAATGTCGACGTAATAATATTAAGACAAAGAAGAACCAAACATCTGGTTTCAGTTCGTCTCCGACGGCGGCCGAGCGTCTGACGTCGTACGACTCGGTGCTGCGGCGAAGGCACAGAACAACTGCTGAATCAGCAGAGCCTCAAATCGCATTGGCCGGCGAAATCCAGTGAAGCGGTCGAGAAACTAATAAAAACATTCCCACAGGAAACACCAAGCGCCTAAACCAGTTCAACATCTTTTGTAATTTTTTAGTCCTTAAAACCAGAAACCTGAGGCAGGCGGGTTTGTTTGCATCTAAAAGGCCGTTTTTGGTTTCAGCTGTAGTGGATCAAACTTATAAATAAACCGTTCAGAGGCGACAGACAAGACGAGCGAACGACAAACCCAACAGAACACGACAGGAACAAACCGCCGAGACACACCCGACAAATAAAAGCTCAGGAATGATTAAAATATTGCTACAATATTTGATTTGAATAAAACGTGATTGCATACATGGAAATAAAGAAATCAAAGAAGAATAGAAAAAAAAAAGAGAATCTCATCTAGAACTAAAGACCCAGCAAACGGCTAAAACAGAATCAGTTCACATGTCTGACGCTACAGTAACCAGCAGTACAAAACACTAACATGAAGGAAACACCAATAAAATACACTTACAATGTTGATACATCTGTAATACATCTCAACAGTAAACCTTTGTCAACTGTAAACCTGCTCTTTGCCAGTTTACAGAGGCATGATGGGAGATTTGTTTTTCCGAGTCGAGATCGCTCTGACTCCAGGAATAAGGCACAGGGATGATCTGAAGGCCAAACCGGACTGTGGATAACGAGGCCTGGTCTAAGGTCTGACAGCCTGAGGTGGACTCAGGAAAGGTGTCAGAACTGGTCAAGACTAGAGTTACTTCTAAGGGGGAAACCAGAGAAGAGGACTAGGGCCTCAGGGAACTGAGATTAAAGAGAGAACTGTGAGTTCATGAATTCAGAATTCAAAGGTTTTAAATCCAAATTCTGGAGAATAAATTAAAATGACCTTAATTCTTTAGTTGTGACATTAAAGTCAAAAGGCAAGAGTGGCTCAAAGTAACAGCTCCACAACAAGAAGGTAAGAGGGGCACCGTCTGAAACCTCCTTCAAATCCTGACCATAAACTCAGAATCCTGACTTTATTCTGTGAATCTGAGATTAAACACAGAATCCTGACTTCCTCCAGACTTCAGAGAAGTCCAGTATTTTCTCCAGAGACCCTAATCCTCTTTGAAGGCAAAGAGTTTAAACAATAATTTAACATCACACCAGAGTTCACGGTGGTTTCTGCAGACGTGTTGGAATGATCGGAGTGTAGTGGACACCATCGAGCCCTCGGAGGAGCAGAGGAGTCAGATGGTGGAGTCTGAGGCTCAGATGGAGGACTTGGAGAAGGAGACCCGCAGGTGGTGGTTCTCTCCCAGGTCGTGGTTGTGGAACTCGATGAGGGACTCGATGGCCTCCTCCACTGAGCCCATCTGGATCAGAGCCATCTTGTGGTCCTTCCTGAAGGACAGAGCAGCAGGAGGTTCTTAAGACTGAGAACACGGTATTTCTCTAAAACCACAGTACAACCTCCGGACGCCGAGAGGTTTTCAAGGTTTTTAACTTTTTACAAAAATGTGACTAACGACAAACAAACATCAAGATGAAGGGATAAGGTAAAGGGGGTTTGGGGAACAGAAGGTTCAGGTCAAACTCAAAGACTTCAGGTCAGGGCAGAGACAAGGACTTCAAAGCTAAAGCTTGAGGATGAAACAACCACAGGACTTTCAGAACAAGAAAAGGAATTTAGGATGAAGGCTTGAGAACAGGGACAGGGACTTTGGGAGACAGCAGGGCAGTAGCAGAGAGAGTGGCAGGGCTTTAATCAGTGATGGATGACTTACTGGAAGAACTTGAAGGCCTTGACCATGGCTCCCGAGCTGGAAAACAGCATCTTGAGGTCATCTTCTACCACAGAAGGGCTAAAAACAAAAACAGACCAAAATTGAGAAATGTTGCAGGTGCACTTGGTTTGGTGTCAGGTGTAGTGTTCCTCAGGTGTCCATGTTTGTACTCCAGGTGTTGAAGGACTTACGGGATGTTGGAGAGGTGTAGGGTGGCAGAGGGTGGGAAGATGTTTGAGTAGTTTTTGGAGCCGGGCTTCTTGAAGCGGTGCAGGGGGGAGTTGCTATAATCTTTGGTCAGGCCCTGGTCCTCGTGGCCTTCACGGGGAAGCTGGACGTTGGTGTGTTTGGACAACGTGATGCGCAGAGGCTTCCCATGCAGCCGCTGGCCGTTCAGGTGACTCATAGCTGCAAACCAGACAAGTGGAGAACGCTGCTCAAGTTTCTGACCAGACAAGGACCGAACTGATAAGAAACTATTGTTTAACGCATCAACATCCTTCAGAGAAGAAGTCATAGTGCTGTCAAATAAGTAACGATAAAAATAAAAGGTAGACCTGCTTGTCCTCTGTACACAACTTTGTGTAGTTCTGTGTTTAGGTTTGGGAATCTTAATGTCATGATTTGAATATATTTTTGGTCCATATATAAAAATGAGCTCCAGTCTCAGGCCTGTTACGTCTGGAAGCTGCACAGTTCCACCTTCCTGGTTGTGTCAACATAACGAACATAAACCACAATGTTATTATATTATTATTGTGGCTCAGGAGGTGGAGCTGGTCATCCACCAATCAGAAGGTCGTTGGTTTGATTCCCGGCTACTGTATCATCAGTAGTAGTGTGGTTTCCATTGCGAAGCACAGATGCTGCTTTTTAAGTGAAGTCCATTTATCATTCTATAACTGTAATCCCTTTTATCAAAATAAAAACTCAATATTAAATATTTGTCATCATCAATATCAAGATAACAAAGCTGTGATGTGAAAAGGCTGAGCTGAAAAATAACTAGGATCTCTTTTTATGAGCATCTGTAAACTGGAACCTGAATTTACCTGAAGTACCTTCAATTTAAAAAGTACTTTTCCAAGTATTTTTGTCTTTGACAGCAGAAAGTAGAGAAGTGACAGGAACTGAGGGACTGAGAATGACACGAAACAAAGGTGGCGACAATATGGAAGTGTACCAGCTCACAGAAATGGAGTTTGGTTGGAAGAACCTGATCAGGTATTTTATTACACAAAAATCCCATTATGATAATAGTCTTTGTTTGCTGGAGAATCTGTGGAAGTGAAAATGCATCAGAGACACCTGGAGAAGCAAGACATTTTAAATGTGTGATCCCTCTGGACATTAAGACGATATACTGTGGATATGTCTCAACACTGATCAAAAAGTAATAAATATTTAATGAGTATCCTGCTGGTGGCTGGTAAAAAGAACCTCAGCAGGAAATGATTATCACAGGAGACCAATGTAAATACATGGATGGAAATTATGATGGAACAATTTATAATATACTGGGAAAAATGTATTAACTATGTGACGCCACAAAGGCTTGATTTTATTTTCACAAATCCATAATTCTGTTAAGGACACAAGATGACAATCTACTCATTCATTGTCTTTTTCTACATGTGTAGAAGTATTTTGAAATCTGTGACAAATACAAATATGTCAAATACATTCAGTTTAAAATCTGAAATGATTTGTATGGAAATATGATGCTGAATGTCAGTAACATGTTACCTAGCTGAGCCTGTGTGCTGTCAGACATCTGAACCAGGGCGTTTTCCTTCTTGTTGAACAGAATCTTCACTCTCATCACGTCGCCATAAACACCTAAACACACAGTCAGAAACACAACAACAGGTGACACACTTGTTATACAGAACGTCACACAAACAGAACACCAAGATAAACTCTACAGGACACTGTGTATGACACTGGACTGACTACAGCCACGCCATTGACCCTTGGTCTAAAGCTCATATTAATCTAATGTGGAAGAGGTTCTACTGAGAACTTTGTTTTAATGTGTTAATATAGAAATCTGTGGAGGTGTAAACCTGGAGGTGGAGGAGGAGCAGCAGTGAGACGCTGCTGTCAGGAAACACTAACGAATTTATGAATTTAATTTAGAAGGCAGAATTCCTGGATGGTTATACACAGGAGATGCAGTGAGGAAACTGAGGGTCAGAGGAAATTAAAAATGGCAGATTACACCGTGGTGGAGCTCTGATGTGTGGACTAAAAACCAGGAGCAGCTGATTCAGCACTGAGGACATGCAAACTGAAGGAAACTCGGCATGCAAACTCAAACTGAGACAAGGTCACTGACGTATGATGATCACAATAGATGCAGCGCCTCAGAGTCAATTAAGGTCAAACTGAATGTGTTCACAGAGCAGCGTTTTTCAGTCAATTGTCCAATTAAAAATAAAATGTAACAATGTTTGTTTCTTTGTTCCATGTGATGATGAAATAAAACAGCTCTAGATCATCTAACATTACTTTGAACTACAAACAGTCCAGTGTGATGGTTTGATTTCTACAATTAAAAATCTTTTTTTTCATAAACATGATGTTTTTTTTTAAAAATAAAGATCAATAAAGCTCCATATTTTCTTCTTCTGTGTTTTATTTGAAGTCTAGATCCAGATATATTTGTAGTTTTACATCTCCTCTCTCAGGCTTCTCTCTGTTTTCTGAGTGATCCAATAAAAATAAAGCAGATTTCAGGTAAAACACTCAGAGAAACCAAATCCTGCAAGGTTTGGATGGTGGGTCCAGGTGGGCGGGGCTTGGTGACTGCTTTGTTGTGACATCACAAAGTTCCAGAAGTCCTGACGGCTGGTTTTAAGGCTCAGTTTCTGAATACAGGCTGTGTGCATTTCTCTGTGGACTGAGGCTTTGATACTTTCACAGTATTAATATAGAAGCTAGAGCTGATCTATAATCACACTACACATGGACACACACCTTTACACTGGAGGAGCTTTACATTTGCTTGTGAATATACAACACAACATCATTCGTCATGGTAACCGCTTTAAGATGGTCCCTGTGTCTTTAACCAACTCCTGAGAATCAAACTGCGACAATCACTGAGGAGAAGCTGCAAATACTGTGATCAATAAACTCAAATCAAATCAACACGCGTCATCTGACACAACCAGCAGACACTCGTTTTTTAAAAATAAAAACCAAAGAAAAAAGAGGAAAAACAACCAACATGACGTTAAATCAACAGCTGATACTGAGAATTCAAAATAAGAAGCTAGTGACAACATACCGAAGAGAATAAAGAGGCAGTGGGGTGTAACTCTCTTTAAAGACAGCAGAGAAGGCAGCGGAGGGACAGGACAGGTAAAGGTGGGAGGGCAGGACAGGTGGAGGGTCCGAGGCGTTTCCATGGCAACAAATTAAAGGAAAAAAAAAAAGACAGGTGAGGGGTCAATCAGGAGGTTAATTACCTTTGGAGAGGAGGGGTCAGATGATGTCAATATGAGAACATGGTCACACAAGACTGCACAGGTGTGTGTGTGTGTGTGTATATGTGTGTGTGTGTGTGTGTGT
>NW_019525275.1:250758-256874 GCF_002814215.2 Seriola lalandi dorsalis
GTGTGTGGGGGGGTGTTCGGGGGATGTGGGTGGGGGGGTTTGTCTCATGACAACAGAGTTTAATATGGAGGCATTAAAAACATTACAGGAAGTCACAGGAGAGACAAAACATTCAATGTCTTACAGAAGAAGAAACACAAGGTCAAACCATGATGATGTAATGACGGACAGCCAATCACTGAGCTGCATGAGGACCTGCACATGTCAGAGCTGTGACCTCTGACTTCTGGTTGTGATGTTGATGATGTAACGGTGATGTAACGCTGGCGAGGTTTATAAGGACAGTTTGACGTCGTACCGTGGAAACAGGAGGTCAATGAGGACTTGGATCTACAACCTGGACCACTCCTGAAGGTGGACTTGTCTTCTCCTGAGCTTCAGCAGGTGGACAGACACCTGACATGATCCTGGAAGAGACCTGGTTCAGGTCCAGAGGCAGCAGAGACCAGATCCTGATGCTGCTCCACCTGCTTCACCTTCAGCTGTGACTCTGAGCTTCATCTGTTGGAGTCTGGACATTACTTCACTGAATCACCTCACCTACAGACAGTCTGTGTGACCTACGAATATCTGAACTCAGTGACCTTCATCATCTCTTCATCCTCAGTCTCTGAGATCTTTGTTGTGAGGCTTGGTTCTCATGGGCTGATGATGGTTATAAGTCCAAGTGTCTCTAAACCTCCAGTCTGGTTTGATTGACTGACTCCAGGTGTGATACCTCCTGAAGCTTCTGTTCATGTCATTAGTCGAGCTACAAGCTGTTTCAGAAACAATCTGAAAGTTTGATTTGTGTCATTAGTTACAACAGATTGTGTTTGTTCATTATTGTAACTTGGATGAAAATCTGATCAGAGCAGATCATCATGAAATCTCAGCAGCTCAGTGAAAAATCGTCAGTGGTACAAAGATCAAAGGTCAACTGACCAAAATAAAAAAAATAAAAAGTTCAGGTCACCAGAAACTGATCAATTCTGTAAATGTGACAGAAAATAGGGACCAGCTGGATAAAAAAAACCTTAAGTTCAGATTTTCCTTAATGTCTGAGAAAACAAGTCTTCTCCTTTAGGTTTCCTTAAAATGTTCATTTAAGTATTTAAAGTTTTCTCCTTATCTTAATCTTAAGGAAATACTTAAGGAAAAAAGTTGGGGCATTTTCAGCAGTGAAAGAATGCTGCCATTAGCACCTGTGATACCTGTGATCACTTTTGGGAAGCAGGTAACATCAAAGAAGCAGGTCTCTTCCTCTTGATGTTTTGGCAGGAACTTCACCACAGTGAACTTTGGTCACTAAGGTCTTATGTGCAACAACTTAATTAACTTTAACTAAAGAATTCTTCAGAGAGATTTTGTGTGTCACCTTTAAGTAACTTCCTCAGCTAAGGAGAAATGAACCCTTAAGTGTGACATTTAAGTAGAAAACTTAAAAGTGATTGATGCAACCGGCCCCAAACTGGTGATGGTTGATGATGATCATCACCATGACAACACTGTACAGCAGGAAGCAGGACTGTATCCTGCTGTGAGAGTGGAGGGAGACAGACTTCAAACTGTAAATGTGTCTGGAGGACGGACGTCAAAGTATCCTAACAAACCTCTGCAGAGTGAAGTGGACCAGCAGGATCAGCAGATCCAGCAGGACCCAGCAGGTCTGTGTTGATGAGTCACAGGAGGATTTAAAGGTTCAGTCTGTCTATAATAACATGCAGATGCAGCAGGAGAACACAGACCTCTGGGACAGCTCAGAGCTTAGAGACCCGCAGACTCTAATGATGATGAGGACTCTGACACTCTGTGAGACCAGAGGAGGACTTGGACTGTCTGCTCTGTTGTGGACTCACCTCGGGGTTCAGGTTGCTGACCAGTAGGACACAGTGTCCTGCAGAGATGGAGGGGAAACCCAGCCTGGTGGCCCCGGGGAGGGACAGAGAGGCCAGGGCTCCGGGCAGAGCGGGGACCGTCAGGCCTGGGTAGGGGGAGGAGACTGAGAGAGGTGAGACCAGTAAACACCACCACCAAGAACTGCAGGAGACCCCTGACTACTGACACCAGGACCTTGACAGAGTCGGGCTACATCCAGGACACTACAGACCTGCACAGACTGCTTCTGGTCCAGGTCTTTGTTTTTACAGGTGATTAGACACATAATACAGTGACACAATTTAACACCATCATAATTAATAATGATGAACTGATGACATTTATATCCAAAAGGTCAAAGGTCAACTTCACTGTGACATCATCATTACACTTCCTCTTGACCTCCTCTTTTTTTTATATTGTGGTGAATTTTTGCTTCATTAGTTACTATCACTTCCTGTTGACTCTGTAACCATGGAAACAGCTTCCGCACGATTACTGCCGATTCTTTTATATG
This sequence comes from Seriola lalandi dorsalis, assembly GCF_002814215.2. Lineage (NCBI taxonomy): Eukaryota > Metazoa > Chordata > Actinopteri > Carangiformes > Carangidae > Seriola > Seriola lalandi. Next base: position 253,133 of record NW_019525275.1, read on the forward strand.
GAGCTGATCAGTTTCTTGTTTCTATGATTTCATATCTGTTGACGGACTTCGGTCTAATTTCACTACAGATGAGACTCACCTGGCTGGATGGTGAAGGCTGGCGGGAAGGCGTGAGTGGCTCCGGCATAAGGTGCAGCTGAGATGATACCTGGAGCTGCAGAACAGAGATAACACCTGAGTTACAGGTTTGAGAAACATCAAAAGTGTCGTTGTTTATTTGAAGAAATCAGGGCAGAGAGCAGGATGAGGACGTAGTCTAAGGTTGTGGTACATTAGTGGTGTGGGGGTGTCTTACTGAAGGCTGTAGCCATGGCCGGGTGCTCCATGGTGGGCTGGCTGTCTCCGGTGGGCAGGTCTGGTCTGGTGAAGTCTCTGCTCTTCTCGTTGTTGTATTTGACATTGAGGCTGGTGAGTTTGGAGAAACTGATCCTCAGAGTGCAGCAGCCGTTATAGATGTTCTGTCCATCCAGAGACTGACACACACACACACACACACACACACACACACACACACACACACACACACACACACACACACACACGTTAATGAGAGATCAGGTCATGTAAGTGTTACGGTTCTCTGGGTCAGAACTCACCAGTTTGGCGGCCTGGGCCGACGCTCCGTCAGGATACTGCAGCAGAGCCTGGAACTGACTGTTCTTAGTGAAGACAATGATCCTCAACACGGTGCCGAACTTAGAGAAGATCTGAGGACCAGAGCGGAGCTGAGGTCAGACTGATCCTCTCTCATACATACAGCTAGCTTAGCTTAGCACAAAGACTGAAAGCAGAGGGAAACGTTAGCATAAAGACTGGAGGCAGAAGGACATCATTCCTGCTGGTCAAACAGGGAGCAGAGTAGAGCTGAGGTCAGCTGATCCTCTACACTCAATATGAAGCTACAGCTGTTAGCTTAGCACAGCACAAAGGCAAACTAGTGGGAAGGATCTGGCACCTGCCTCCACACAGGGACCAGAGCAAGTTCAGTGTGTTGGACTCCTACACTCACTACTGCACCTGAACACATCCTGTGTCAACTGTGTTTGAAGTGATGTCACTAACCTGCTGCTGTGTATCATGTGTAAACCTCTGGTTGTGTTGCTGTTGACTGATCTTACCTGGCAGAGGGCGTCCAGGGTGACAGGGTACACCAGGTTCTCCACCACCACCCTCAGCACTGTGCTCGGAGCCGCCACAGTCGGGTCCACGTGAGACGTACTGAGGGCCCGAAGAGCTGCCTGGGCCCTCTGACACGGGACGAAGGACAACATGTGAGACATGGTGGAGGACAGATGCTAACATATGTTAACAGATGCTAACAGGATGGAGTCTTACCTCCTGGTTGGGGGAGTTGTCCGTTTTCAGCTCCTTGTGGTTGGAGAACTGGACGTAGACCGGGTGGTGCCTGATGATGGGCATCACCGTGGAGTAATAACCCACCATATTCTGAGCCGCTTCCTCCGAGTTCATCTCTAAGAAGGCCTGAGGACACAGGAGACAGGAGAGAGGGGAGAGGAGACAGGGGACAGCAGAGAGGAGACAGGAGACAGTTCAGTACCACGTCCCACTACACCCCTGTAACCCCCCTGGCTTCAGAGTCCCAGTCCTAGACCTGGTTCTTGGCCTTGAGCATAAGCAGGTTGGACACGTCTCCGAAGGGCAGACCCAGGCTGATGACCTCGGCCTCAGTGATGTCGTTAGGGAGCTTGCGGATGTGGATGACCCTGGACGGCGCCCCGGGACCTCTTATGTCACCTTTGAACTTCTTGCTGTCGTTGCCATTGGCTACAGAGGAGAAGGGGGGGAGTTTAAATGATGTGTCAGTTTATAACAGTAGAATATGAATGTGTGGTGGAGACAGAGTCCACATCAGAAACTCAACATTAAAACAAACATTCACATAAAAATTGATTCAGAAAAACATCTTTGTGTCTGTTCTTCAGCTGATCAGTGTTTTCTCCACTCCATCACACAGCTGGTGTCTTGTCATGTGACTTTCTGTTGTCCAGTGTGTCAGGTGTGGTGCCATCGTCATGGCAACAGTAAAGTAACAGCTGACATTACCACACAGTTAAAGCTGCAGTGCTCTGACCTGTGGTGCTCATGATATACGGGCCGTTGGAGACGCTGGAGAAAAGTTCGTCAGATCCTCTCTGAAACAGAAACACAGCGTCAGACTGACACACACACACACACGCACACACACACGCACACACACATGCACACACACACACTCCTGGTGGAGGCTGATAACGTGTCTCTGCTCTGATTCACAATCACACCCTGATCCAGGCTGAGTCTTTAGACTCACGTCGCAGTGACTGACATGAAGTGAACTCACGAGGAGTGTTGTTGTTGTCTGTTGTCATTACAGTGAACAGTTTTGAGTTTTTAAAATGTGAAGAATATGAACATGTGCAGTAAACACATCACAGAGAGAAAGAAACGCCATGAATTAGAAAAAAGCCATGTGCGCAGGGTTTTAAAGGTGCAGCGCCTGAAACAAATGAACTGGAAAAGAACTACAGCGTTTGGTGTCGTGCTGCAGCCTCTCACACACAGACAGCACAGAGGTGGAGACCAGTGAGGAGGGAACTTTTTACTGGAGCTGACAACAACTACAGTCGTAGCTCTGAGTGTGAGTGTCATCACAACGTCAATGAGTAAAACAGCAATCAGTGTCCTCCATCACTCCACCTGTTCAACAAGATTTAAACATGTAGAAAAAACAGCTGGTTTTACACAAGCGCAGCACGCTAACATGAAGCTAATATGACCAAGATAAAAGGAAAACTTTGTGTGTGTAGACTGCAGCTTCATTTACCACAAACTTTTATAAACTATAACTACAGCCTGAGACAGCAGCCCCCCCCAGCAGTGTTACCTGCAGTGGAGGGAGGAGGACGGAGGAGATGACCTATAGTGACCTTCGTCTGTGTTCTTCATTCAGCTTCACTCAGCTAAACTGTAAATGCACACTTCAGTATTTGTTTATTTATCGCAGTCACATCGTCATGGCAGTATTGAACAGTGTCATCGTAGATTTTCGTCATGTCGTGAGGACCAGTTGTGATCTGATGGAGCATGATGTGACGACATGTTTCACTGCTACTGTCAGACAATTAACCAATGAATGGACATTTAATCAGCTGGAGTGTTCAGCTGATTAAATCATGATGTTAATTACAGCTGAACAATGAATCTAAATATCACTGGAATCACAATATGACCAAGTGAAATATGAAAATCAGAGGAGCTGCAGTTTCTTAATAAAATATGAGCAAAATGAGTCTCAACATAAATGACTCATTGTGGTGCCACAGAGACGGATCATGTTCTCCAGATGTGAAACATGTTCGTCTGGTTCAGATCATTTTAGATTTTCATACCCACTATAATCATGACTCATATCACTATATCTATTAATGTCACTAGATCAGACAGAGGCTGCAGATGATGCGTTTATGGACCCAGTGTAAATATCAGCATTAGTACACTGACTCAAGCGAAGAGAGCCCTGCCAGAACAAAGACCCATTTCATCTGTGTGTGTGTCTGTGTGTGTGTGTGTGTGTGTGTGTGTGTGTGTGTGTGTGTGGGGAACATGTTCATGTTGTTACCATGGCAGCCACCAGGTGTCACTGTACTACAAAAGAGAACTGAATCTAAACCCTGGGACTATCTGACTGGTGTAACACCAGCTTCAGTCTGAAAACACCATTGTCAGCTCAACCCCCCCCCCT
>NW_019525275.1:256894-257560 GCF_002814215.2 Seriola lalandi dorsalis
CTCCTCCCCCTCCTCCCCCCAGCAGGCGGCCGGGGGTGAATTCCTGTGGAGCTCAATGAAAACCAGATGTAGACAAACAGGCTGAGCCTCATTCAGACTGAAACTGATCCTGAACCAGTCCAGACCAGAACCACCTGAATACATCTACACCAGGTCCTGAAGAACAGAACCACCAGGAAGCTCCTCTGACTCTGACACACAGAGCTTCCTCTAGCTGCTTCACAGTAAAAGCCTCCTGTTCATCTTTCTTCACACAGACTTTTACAACAATAAAAGCTTGTGGTCTAAAACTAAACTGGTTCAGATAAAGACCTGGTCCTGTTAGCCTCTCAGACACCTGCTGAATTAATCCTCTGACATTAACCTGAATATCTGTTGTTTTCATTTACAGGTATTTACTGACTTGATGATCGATCGAGTGAGAAGTGATCAGATGATCAGCTGCAGCCGTCCTGAATGAGAGTTATCAGTATTCTTATGGTGTATTTGAATGTCTCCACAGATGCTGTTCAGACCGACAGAGGAACCTGAGCAGAGTGTTTCTCTGTGTGAACAAAGCAGCTCAGATCTTCTTACTGATACTCATCAATAATAGACAGAAACCTGAGACCTGATCCGTGTCCCTCTATCTCCATCTGTACCTGTGTGACAGCTGCTGACCCCCCC
>NW_019525275.1:257580-284752 GCF_002814215.2 Seriola lalandi dorsalis
CACACACACCCCCACACACACACGATTACTGAGGCTCCTCTCTACGGACACTTCACCTCATAAACTCAAACAGTAATGTTTGGGTATCGTAACATTTAACGGTACTACTACTCTTGCTGATACTGCTAATCGATCCGGTACTTTAACGGTACTCTTACCAATACTTTTTAAGGAAGAAATAAAAACTTGAACAAACATAACATTTGTCATTGTGACAACAGGCTGTTTCTGCATCCACTCTAGTAAAGTAGAGCCAGAGAGAGATCTCTGGGCGAAAATACATCAAACATGGACGGATATTTGACGGAGTTGGTGAAATAAATGTGCAAGATAACGTTTACCTAGCCGAGAAAAACAACCAAAAAAAACCACGACTGCTCCAGTACCGATAGCTGAACCGTTAAGTTCAGAGCTTATTGACACTGCGGTCTTGAATAATGTAGCCCAGGGGCCCGTTCAATACCGGGGCTCGGTACCCATCCCTAACAGTAACTGACCAATCACAGCTGCTCATCACTCTCCTGTCACCAGGTGCTGTTGGTTTCCTTCTCTCCATTCACCCAGAGATCTGTCGGGGTCAGGTCTCTCTCGCTCTCTCTCTCATTTGATTCTTCTTCTTTCCTCTTTTTCACACAAATGTCAACACAATCACTTCCTGTTTCCACATGAATGAGGAAGTTACGACTCATTCATCAGATTTAAAGACAAGTTCAACTGTTGTCAGAGCATCTGACAGGTTCTATGTTTTTACAACCAGACTGTTCCAGACCAGAACCAGCAGCCCAACAGAACTCAGACCTGTTCTTCATCATCTAAACAAACTGCAGGAAAAAAACCCTGAAGTGTCCCTTTAACAGGAGCTGATCTGAGAACCACAGACCTAGACCACAGCCTGGACCAGCTGGAACCAGCAGCCTTAAGTAATAATTCAGGACCCTGAGTCAAGCCCTGAAACCACCTGACACCTTCACCTTCCTCTGGCCAATCAGAACGCAGCACACTGAAGGAGGGTGGATGTGTGTGCAGCCTGACAGGCAGAAGTCAGGGTGGACCAGTGGAGTGTGAGGGTCTGGTTCAGATTCTGGACCTGCTGGACAGGTTCACGTTACAGTCTCCAGTCTGAATTATTTACACCTTTATGACTGATCACGTTTCACGTTTCAGTCAGCTGATCTAAATACTACAATACCCATCAACATTGGCCACCGTTGCCATGGAGAAGAAGGTGGTCGGAGGTGTGAGTTCATGAGTTGATACAAATATTAAAAAGGGAGCTGGCGCAGTTGAGGGTGAAGCTCTGCGATTGGATGTTTGTTAGTGAAATGCACCCTGGGAGTCGTAGTTCTCTCCCTCAGTAGTGTTGACTGTCTACACAGAACAGATGTTCATCATTTGCTCTGATGACTGAAGTTTCATGTTTGTCACAGCTCTGAGGCCGAGGGTCAACGTGAGGTAATTTCAGGACCAGCACCTGAACAAGACTGTTTCAGACGTTCCTTTGCTGTCTCACCTGGGATGCAGCAGCAGGTGAGTCCACACACAGATACAGACTCTGCTGGACCACGAGGTCAAACAGGTTATTAATAAACTACAGAAATATAAAACATAAACATGTTTGTCCATTAGACTTAAGAACCGACTGAAGCTGTTGATGTTGAAGCAGCTGGAAAATAAAACTGAATCACTTCTTTCATTCCGACACGGCACATAGTCAAGCTTTTCAGAATAAAAGCCACCCAGGGAAGGGATTCTTCCTCCCTCTGTTTCATGTTAAAAGCCTTGTTGAGTCATCAAGAACCAAACAGCAGCAACAAATCACTAAACTGTGTCCACGTCATTCATTCAGACCTCAAACAGTAACTCAATAATCAAATCAAAGTGAAGAACCTCCTCCTCACCTGAGGCTGCGTTCACATCAACACGTCTTCATTTTTAAACAGAATTGATCTCCACCAGACGAGAGTTTTACCTCCATATCTGAAATAATCTCCATCCACACTAACACACATCACATGACATCACCTACAATGAGCATGTGCAAGCGGTGTAAACAGGAAGTAGATTGTCTCCTCTACAGTAAATCCTCTAAAGGAGGAACAGCAGAGACAGTCACAGCATTAAAACAGAGAATGTAAATGAACAGCAGCTGCTAGCAAAGACAACAAGGTCAGTAACACTGTCATTCATTATCCTGTTGTATTCACCCCTGGTAGTCCAGGCTGATGACAGCCAATCAGGAGAGATGGTGGGTGTGACCTCATCGTTTCTGTCCATCGACACTACAACACAACCCCAGAGTTTTCAAAATAAAACACAACCAAACAGTTTCTCAAAGTCTCAGTTTGAGGGTCTGAAAACTCTGGAGTTGTGTGGACAGAGGAAGAAACGTAGAAGAGGAGATGAGTTTTAAAACTAAACTGTGTTAGTGTGATGGAGCCTGAGCGTACTGGCTTCACAGTAAGAACCAGTGCTGCAGGTAAATGTTATTTTCATTATCACTTCATGAGCTGAATAATATTGATTCATTGCTTTTGTCTATAAAATGTGTAAATTGTGAGAAACAACTGCTCTAAGTTCAAGGTGACGTTTGTTCTGCCGACAGTTCAGAACCAAAGTGATTGAGTTTAATATCAGATGAGACGGCGAGAAGTAACCGTTTTATTTAACTTTTACTTTTTGAGACTGAAATGATTATTTATTATTATTGGTTATAACATTTGCAGATTTAACAACTAATTGTTGCAGCTCCTGTTCTCAACGTTGTTTTTTCTGTAAAACATGTTCATTATGTGTTTGGACTCTGTGAAGGAGAGCTGCAGCTAACTGCTGATTATTTTATTTTTAATCAATGAATCATTAACGTCAACAACAGCCTCCAGTTTCCGACCAATGGCCAACTGCCCAATTAAAAATGTCCAAAAGCCAGACTGTGACTGATGTAAACTGAGGGGTTTGGTCCTTTACCAGGAGTGTTGTTGTTGTTGTTGATGACTAACTTGATAATCCTCAGACTTGTTGTCGAATGTGAGTCTCTGCTGCAGTTTGAGCTTCAGACAAACTCCACACTAAAGACAGAGAGTCTCCGTCCTGCCACACACTCAGTGATGTTCACAGCAGAAAACAAACCAACAGAGAGGAGGAGGAGGAAGAAGCAGGAGGAGGAGGAGCAGGAGGAGGAAGAAGCAGAGGTGCCTACCTTAGTACCAACTGTTATATCGTGGTGGACACTGCTGTGAAGAAAAGACAGCGTGTTAGAAGCAGCAGGGAGAAAAACTCAAACAGCAAAAAAAGTAAACTGAGGTTAAAGAGCTGGTGAGGAGGAGGAGGAGGAGGAGGAGGAGGAGGAGGAGGAGCCAGCAGAGAGGAGGGAGAGAAGGAGGAGAGAGTCATGGTCCTGATCCTGAGGACATGGAGTCTAAACCCAGAGATGTTCACTTCTTTCCCTAAATAATAAAACAATAAATCACTTTGTGACAGATCTATAATAATGAATTTAAAAGCAGAGACTTTTATTGTTTTCTTGATTGATTGACTGATTGATTGATTGGTCTACAAAAGCATCAGTAAAGTTTTTCTCTCATGATGTGGAGAGAGCGTCAGAAACTGTTGACGTGCAGCAACATCACTTCCTACTGTGCTCTGATTGGTTGGTTTGTAGAACAGGTAGGACACCTGTCTTCAGCAGGGACAGTCTGCTTTGGACAGACTTCAGTGACAGTGAGTCAAAAAGACAACAAGTTGAGACTCAGCAGATCCAGACACAGTTGATGAGACTCTGCCTGGTTCTCTCTCCAAGAGACACTCCTCTTCTCACCTGAACTCTGACCTCCAACCTGACCTTTAAACTCTGACCTGTCCTTTGACCTCTGATGTGAACTCTGACCTCACACTGTATTTACACTCAGCTTCACTTCTTTAACATTCAGTCCAGTTGAACTGAACAAACTGGACAGTCACAGTCTGAACACATCAATCATGCATGTCAGTTACAGGGTCATAATAACTGTATAATTAAAGTATAACAGCTGTATAGTTAGAGTATAATAAGTGTTTAATTCACTAAACAGTATCTGTGACTAATGTGTAGCCCAACACCAACAACATATATAAAGTGGTCTCCACCAACACAACAGAGCTGAGGCTCCTCATGACACATAACCAGAAACCTGGACCAGACCAGACCACTGATATAGCCGTCAAACACAAACCTTTCAAAGTAAAGCACTTCCTGTGAGCTTTGTCCTCTGCAGATGAGAGCAACAGGTCTGAATCAGTCAGTCAGAAAATAAACACAATAAATACTGATGTTACTTTTAAATGTAGTGACCACAAACTTAAATTCATCAGCAAGTTGAGCTGAAACAATTAGTCGATTCACAGAAAAATAATCAGTAACTACATTCATCATTTACCAACAATTTCATTCATTTTTCAAATTAAAATAATGAAATGTAAAGCTGATTATTATATATATATATTTTATGCTGATGAAAGAAGAGTTCCTGTTTTGTCACAGATCAATGAACATGTGTCATTCTGCTCTGCTACACTGAGCTTATCTTAACTTTTCATAGACTAAACAATTAATTAAATAAATGATTAACAGATGAGTGGATAATGAAAATAAGTGTTAGCTGCAGCCCTTGAGGATTCATCCATCATGTTCTTTTTCATTCAGTGTGGGAAATTAAAAACTAACTCACTGACTAACTCACATTCACCAGTAATAACATCATGTTATCAACTCTGAGCTGAGTTAATATTTTTCAATATATCATGTCATAGATCAGTGACACATCAGCTGAAATGAGCTTACTGCACATGTCAGTGTGTGTGTGTGTGTGTGTGTGTGTGTGTGTGTGTGTGTGTGTGTGTGTGTGTGTGTTGATAATTGACTAGAACCTGAAGAAGACGTGTTTGACAGACCGTCTCTCCTCTGCATTCAAATCAGCTGCTCAGTCAATGTCATGTGACAGGAAGCTCTTCATGTTAATTCACTTGATTAGATGTTACAGAAAATGTTTTGCTCATTTTGGCAAATTCTTCATCCATCTTCATGTGTTATAATGAATTAAAACCATAAACTAAGTCCCTGGAATTAATTAACTCTAAACATGCTAAAGATCTTTATATTATTTAGAAAATAACCTCACTATTGAATATGTATGTTTTTATTTTTGTTTCATTTTATTCAATTATTTTTGAACAGTTAATTTATGATTAACCCTGTTTAATGTATTTTAATGTTTAATTGTCTCTGTGTAAATGTCTCTTATGTAGTGTTTATTTTTACTACTTTATTTTAATATAAATTTAATAACTGACTTAAAAAAAAAAGTTACAGAAAATGAATATTCGTTTCATAAACTGTATCAGCAGACCCTGGACTCTCTGGTCTCACTGCTGACAGTCTGGATCTGGGATCACCATCTAGTCTGCATTATAAAAGCTGCAGTCAGACATTAATAGAACAGGTGTAAGACTGATCAGGTCTGACTGTAGCTACACCGTGACGTCAGCTCCTACTCCACACTCGCATCAAACCAGGTTACATGTTGAACTAATGATCTCTGCAGGAAAAACACCACTGCTCTATTTCTGTCCATCCAGACACAGCCGAGAGCTCACATCCACTTCCTGTTGGTTCCCAGTACAATCACTCATCAGCACGAGACAGAGACCACCACCACCATCATCCACCTGTCCCTCTGTCCCTGGACCTGAACACTGTCCCTGTTCAGACCACACACACACGGGGAGGTGGACCTGAACAGCTTCAACACCTGAGCGGTCTCTATTCTTCAACATGAAAGTTACAAAAGTAAAAATAACATCTTCAACCTGATGACATCAGTCACAGTAATATTACATCTGAATATATTTTCTAATGTAGCTCAGACTAGAAATGGGCCATTAATCGTATTTTATTTTCGATCACAATTATTTTATTTTATTTTTTATTACTTAAACAAGATAATCCAAATAAAACAATCATTGTGCATCATTCTGTTTTAAAACAAATTTCATCCCCCCTACAAATAACATCGCCCATCCACTTCCTGGTTACGTCTCGACCTACGTAGGAGTGCGACATCATGAGTCGGTCCAGCCTTTAAATTCATGTTGAATATATGTTCTGGAGTTTTCCGTGTTTGTGCAGCACTACAACATATTTAATCTCATTTAATTTTATTGATTATTTTTATATACTGAATGTTTTTAGTCGTTTTCAGTAGTGTGTTGAATTACAGTAATGTTACAACATAGTTGAGCTTATTTATTTTGAGCTACTTTATTTTTATATATAATTGTATACATGTTTTTTTATTCCTCTCTTTTTTTTTATTTATTTATTTATTTTTATTTTTTTTATCTGTTTTCCGTTGAATTGTATTTAAAATTGAAGAAAGTTCAGTTTCTAAAAGTTTCTTAGGTTCAATAAATGCTGGTGTTTCCAAAATCAGTGAATAATCGTGTTAAATAATCATGATCTCAATAGTGATCAAAATAATCCTGATTATGATTTCTGCCATAATCCAGCAGCCCTAGCTCAGACTGTTCTAGGTCTTTTATCAGGTTCTGAATTTACAAGGTACTATTGTGTTGATTTTCGTTTACATGTCAATACACCTGTACACCACCCAGCCCTGATCAGTACCGGATGACACACTTATTCTAACCCGGAAACTGAAGAAATTATAGAAGCATTACTGGAAATAAAACCAAAGACTCAGGAAACAGAAACAGATTTAAAACTATAAAAACTAAACAACAGGCCACAGCACAAAGAGAGTTAAATGTGAAAATGAATGAGAGGGGCACAGAGTTGGACAAAATGTCTGAGTCACTGAGGTAATACTTAAAACAAAAGACAAACCGGCTGGTCAGGCTGACGCTGATACGACTGTACAGACTGTAAACCAGCTGGAAGAGGACCCCTCAGGGCACGAATGAGTCCTGACGGAGCACAAATATTCAAACGCCTCCGAGTCTCCAGCGCCTCACTGCAGCCAACATTTCATCATACGTATAATACACCCGTACAATATACCTGTACAATACACACGTATAATACACCCGTACAATACACACTTATAATACACACTTATAATACACTCGTAGAGGAACGGAAAACATGCTCACAGGCAGGAGGCTGTTCATAACCACAAACAAATCATCAATATATGTAATCAATGGAAAATAAACTCGTCAGTTTCTCTTTGACAGGTTTAACTTTTATCACATCAACATACACTTCAAACAGCTGGAGGGTAAACTGGTTAGTTAGCTCACGTTTCCACCCTTCACCAACAACTCTATGGAGTTCACTCTGTCTCCAACTGACCTGCAGAGTCTCAGGTTAAAACTAACTGTCTCAGTTATATCTAAACTTCTCCAGTCTAAAGGCTCCGTTAGACCACTCATGAACTCCATTTTTAAACTCTTTGTTTTCTTCACAAAACCACACACCTATTAGAACATGACTCTCACACTTGATGACTGAACAGGAACCACTCCTTAATTCGGTTTTCATGCAACACACGAAGATCAATTATTTTGTATAAACGTTTTTATAAGTGGCTTGCTGCAACAACAACAAAAAACTCCAGTGTGAAACTGCACCGTTTACAAGTTGTTTCCGCACTCTGTAAGTAGAACTTTATAACGAACTCCAAATGAAAAGGCATTATTTTACAGGTCTCATCCATGTCCACAAAATGCACCCATTAGAAAACACATCCTGGACTCTGCATGGATCAGGTGGGTCTGTTCTTAAATTCCGCACATATTTACCACACGAAGCTGCATCAACTTTAATTAAATCTACAGTTTAACAAGGGGCTGGTTTTGTTGCATAAACGTCAAGTTAGGAGATATTCAGTTTGAATTCCACCGTTTTACAACATTTGAGCAACAGTTAGCCCGGTCACTATCGAGCCCGTAAAAACCAAACTTTATATAAATAATGATAATTTTAAAAGGATAATAAAACAATGGACATGCTGGAACAAAACTCTTCGACCTTAAACCAATTATTATTCTTCAATTCCGCATCGATGTAACACTCAAAGCTTCAACAAATTTAACAAAATCTAAACTTTCACAAGTGAGAAACAGTCCGGTAAAACCTCCGCAGTGGGCGTGAGAACATCGAACAGAACGACTTGAAGTTAAAGTTCTTTGAGAATCTCCGTACAACTTGAAACTAGCTTTAAAATCATCTTATACGCTACGGAGACGTGTTTTGGCAGGAAAAGGGGCCACAGTAAACTGCCAGGTTGCGTTAATGGAGTTTGGTGTGGAGTTGTGTCCGCAGAGAATGGCCCGTCCTGAGGCTAACACTACAGCTAACTCTGCTAGCTTAGCTTCCTGCTCCTGCCACAAACACAACTTTAGGGGCAGCTGAGCAGCAGGAGCCGCCGCTGCTCTCTAAATAAAACATTTTCCCGCCACATATTTATCTTACTGTCCTGAAGTGTGAGTGAACCAGACAGAAACTACATTTAACTGAGGTGTGAGGTAAGTCGATGGGAGAACTCACCCGTCCATTGCACAACACGGAACTGCGGAGCAACAGGTTCCAGCCAGCGGCCAGCAGGACATCCAGCCACCGCCGTTATAAACCTACAAAATGGCGTCCGGCGGGAGGAGATCCCTGATTGGACATTGGCAAAATTTGTAGGCGTTCCAGACGGGAGCTGCGTTGTGATTGGCTGTTTGAACAGCGAGCGCAACAACAAAGGCCTGAGATTCCAACGATCAAAGATTGTCTATGGAGAAGATCCACGATTCGGTAGAGAAAAACGGACACGCGGTTCACTCAGCGTCAGTGGGCGTTGTCCCGAAAAAACATCAACCGATTAATGTGTCTGCAAGGCCGGACTAACAGCCCAAACACACACCCCCGGGACCCTGAAGCCCCAGGTTTACCCCATAGAAGTTCTGTTTGCATTAATTAAATTAATCACAGATTTGTAAGAAATTAGCATCACTGAACTACAATATACACGACCACAACCCACACGAGACAACGCCCCTGGGCACAGACAGTAAAAGGCCCCCACCCCTCCTTTCTTCTCTTGTGTCTCTTTGCAGTGGTTTGACTTTCCAACAGGAAACATTAGGAGACCTCTCAGGTCCCTAGACCTGTACCTGAAGGCCAGTTCAGTAATCCATCCGGTCCTCCGTCCTCCACCTTGGCCCTGGTCTTGAAGAGGGACTCTGTGTCAAATCTAGTTTTATTGTTTTAGTTTCTATTGAACTCCATTGTTGTCATTTTTTTATGAGATTTTAATGAAATTGTTTTGACATTTTTCATAAACATGTCATAAACAGACAGACAGAAAACCTCTGTTTTACTCCATCACAGGAGAAGTGTGAGGCTGCACCCAGAAATTATTTTCATCATCAATCACCTGACAGGTTGTTTTCTTTAATGATCAATCGATCGTTCAGTTGATGAAACATCAGAAAATAGTGAGGAATGTTCATTATTCTCTGAAGCCTGATTTTCATATTTAATAACCAGCTCTTAAATAAACAAAGATGTTGAGTTTCATCAGAGAAAACTGAGAAACCCACAAATTGACACACATCAGAAGCTGAAACCACAGAATTTGACTTAAACTATCAATTATCAAAACTGTTGCTTATTGATTTTCTCTGAAATAATTGATTAATCAGCTGATCATGTTCACTCTTGAATACTGACTGTTTTTTGGGGAAATAATGTAACTGTAGTTGGGATCAGTTGGGTTTTGTTTTGTGTCTCTGCTGGCTCAGTGTCGTGTAACATGCTGATAAATAATTCCTCCATATGTTGCTTTTCAGGAAATGACTGTGTGTTGGAAGATGATCCAGCTGCTCACACATGAATAATTCAAAACACAAACAAAAGTTCTCCTATTACAGTTTCACAGGCTGCTGATTGGCTGATTTTCACCTGAAAATTTTCCCAGTGTAAAAACTTTAGATCTGTTGGATGGTTGAATTCTGAATCAGTTCAGTTGACGTCTTGTGACCTTTCACATCAGAGAAGGTGAATGTGACGGGAGAAGAAGTGGAAAAAAACAGCTGAGAAATGTGGTGATGAACATAGGCGGAATCATAAGAACAGTTATACCTGACATCAGTAATAATGCAATAAAAGTAAAAGGCTAATTTGATGAATGTCATTGTCCAATCACATCACACAGTGACTCATGAAAATATGAACCAATAAGGTACATTTTTATTTTCTATCAGCAAACGTATTTTATATCCAGGATTTTAGATGATCTATCGATTCATTACTTTACTGTAACTTATTGCACAGTAACATCTACATTTAATGCAGCACTTTGAACAAGAATTTTTCAGATTTAAAAACAACACACACACATCTTTATATAGGTTTTTACAAACCAGCAGATGTCACTGAGCTGCTCAAAGATACTCAAAGCTCCAAATCTTCCAGTAATCAAACTCTACAATGTAATTCTGTCTACTTTACTTGTTTATTTGTGATGTGAAGTTCTTTATTTTTTATTTATCTGCTTGAAGATTCACTGTCACTGAGTCTTGGTTCAGTAAAGACAAAGATATATCTATGAATCACTGTAGAATTCACTGGGTAAAATATAACCTGCTGATTGACGCTGTAAGTGGAAATGAAAACAACCTGGAAGAGGAGAAACTTCGGTCTGCTCCTTTAAACAGGCCGCGTCCTCTCTGTCCTTTGGGGGCACTGTCGAGCTTTGGTCCATTTACTCTGCAGCCATCAACACAAGAAGAAGAAAGAACGCGAAAGGGAGCGGAGCTTCCTATTGGTCAGAGTCTCAGAGACGGAGCTTCCTATTGGCTAGTGGAGTTGCCCCGCCAGTGGAGAGTGGAAACAGCGCCATAATCAAACCGCGGATTGTTTCATGTCAGATTTATCAAATTAACAAATTAAATTCGATAAACGAGATTAAAGTAAAATCTCCGCCAGTTTTTGACGTCACTAAATGTCAGTTAGTCTCCGGAAGATCGAGTTTCGTCCCGTTTGTGAGGCTAACGAAGCTAACAGACGCAGCTAATGCGGCTCCAACAGGGAGCTAACGAAGCTAGCCAACTTCAGCTGGTGTTCTCAGGTAAAGTCACCGACCGACCACAGCTGCTCTCTGTCGGACACAGCGGCGATGAGCTGCCCGGTGAAACTCCAGGCTCTGCCGTCCGGTGTGTTTGAAGAGGTGTTCACCCCGGAGAATGTGAGAGGACGGTGAGTCTGAGTCTCTCTGATGTTCATGTTCACAAAATACACAAACCTTTAGCTCCCGGTTCTTTTTTAAACGAATCTTTTAGTGAGTTTTACACACGCTCACATACATATATCTATACACACACCTGCATATACTGCAGACATGTGTTCATGTTGTACATGCAGTATACAATGAGTGGTCTGTTTATAAGGAAGAGCAGTTAAACCCGGGCCAGTCTGATTCATCAGTCCTGTAGTAATCCTCCTTCATCACGGTTCTAATGTTCAGTCTGTGTTGATTCACCTGTGGGATAATGGTGGGGGCTGTGGTTTGTGCTGCTGTTGAACCGTGTTGCATTATACAGAGGTGTGTCTGTTATTTCAATCAATCAATCAGTCAGACTTTGTTTGTATATAAATTACCTAATAATAAATAAAAAAAAGAAAAGAAAATAATAACAGGGACTGAGGGAACACTGAAGACTGGTAAGCTACGATAACAATAGAGTGATAAAAATAAAATGATAAAATACTAAAACAAAGGAGATGTATTAAAGTGAGTAAAACCAGAAATAAAAGGTAGGATATTAAAAATTAAATAAAATGAGACTAAATAGACACATAATGTGTGTCAGTGTGTTTGATGCTGTAGCTGCTCATTGAGGGTCTGAGCTGTGTGACAGTGACGAAGATGACCTTTAACCTTTCTGACTTTAAATGTCAGTATGTAATGATGTTAATATAAATAATGATTTTATCAGCACTGATTAGCATGTGGTGTTTATTAGATTTAATCACTGATCCTGGTTCACTGTCTGACAACAGAGTCGATGACATGTAAACAACAACGTGTTGAGGTCAGCTGCATGAAACAGTGAGGTGATCACAGAGGAAACTGAAAGGCTTAAATTATTTTAATCAACACAAGAAGATTTAATTTTTATCTCTTTATAAGGAATATCTGTCCACGTTGACCCAAACACTGAGATTCAAATAAATTTAGGATTTATTATTAGGATTAATTATTTTGAGTTGATCAATAAAATGATGTCATCTGTCAGATATTGAGAACAAAGTAAACATCATCTTTTCTGTTGCTCTTCAACAGAAACTCTCTCACTCCACTGAGTTTCCCCAAATCCAGATCATCCCTGTGGGACAGCAGCCCCGCTGGAGAGAAGCTCCACCTCCAGCTCTGCTCACACAGGTAAACACATGCAGACCAGTGAGGCAGAGTTAGACTGGTTCATACAACATGTTGTCTGACTCTGTGTGTGTGTGTGTGTGTGTGTGTGTGTGTGTGTGTGTGTGTGTTTGTGTGTTTGTGTTTGTGCAGGAAGCCTCGGGTGGTGCTCTTAGAGAAAGCTCTGCGTCTGGCTCAGCGCCATGTCCGTCACAGCAACAAGCCCCGCCTCCACTGTTTCTTCCTGGGATCAGTGTCGGTGGACTCAGGTGAGAGCTCACCTGCAGCTCATCCTGAGCTCTGATCGGTTATATGTAATCTTTCCTTGATGCTGACTTCACTCATTGACTCCTGGTCTCTGTGGTCCAGATGAGGAGGGGCTCACTGTCACTCTGGACCGGTTCGATCCAGGTCGGGACAAGACTGGATCCTTGGGCAGAGTTCCCTCTGCTCTGCTGCCCGGAGACATCCTGGTTCCCTGTTTGTTCTCCACTCACACTGAGACAACACCTGACGCTGTTGTCCAATCAGAGGCTGAGCTCCATCACTGCTTCAAGGTAACAGGAAGTCACAGTATCAGGAATCTCGTGATCTGAACCAACACCAATCAAAGTCCACAATTCTTAATAACAAATTCAACACCACAACTGACACACACGCACACACTGTATTAACATTTTTTCCAGGTTTAGCCTCCTCAGTGGATTTATGTTTGTGTCACGTGACTCAGACTTTATTCGGCTCTTGATCAGTTCAGTGATGATCAATAGAATATTTACAACAGGCAGAGTCACACCTGCAGTTTGAGGAGGAGACTTCACAAATGTGTTAAAATGATGATAATAATAACTGGAAAACTGTCTAATTCTCCTGGAGTAATAACAACTTTATTTTTTCAGTAGCTCTGCCTCCTTATGTCCAACCCCCTCTGTTGTCATGGCAACATCTCATTTATGTCACCATCAGCTGATTTTTTCTCAGCTTTTCCAAACATCCTGTTGTTTTAAATTATGTTGTTTCATTGTAAGTTTTTTTTTATTGATCAGTCAGATTATTATTTTCTCTATAAAATTTAAACTTTTTTTATTATTATTATTATTATTTGTCTTCATGCCCGACCAACAAAACCAAGATTCAGTTCAGTGTCACATGACAAAGAATTAAAGCCTCAATAATCAAAGTAGCTGCCAATTAATTCTATATATCGATTGATGATTAAGTAATGAATTTCCCCTTGGGGATAATAAAGTATCTATCTAGTCATCTATCTATGATCATGTTGCCTGTTGATTGAAAATATCTGTAAAATCAGCTGTTTGTGTTGCTTTAAACCTCACCTGTCTGTCTGTGTCTCAGGTGCTGCATCAGTTTGTGAGCAGCAGGCAGACTCTGGATCTGTCTCAGCTGTTAAAGGTCAGAGGTCGTGTGGTCTGCTCTCCGCAGTCTGACGCCACCTTGTTCGGTCTCAGCTGGGCGGCCGTCTATCCGTCTGTCGGCGTGGACGTCCAGCCGGTCCGAGCCATTCCCGTCATCCCCACCGCTCTGCTGAGGACTCTGACCAGCGTCAGCCGGCCGCTGCAGCACACCGCCAACCGACAGAGAGGGTGAGGTCACGTGATCTTCGCCACGACAAGCCACACTTCTTCTTCTGCTGTTTTTATTGTAGATGCTGTGTTTGTGTTTGCAGGTTTCTGACCATGGATCAGACCAGGAAACTGCTCCTGCTGCTGGAGTCTGATCCTAAAGCCTCCAACCTGCCGCTGGTCGGACTGTGAGTCAGTCAGCTGATCTATGTCGCCGTAGAGACAATCAATGTCTGTTGTAAAAATGTCTTGTCTAGAAGAACTCCATCATCAGACTCCTCCATGTTTTCTCAGCAGTGTTTCTCATTAACCATCCTCCCTCTGTGACAGATGGCTGAGTGGAGTCACACACATCTACAACCCTCAGGTGTTGGCCTGGTGTCTGAGGTTCCTGTTTAGCTCCGCCCTCCAGGACAGGTGAGTGACAGGCCGTCTGCAGAGACCAGTGTCCTCCAGTCTGTGTCTGTGTCTCACTGAGTCTCTGTGGTTTCAGAGTTCTGTCAGAGAGTGGGTGCTTCCTCCTCGTCCTCTTCGCCTCCACTCACCGAGCTCCTCAGTTCTTCCAGTGCCGAGCACTGGGACCGGGACCGGGACCAGCACTACAGCTGGACTGTGACCTGCTGACCGCCTTCCAGTCCGTCACACTCTACCAGGTAACAACATACCTTAGTTTGTTAGTGCTGTATCGATGAAGGAGCTGAGGATGATGATGAGCCGTGTGGTCTCAGGTGGCGTCGGTGGACGGTCAGACTCTGCAGTGTGAGCTGGGCTCAGAAGATCGCAGCAGACAGAAGGAGGTCTTCAGAGAGGCCCAGAGATCCTTCAGCAGGTACCAGACCCACATCTACTGAGATCCTCTTAAGATTAAAAACACATTACGATGAATCAGTGATGAAGCTGTGTCCATCATCATCATCATCATCAGATCAGATTTGTCTGAGGAGTTTACAGATGATCAGACCTGATGGAGTCTCATGTGTCCCCTCTGTCCTCAGCGCCCCCCCACCAGCTGCCGGTGTCAGTGATCAGGACTCTGGAGTCGAAGATGAAGACCTATCTCCACGACCGTCCCCGAGTCCTCACCCCCCAGCTCAGCAGGTCAGTCAGAGATCAGAGGTCAAAGGTGCTGACACTGTATGACAGTGGTTCAGTCCTTTTTTCCCCTGCATTTTTAATTTTTACATCTGTGCAGTAAAACAATGTGCTCATCTTTATCTAACCTGATCAGCTGATCATTCAGAGACTGACTCACTGAAGTCCTGGTCTCTGTCTCAGGAGATCCTCAGAGGAGAAACTAAACCTGGGTCGAGCAAAATCTTGATCTTTGGTCGCAAGGCTGTTGTTTTTAGAGTAGTCTGGTCTACGAGATCCATCAGGTCCGTGTGGACTCATCAGGTCTATGTGGACTCGTCAGGTCCATGTGGACTCGTCAGGTCTGTGTTGGGTCCATGTGGACTCGTCAGGTCCATGTGGACTCGTCAGGTCTGTGTTGGGTCCATGTGGACTCGTCAGGTCTGTGTGGACTCGTCAGGTCTGTGTTGGGTCCATGTGGACTCATCAGGTCCATGTGGATTCGTCAGGTCCATGTGGACTCGTCAGGTCCATGTGGATTCATCAGGTCTGACAGGTCCATGTTTGCTGCTGTTTGTTGTTCCAGACTCGGAGAGTCCAGCCGTCTGTTCCTGAACTCTCTCTGCTGATTGACAGCAGCTTTACCTCCAATCACAACGCTTGGCAGGACCCTGGCTCCGCCCACAGACCTCCTCCACCTCCTGCTGCTGACAGGAAGTCTGCTCCTCCAGCAGGAATCTCTTCCTCAGCTCCCAGACCCGTTCCTCCTCACCTCCACAGCACCCCCAACTCCAACCTGCAGCAGCCGTGCTCCTGCTGCTCCCCCAACATCTACACCTGCACCTCCATCTTCTCCTCCCCTCGACACCTCCCTGCTAACCTTCACCCTGCTCCTCCTCCTCCTTTACACCACCACACTCCTCCTCCCTCCACTCATGTCTCTGCTCTTCCTCCTTCCCTTCACCCTCCTCCTCCTCCTCCTTTACACCACCACACTCCTCCTCCCTCCACTCATGTCTCTGCTCTTCCTCCTTCCCTTCACCACACTCCTCCTCCCTGCCCCTGCAGCCACCCTCCTCCTCCGCTTGTCCCACAGTGTGGTGACTCCCCCTCTCCCCACCCCTCCCATCCAGCAGACCCTGGCTCCCCCCCCTTGCTCCCCCCTCCCTCCTGTGTGATTCAGCAGGGCGGAGTTGCACCATCTGACACCTACCAGCTCCTCCTCCATCAGGACCGACAGCTCCGCCTCCTGCAGGCTCAGGTGAGAAACGCTTCCTGTTTACAGACCATAAATTTGCATTTCTAAAGTTCCATCAATTAGTCAATTAATCAATCAGCTGATCAAAAGAAATCAATCATCGCTTCTGGTTTTGGTCTTCATGACAGTGGAGGAAATAAAAGCAAAGCCACTTCCTGTTCCTCATTCTCCTCGATTGTTCCAGACGTTCTGCTGTTGAACAATCGGCCGATTAGTCAATATAATAATCAATAGATTAATCAATAATGAAAATTATTGTTAGTTGCTGTAAAATCCGTCTCTTTTCTCCTCTTGTAAAATCGTAAAATATTTGTGATGATTAATTATTTGGAGCTGACCCCTCCCATCAGATATGACCACACCTGATTGTCTCCTAGGTAACAACAGTATCTGACAGTTGTTTTCAGGTGTCTCGGTACAGAATATCGTCTCTACGGCAACACAGTGTTGTTTATCTGCAGGTGTGTCTGTGTGGTTGTCATGCTTACAGTAGTGTTGAGTGAAGGTGAGCTGACTGTTTTCTACTCGGCAGGTTCAGATGCTGCTGGAGGCTCAGGTGAAGCTTCAGTCCTCCAGTCAGACCCCCAGGAGCATGGCCAGCATCGCTGTGGGGACAGGTGTGTGTGTGTGTGTGTGTCAGGTGTCACCAGGTAAAAGGTGAAATGCCACGTCTTAATGTTTTTTGCGCCATACCTTTTTTCAGGTGCCAGTCTTTTCTGGGGGGAACCTGTCCAGACCCTCCCTCATCAGGAAGTACAAGCCCCTCCCCCCTCATCCAAACTTCCCTCTTCCAACTCCCCCAGCACCCCCCCCTCCCTCAAACACTCCTCCTCACATGACTTGTCTGTCATCAGGCCTGTGGGCGGGGCTGAGGATGGTGACATCACACAACAGGTGGCTCCCTGCTCCCCTTCTGGTCAGCACAGGTGAGATGACAGTTTATTGATCCTCAGGGACTGATCAGGTGTGGTCTTCGTTCAGCTGAGTCTGAACCAGGACTGGACTCTAACTGAACTCTGACCCTCTTGTCCAGCCTCAGTGGTCTACACAGTCCAGTTCTGGGAGAGAGTGCGAGCATGTACAGACCATCAGAGGAGCAGCAGAGCTTCTACACCAACCTCATGGTAACAGCTCCTCCTGCACCAGAGAGGATTTTGGGACATGAAGTGGTTCACACTCACAGCTGTGTTCACTCTCTCCCTCAGACTCAGCTGACCAGTCGTCTTCAGGAGTCAGACAGCACACACGAAGTGGATGAGTCCAGGAGGAGGAGTCTGTCTTTGGTTTCTGACCGCTCCAAGGCCTCTTCCTCCGCCTCCTCCTCATCCTCCTCCTCCACCAGGAGGAAGCAGCAGAGTCCAGGAGGAGACCCTGTGGTCAGCGCCACTCTGAGGCAGCTACAGCAGCTCGGAGTCGACGTAGACGAAGATCTGACAGAGTCTGACAGAACCCGGGTCAGGACTGTGGAGAGCGCCAGGTAAACACCTCACCTGGGGACAGAGAGCTGAGTCTGAAGCAAGGGCGGGGCGGGGCATTAAAAGGTCTCACAGTGTATTAAATTCAGATACGACCCAGTGCTCCTGTTTCACCTCTCTACACATTTAAATCACACGAGTCTGTTACTGTCATCATCGTCTGACCTCTGACCTCTAAACATTTCCATTGGTCCAGATGCACCTAAGGGGTGCTCGTTACACCTTTCCCCAGTGGATCAGTGGTGGAGGAAGTATTCAGGGGCCAGTTGCACAAAACACCTTAAGTCTTCTAATTAGGTCTGACACTTAAGGTTTAATTTCTCCTTAGCTGAGGGAGTCACTTAAGGGTGTTGCACAAAATCTCATAAAAGGTTTCTTTAGTTAAGGCATTTACAGCAGTGAAAGAGATTGTACAGCAGTAAAATTCTACTGTTTCCATGGAGACTGATGATTTGCTGCCATAAGCACTTGTGATGCCCATTATCTCATCCTCCTGTTATTTTGGCAGGAACTTCACCTCAGTGAACTTTGGTCTTTAAGGTCTTTTGTTCAACAATTTGACCGACTAAGTGATTCCTTAAGTTAAAGACTAACAAATGGAGAAAACCTTACATATTTAAATGAACATTTTAAGGAAACCTTAACTCAGACTTCAAGGAAATTCTTAACTTAAGTTGTTTTGTGCAACCGGCTCCAGATCCTTAACTTCAGTAAAAGTACAAATACAACAAAGTAAAAATACTCCATACAAGTGAAAGTAAATATATGTCATATATGATAATAATATATCAGTCAGAGATCAAACCAGGACTTTCTCATACTTTCACAGAGGACTTTCACTCTTATGAAGTATTTGTACTTTGCTGTATTTGTACTTTCACTGAAGTAAAGTATCCGATTACTTCCTCCACCGCTGGCCTCTCGTTTACATTAGACTCATATGTTTCACTGATCTTCTGCTGGTCTGTTGTCCTGCTGCAGTTTTACATGAAGTTTATGAGAGTGAGTTCAAACTGTCGTCATGACCGGAACCACCTGAGACCACTCCCCTAACTCGGTTTACACCTGTTCAGACTCAGAGCCGCTGACACATTTTAAAATGGTGTGTGAAGCTTCAGATTCTGTCAGACTCAAAGGTCCACTTACACCTTTCTGGAGCTTTCAACATCAGAGAGTCTTTACTCAACATGTTGTGACTGTTGTTTGTTTGTGTGTCGTTCAGCACTCTGGCGAGCATCAACCCGGCTGCCGTCGTGTCCAGACTGAGCGTGTCTGATCCGACCGTCAGCGCTCTGTTCACAGGAGGCAGTGTGGATCTGAGCCTGGAGGCCAACGCCATCGCCCTGCGTTACCTGAGCGACTCTCAGCTCAGCAGGTTGTCTCTGGGAGGCCATGCCCCCCGCCCCGAGCCCGCCTCCGCCGGTGACTCCCTGCTGTCGCCTAGCAACATGTCTCTGGCCACCAGGAAGTATATGAGGAGGTATGGCCTGATCGAGGAGGAGGATGGCGAGGAGGAACAGGAGCAGGGGGAGGTCGGAGGTCAGGAGGCTTGTACTCGTCAGCCGCTGACAGAAGCTCTGAACGTGAAGCTCCTCCCACAGAGTCAGCTGATCAGAGACCTGCGGCCAAAGATGCAGGTGTTAACGGGAAACACCAAACCGAGCGCCGCTGCCAAGGAGAACTGTTCCAGCAGGCGGCCATCTTTAGTGAGGGCAAGCAGCCGCCAGACGGAGGGGTCAGTGGGAAACATCCTGGACCTGAGCCGCCTGAGACAGCTGCCCAAACTCTTCTGACTCCACAACACCAGCTGACTTTAAAACTGTCAGACTTTAAATGGAGTCTTGTGTGTCTGAAGCACTTCTGGTCAGGAATCAGTCTGCTGGTCTGACTCGGGTTCTGGTTTTCATCTGCCATCTTCGGTCAGTTGGATGGTTTGGTGTGAAACATCTGTCCAGCTGCTGTCAACACCTGGAACCAGAACCTGAAAACCAGAGCAGATGGAGGACCAGTATGAAGTATTGTAACGTGTATTGTGGTCTGTCATGGTCAGACTGGTTTTACTGGAAGCCTGTTGCCTGTAGTTTTTCTGCTGTCAGTCCTTTTATCACAGGTGTGTGTGTGTGTGTGTTTTACATTTTGTCTCTTATTGTGAAATGTCTCTTTTACAGATTTTTAATATTAATGATTCCACTAATAAAATTCTGATTCTTTTAGCAACTGAATTCATGTTTATATCAAATGGTTAAAGTCTTTAAGGAAAAGGTGGTTGACACACGTGAAGAGTGAAACTAGACCTTGTTCTGCAGTGTCTCAGGTCATGAGTTTAAATTCATTTATTGATTGATTGATTGATTGATTGATCACACGCATAAATCTGGACTAGGATTTTAAATGTAGGACTTGACCTGAGTCAAAGATACGTGTCCTGACGTAGCACCTCCACCTTTACGTCAGCTGAGCAGACCCACTCGTAGAACTGTGCCTCCGCCACACTGTCATTAAATATGAACCATGTGTGACGTCTTGAATAATGGATAAATACTGTTTTCTGAGGTCACCGTGAACTTTGACCTTTGACCACCAAAATCTAATCAGTTCATCCTTGAGTCCAGGTGAATGTTGCCAAATTTGAAGAAGTTCTCTCAAAGTATTACTGAGATATCGTGTCCACGAGAATGAGACGGAGGGACGACCTGAAAACAAAATGGCTGCCGCCGGGCAGAGAGAGGAAGACTACTCCGTCTCTACTGGAGGCGAAAACCTTTGATGCAGGAATAGACAATGATGAGGTCATTCAGGAAGTGTTCAGACCCCTCAACACAAACATGGAGCCACTGAGACAAACAACAGAACATGTTGAACTGGAACCTCCTCAGGTTCTTAAAGAACCCTGAAGTTTGTTCCTGTTGTGAGCTGATGATTCCTGCCCCCTGCTGGTCAGACCTCGGTCCTGACGGTTATTGATCAGTGATCAGAGAGTGAGTTTGGTGGTGTTTGTGTCCAGATGTTTCCTGGTATGAGACTGTTGACTGACAGATCAATGTCTCAAAGGTTGACTGAAGCCTCTGCTCTTTAGGACACTGACCCGAGTTCAGCTCAACACACAGACCTGACTGTCTGAACACACACCACTGTCTACCTGCTCAGGTAAGATTCATATTTTAATTCATCCAGGAAGCTTCACACATGGTTTATCTGTCAGGTTATTACAGATGTCGAGTCCGTTCTGTCGGTTCTCTTGGTTCTGTCGTAGGTTTTGGAGACACAGTTCTCTCCTGTAGGAACCTTTTAATTCTTTTTTCCAACTTAAATATTTTTTTTTTTCTGCTCAAACATTTTTGTTCATATTTTTCTTCAATCATGTTAAAATATTGTTTTGAAACCATCACATGTAAACAAGTTTAAATCTGTGTTACACTACACACTAGATATTTGAAACCTAAGAATAAAAGTTAGCTTCTTTGGTTCATTGAAGACAAACAAGTTTGTTTGTTTATGTTTAATGTAACACTTATGAGAGGTTAAAGAAAGTGATGTAGAAATATGGATGATATGAAATGGGCTAGTGTAGGTTCGTCTATGGAGCTGTAGTTGAAAATTAATAATAACAGGAGACTGAATGGATTAAGTTAAACCGGTTGTATTAAATATTTCAACAAAAAACGCTTGAATAATATCAAGGATAACAACAAACACAAAAAAAACAACACTAAAATTAAGTATTCAATTATTCAAAGAATAGTCA
The DNA here is from genome assembly GCF_002814215.2 of Seriola lalandi dorsalis. Classification (NCBI taxonomy): domain Eukaryota; kingdom Metazoa; phylum Chordata; class Actinopteri; order Carangiformes; family Carangidae; genus Seriola; species Seriola lalandi. The sequence goes on from NW_019525275.1 coordinate 279,114, forward strand.
GTTTTTCCCAGGAAAGTTCAAATGTCCATGTTCATATGTCCATACATCAAAATCATCAATAAACCACTCAAAAATAAAGCAGTCCCCCTTTTGGTGAGTTCAAATGCTAAAAAATGAGATATATCAGTCTACTAATGTTTCACTTTGAAGTGAAAGGAGTGATGCTTCATTAATTTAGTCCTACCATACCAACAAGGGGGGGGGGGGGGGGGGGGGGGGACCATGCGTGAGGCTGGTCAACAGATGAGTTGAGTGGGTGTGTGAGGTTCGGGCTAATCCTTCCAGCTCGCCATCCAGTTCTTCATCCAGTTTTCTTATCCAGTTTAAAAAGCCTGACCTGTTTTTAATTAAACAGGTAAATCAGTCAATAATTCAGTTCCATTAATTCCATATTCATTCCCTCTTAAAACACAGTCATCTGGCTCACCGTTGTTCAGCAGTTGTTTAAGATTTGAGATTCCACCCTGCAGCTCAGCACACTTCACAGCAGTAGACAAAACTGAATCCATGGTTCCCATCAAATCCAAAATGTTTGTTCACAGAGCTTCACAGAGCAGTGTTCAATCAGCAGTGCATGTAGTGAGTGAAGGCAATCAATGCAGGTGAGGCAAATCACACAGAGGAAAAGGCGGGACAAACTCAAGGAAAAGGGACTTCTGATTGGCCCACATGACAGAGCAAGATGACAGGCAAGATGACTTTTGACTGGTTCAGACAGCCAATCTACCTGTCAGAGTTTCACACTCCCTGGGTTACATTAACAAAGATCTGATTTATTCAGACTTTAATCTCAGTGCTGCTGCTTTTATCTGTTCGACTGGTGTTGATGTTGAAACGTCAGTTTCATTACAAATCATTTATTTGTCCATTAAGAGAAACGCAAGAACAGAAAATTAATTTACACATGAAACAATCTAAAAATACAAATATGTAAAAAAAGAGTTGAAATAATCAACAATGTAATAACAACAACAATAAATAACAACAACAACAACAACAACAACAACAACTCAAACACAAGTGAAAAATCTGCAGAATTTTATTTTAGCAAAACAGTTGAATCTAAATCCTAGTTTTTATTTCAGGTTTTGTTCAGTTAAAACTCACTTTTGTGTTTGTGTGTGTAGGTGTGTATGTGTGTGTAGGTGTGTATGTGTGCAGGTGTGTGTGTGTGTGTGATTTTCACCTGTTTGACCTGCTCAGAAACAAGAAGTGTGTCTGATGATGATGATGAAGGTCTCCTTTATAAATGTGTCTCCAGGATGAGGGCTGCTGATTGGCTGTTGGTTCTGGCGGTCCTGCCACTCGTCTCTCTTGCCGTCCGTCCGGACATCTGCGGCGCCAAACCCAGAGACCTTCCTCTGGAGCCGCGCTGCATCTACCGCAGCCCCGACCCCGACCCCGAGGGCCCGACCCCAGAGCCCGAGCCGGTCCCTGAGTCCACCAACCCCAGAGTGTGGGAGCTGTCCAAGGCCAACGGCCGCTTCGCCCTGTCGCTGTACAAACAGCTGGCGCTCAGCAAGACGCCAGAGTCCAACATCTTCCTGTCCCCCATCAGCGTCTCCACAGCCTTCGCCATGACCAAACTGGGAGCTTGCAACCAGACGCTGCAGCAGATCATGAAGGTTAGAGACCAGAACCACTGAGACCCAGAGACCACCACACGAACTGAGACCACAACATGAACCTCTCACTGAGTCTGATTAGGGTTCATCTTGAATCATCTGTTCCAGCTGTTAGCAGCTGTGTAACCTTCACCTATGCCTCCCACCTGTGTCTCACCTGTGTCTCTGTCTCTACAGGTGTTTCAGTTCGACAGCATCAAAGAGAAGACCTCAGACCAGGTCCACTTCTTTTTTGCCAAACTCAACTGTCGTCTCTACAGGAAGAAGGACGAGACCACGGAGCTGGTCTCTGCCAACCGCCTGTTTGGGGACAAGTCCCTGGTCTTCAACGAGACCTACCAGAACATCAGTGAGACGGTCTACGGGGCCAAGCTGCTGCCGCTCAACTTCAAGGTAACGTCTTGTCCAGCTCGCCTCGTCAGGTCTCAGTCTCTCTGCTGACCCTGGATCTGTCCCACAGGAGAACCCAGAGAGGGCCCGGACCACCATCAACGACTGGATTTCCAACAAGACTGAGAACCGGATCCAGGACACACTGCCACCGGGGACGCTGGACTCCACCACCGTCCTGGTCCTTGTCAACACCATCTACTTCAAGGTAGGAGAGACTGAAGTCCACAAACCTTCTGAGATCATACTGTGATGTTCAGGGTCTGAAGGTTTGTCTGCTGATCCAGTCACTGCTCATCAATGACACGAGTACACAAAGACACAAAGTTCTGTGGTCTCAGCTCTGCTCAGAACAGATCTCAGGTTCAGGGAATTCAACAGATGTAATAAAACGAAGGTCGTGGGCAGCCCGACAGTCAAAGTGTAAAATAATTACAATTATAAAAAGTAGATGTTCTTCTGAGCGTCCCTGTCGCCTCTCAGGGTCAGTGGAAGAACAAGTTCGACAAAGACAACGTCTTTGTCTCAGACTTCCACGTCAGCGAGAGTCGCAGCTGCCCCGTCAACATGATGTACCAGGAGACAAAGTTCAGGTACAGGAGCTTCCCCGAAGACCAGGTGCAGATCCTGGAGATGCCATACAGCGGAGACGACATCACCATGGTGCTGATCCTGCCGAGAAGAGGCACGCCGCTCAGTCAGGTAGTCCTGGTCTTTTCTTCCAGTCCAGCCTTAATCTACGAGAAAGTTTCCAGTTTCTTTAATGTTTATTTTCTCTTCTTCATGTTTCTTATTTTATCAAACTTTACTGTGTATGTTTCTTCAACTGAGAAGATCTTTATCTTTTATATATCTGTTTTAGAGCTGAAGCTCATTAGTACCTGCTTCAAGACAACTACTCAGATTTCTGATCTTCTGGTTTTGTATATATATATATTTTTCAATATCTGCACTTATATTCTTATTATTTTTGTAAACTTCGGACTTTGACTCCTCTACACTTAAAGACAAATAATGTATGTTTCTATTAAGGACTCTTACTCTTACTTTGAAGCAGAGCTTTTAGTCAGAGAATGACTTTTATTTTATTTTATTTTATTTTGATCACAATTGAAAAACCAATCACAGCCAACTCCTCCGCTGTCAGCCATGTTTGAATCTGTCAGCGTCCTAACGATGGCAACCTTAGATAAAGATGAGGCAGAAGATTCTTCAGCAGAGACCATGGTCTGATCTGAACTCTGTGTTTGAAGGTTTAGAAATAAAGAAAGATTCATTTAGTTTGAAATGTTTGCTGAGTTTACCACGACCAAAGACCAAAGCTTCTCTAACAGTCTGTAGTTAAAGAATATTCAGGTTTCAGGAGATGATCAGAGACTCCAGACTCCATAAATCAGAATAGATGGATGGTGGATTTGTGCTGTGATGTTGTTGTCTGTGTGTCGAGGTGGAGGCGAGTCTGGACCTGAACAAACTGAACGACTGGCTGAGTCAGATGAAGGAGACGACCGCCTCCGTCCATGTCCCTCGGTTCAGGGTGGAGGACAGTTTCAGTCTGAAGGAGAAGCTACAGGCCATGGGACTGACCGACCTGTTCAGCCCCGACAAGGCCAGCCTGCCAGGTGAGCTACCTGAATCACATCCACTTCGGTCCTTAACCTCAGTCCAGAATACAGATCAAGCAGTTCAAATCTGGATTGAGTCAGTGCAGGGTGGGAGTACAGGTAGAGCTCACAGGTAGAGATCAGAGTACAGGTGAAGAGACTCCACAGGACTCTGCTGTAGATGGTTATCTTCAATCAGTGGAAGTTTAATGATCTGAAACAGGTTTCACAGGAAGTTTTGATCCAGCTGCAGTCACTTCCTGTTTAACCTGTCACTCACCTGTCTGTCTGTTTGTTTCAGGGATGTTGGAGGACGGCAGTGATGGTCTCTTCATATCAGATGCCTACCATAAAGCTTTCCTGGAGGTAAGTAAGACCAGGGTCCCGATAAACCTGTTTCCTGGTCCAGAGTCAGTTCAGACCGTAGACCAGGGTCCTGATAAACCTGTTTCCTGGTTTCTCAGGTGAACGAGGAGGGCAGCGAGGCGGCAGCAGCCACTGTCGTCGTGGCGATCGGACGCTCCATCAACTTGAACCGGGAGACGTTTGTAGCTGACCGACCGTTCCTGCTGCTCATCAGAGAGTCCACCATCAACACGCTGCTGTTCATTGGCCGAGTGACCGACCCCTGCAGCCAATGAGGACTGAGCTGCTGCTTTGATACAAGAATCGACATGTGACAAACTAAATCATCATATCAGTGTAACTGAGATATTTAAGAACTGAAGTATTGATATGGTGTTAATGACACATGATGACATGGTGAAGGCTTTAGTTCACTGTCCATGAAGTGTAATTGTTCTTTTGTACAGTTGTGGTCACAGACTCTCTTCACCTTCCTGCACTCGAGTCAAAACTCAATAAACACAGTTAAAGATGAATCTGACTGATAGTATCATTATTATTATTATTAATTTACTATAAATACGATATTGTTGAATTATAAAACACTGAAATCATGACCATGATTCTGTTTAACAACCAGAAAACAGTGTAATGAACATGATGAACAGACCAGGAACACTACGTGTTGATGTTGGCACAATGTCAGCCTGATGTCGGTGCGAGTGATGTTGGCGTGATTCAGATGTCGCAGCTGATTCAATATATGGTTCTATTTCTTTAATCATGATTTCTGTTTGTGTGTGCCCTGTTTTAATCATCTCCTTGTTCCAGGTGAGGTGAAGGTCTCAGGTGGTCTCAGGTGGTCTCTTGTGGTCTCTTGTGGTCTCAGGAGTTCTCAGGTGGTCTCAGGAGGTCTCAGGTGGTCTCAGGAGTTCCCAGGAGGTCTCATGTGGTCTCAGGAGTTCCCAGGTGGTCTCAGGAGTTCTGAGGTGGTCTCAGGAGTTCCCAGGTGGTCTCAGGAGTTCTGAGGTGGTCTCAGGAGTTCCCAGGTGGTCTCATGTGGTCCCGGGAGGTCTCAGGAGTTCCCAGGAGTTCTCAGGAGTTCCCAGGTGGTCTCAGGAGTTCTCAGGAGTTCTCAGGAGTTCCCAGGTGGTCTCATGTGGTCTCGGGAGGTCTCAGGAGTTCCCAGGTGGTCTCAGGAGTTCTCAGGAGTTCCCAGGTGGTCTCAGGAGTTCCCAGGTGGTCTCATGTGGTCTCGGGAGGTCTCAGGAGTTCCCAGGTGGTCTCAGGAGTTTCCAGGAGGTCTCAGGTGGTCTCAGGAGTTCTCAGGTGGTCTCAGGTGGTCTCAGGTGGTCTCAGGAGTTCTCAGGAGTTCCCAGGTGGTCTCATGTGGTCTCGGGAGGTCTCAGGAGGTCTCAGGAGTTCCCAGGTGGTCTCATGTGGTCTCAGGAGTTCCCAGGTGGTCTCAGGAGTTCCCAGGTGGTCTCAGGTGGTCTCAGGAGTTCCCAGGTGGTCTCAGGTGGTCTCAGGTGGTCTCTGTGGGTAAAGAAAGAGGCGAGCGGCTGCGGTTCGACACTGAAAGTGCTTTATTTCCTCTGAAGGAGATGCGACCTGTGAGTGATCTAGTGGTCATAGTGAAAGAAGCTTCTTCACATTTTTCTAAACTATAATCAAC
>NW_019525275.1:285031-293968 GCF_002814215.2 Seriola lalandi dorsalis
CCTCCCTCCCCCCAACATGTTTTAGCAACAGAGACATGCAACATAAAAGATCTTCACATGGAACCTCTCAGGTTCTACTACAGAACGTTTAGTACCTCCTCTTAAAAAAGTGTACGGTATTAAAAGTTAATTTACTAAACACCATATTTGTCGTGTTGATATATTAGGGTATATTTGAGGAATCAACAGTACAGAGTAATCTCATTAAGTGAATATTTCTAGATGATTCATCATTAGGCATGTTGTGGTCAAGGTTACTGGATATTAAAGACTAAACATTTGATTCACACAGTAAAAATCAAAGAGTGAAGACACATAAACAACGTTTGGCTTTTGTTGTAAAGCAAAGAGACAGAATGAAGACCAGAGGAGGGTGATGATGATGATGATGATGATGATGAGGTTGGGCTGTTTTCACAGTTTGAAGATTGAAGCTGAACTGAGGAACTGAAGAGGAAAAGTCGGATCTGAACCTTCACATGTTCTTTTATGTGACGATAGTTTAATGAATCACAGCAGGTGATCATCACCGGGTCTCTGATTAACAGCTGCTCGCGCTTGGATCAGTGGACGAGCCGCCGTCACTCTGAACGTTAAACTGAATCACGTGACGCACGACCCTTCAGTGTCAGGTGGAGCTCAGTTAGTCAGGTCAACTCTGATCCGACTTTTCCTTTTCTATAGATTCCTTGAACCGGACTGGACCAGATGTTCTAGACTCTAACTGGCTTGAAATGGGGAGTTCACCTACACCTCAGTGCGGAGAGGAAGGAAGTTACTGCTTGTTTCAAACCTACAGATGACACAAACCAGTTCACACCAGTTGTTTTGTCTATAATATAAAGATGGAGGCAAACGTTGGCAACGACTGAGGTCAACTTATAAATTCATTTGATCAGCAGCCAAAGAAACTCATCAGGCTGAACTGAATCAAAGGTAGAACTGATTAATTATCAGCTAACTGATTGACTCTTTAATCTGCTGGACCAACAGTTTGAGTTGGAGCCACATTTTTCATTTTAATCATTTTCTGAAGAAGTCGCGGTTCAAACTTTTTCAGTTTCCTTTTATGGAGCATGAATATTGAAATGATAATTTTCACGTTGGATTTGTGAGTTGAACTGATTAAACAATTCACCCATTAACTGATAAAAAAAAAAAAAATCATTCAGCAGCTGCTGATAATAATCAATCAATATATAAGGTAATAAACATGGTGGTGAACTACAGATGTCTGAGGTTCTGACAGAGCAGAGCAGTGAAGACGTCACAGTGACTCGGGAACCCGTGATGTTTTCTGAATGATTAATCACCCAGCAGATTAATCAATAATCTACTTAAGATTTGTGCACAAAGACTTAATTCACAATTAGATTTCTCTGAATAGTGTTTTCACTTGTGTATTAAATATTAAAATGAGTTTGTTTCCTGATTCTGTTTGTGTCAGTTAATATTCCTGCAGCAGGTGACTGGACTGAGATCAGCTGTGATGTCACACGATCAGCTGCTGTGATGTCACACTGAGGTTCCTGACTCATGAGGATGAGGAGGATGAGGGACAGAGCGGAGGTGAAAGGTCACCACAAACAACTGAACTGACCAAACTGTGTCAGTGTGTCCCTGACTCCCTGCCAGCCAATCACAGACCAGGATTTCTTGTGGGACACTAGAGGAGGTCTTGTGGTTGAGGACTAGTTTCTGTTCGTATTGCCCGGCCCTGGTTTGTGTGTTGTCGTCCTCTGCAGTGACCTGCAGGGATTTCTTACCTGCTGCCATTTTTATTTACAGGTGAGTTTGATTTTTCGCACTGAGGTTAAGCCGTTAGCATTCTGCTACGTGGGGAAAGGTAAATGTCCGGTTCACTGAATAAAAGAAGAGTATCTATACCTGATAGTTCCTGGTTTAGCCTGAAGAGTGAGCGTGGCCGTGCGATCTGGGAGGGAAACTGGAGTCCAGCCAGCCGGAGTGAGGACAGAGCCGCTGCCTTCACTTGCATAAAAAACTGAGTGGCCACTGAAAATCTGATTCACAGCTCTGTAGAAAAACAGTAACAGCCGATCCGTGTGCTACCTGCCGACCTACCTCCCACCTCAGCTCCTAGCTTCTTTACATTATTCATATGCAAAAACATCTTAGTAGTTTAAATATGTTTGTCTGATAATATGTTGATTTTTCATTGTTCTGTTTATAAAAAGTTTCTGTTCGGACTCCGTCTCTGATAAGTGCTCAAGTTGTTTTGGAGTTTTGGAGGGCCAATGTGGCCGCATCCTCTTTCCTTTGGTTGCCAGGCGGTCTGACCTGCTTCCTGCTTCCTACCTCCAGCAGGTGAACTTTGACCTCTGGAGGGTTTTTAAGATCCAGCTCCACAGCCTGGCTACTACATCCATCTGGTCTGACTGGGTCTGGCTCCTTGTCCTGACGCTACCAGATCACATGACTGTCATCAATGACGCATGAACTCTGCTGCACGTTCACCTGTCAGAGGTCACAGTGAAAATACTACAGACTGTTCGATCCGATCAGGTGATGAAAGGAAAATAGTCTCCAGTGATAGTCTGATAATCGATTCATCATTAATGAGCACTTCAAACAGAAACTTCTGAATTTTTGATGAACGATCTCTGGGAGATTATTATATTAATTTTTCACTATTTCATGATATTTCAAAAACAAAACAATTTATTGATCAATCAGATTAATCAATAATTAAAATGGTTGTTAGTTGAATACAAAAAAACAATGTTAAACATCATTATATGAAAACTGCATCCTCATTGGAAAAGCTAACTGTCTGTTAGCTGGCAAGCTAACATTAGCCAGAGAGCTAAAGTGAACATATTGTCACTGAAAATATTGTGAAGTTTTCTAATTTCTTGTAGCTAAGCTAACAGTTTCCCCCTGCTTCCTGTCTTTGTGCTAAGATTGGCAAAACATTTCCTGGGCCTTTCTCAGTATTGGACTTCTCTCATCCTGTTCCTGTTTTCATCTCCATCTGAAATCAGGAAACATGGATTAAATATAAAACTTCTATAAAAAATCTGCATCTACATAACTCTACTATTAACAGAGTCTACTTAAGATTTAGTTAAGCTTTTAAGTTTTTACTGTTTTCAACTGTTAAATTTCAGTTGACTAAAGTCAGCTAAGAGTCAAAGCAGCAGGTCTGTGATGTTTAATGACTTGAATACAATTTTACTCGATGAGCAAAAGACAAAACCTGTGTTAGCTTGTGAGCTAATGTTGATTTAGTGTGACTCAGGAAACTAAAACTCACTAATGTTAAATAGTCAGCATCAGTTAGCTTACACACGTTAGCTCTTTTAGCAGTGTGGAACGTGTTATTGCTCTGTGCTACGAGTCAGCAAAAAATCTGTTAGTTTGTAAGCTAATGTTGATTTTCTTTTGTGTCTGTTTTAGAGACATCGCTCTTAAGTCATGTTAAATAGTCAACTGCAATGAACCACAGAAATATAATTTGTACATAATGCTAATTTCCTGTGTGCTTGACTGTGGAGAATTGATGTTAGCTAATGTTAAATAGTCAACATCAGCTAAAAGCTAACTAGCTCCCAGATGTTAGCTCCATTAGCAGTGGAGATACTATGGTGTGGGGAAGCAGTTTTTTGTCGAGTCAGCAAAAACTGTTAGCAAGCTAATGTTAGCATAACATGCCTCAGTTTTGACAATGGCAGTTATCTTTTTCTGTGTGTTCTACCTGACTGGACTGGAAGTAAAGAAGTATCAATTATCTATCAATCAATCATTAGTTGATTAATTGAAAATTAAATTGACATTTGTTTTGATAATCTTACGATTGTTTTATTAATTTTTTGATTTAAATATGAGGATCTGATACTTTATAAACAAATGGATGAATCAGAAAATAATCTGCGGATTAATCAATAATGACAATAATCATTAGGTGCAGTTCTTATCTGAAGCCTCTGTTTTAGACCTGTGGTTTTTCTCTGTAACTGGACCAGGTCTGGAGTGACGTGCAGCAGATTCAATGCGTCATTAACTGCGACAGAAGTCAGTGATCAAGTCTCGACACGTCTCCTCGACCTCAAAGCTCATCTTCTGTCTCACACATTGTCAGAGCAAAAAAGTGTCCAAGAAAAAAAACAAGAAAACAATAAAGACATGCTTGTTTATAAAAATATCTGACTAAAAAGACTGACGGAGATCTCTGTTAGTGGATCAGAGCGCCCCCCGGTGGTGCTGTGCTATGCAGTGCAGCAGCTATATTGCGTAGTGATGAGAGGTAACTGAGCTGTGTAGCTTATCTGAGGCTGGACGCCGTCCAGTTGTTTCCTGCTGTGAGTCTGTTCAGTCAACAGGCTGCCGGATGGTTCGATACCAGATCCTTAAAACTGAGTCCAACTGTCTCGACTCCAATCTGAAGAATTTAGACACAATTTACAGCCAGATTAATCAGTTCATCCAGTGTGATCAGAGTTCAGCTTTTAACTGTCTCTCCTGCATGAAGCACCTGGGGACACGTCTTTATCACTATCTGGAGCTTTTGTAATGCATCTCATGGTCTTCTTCAGGGGTTTGTTGAACAGCTCTAGAACATGGACTGGTTGCAAGGTCCCTCCAGGTGCGACCATTAATCATATGTCCGACTTAGGTCATGTGAGACCTGAGCAAGTTCCATTCTCTGAAGAAGGCTGTGAGATACAGACGAAAGCTCTGGGAAACTGGACCTTACGTCTAGACCATTTAATGCAGATTTTAAATGTTTTTCAATATAAGACATCTTTCCAAAAAGTGAAATCTCAGTTTGTTTTGTATTTAATACATCAGCTGAACTTTAATTTCCCAACTGATGGTGTGTTTCTTTTTTATGGAATATTTTAAGCTTCGGTTCATTGGGACCAGAACCAGAACCAGAACCAGAACCAGACTGTCCCTGCAGCCTGATACTTATTAAAACTGACAGGAATTCTGTCTATTTCAATTAATTTTTCACTTGTTGGTGACCAGGTCATGAATTTCCCCTAGGGGATAAATAAAGTATCTATCTATCTATCTATCTAGGTCTCGTCACTCGTTCATGACGTGTTGGTGATCCAGTTCAGACCTGTGTGACTATGTTTTCTGGACCAGAATGAATCCAGGACAAAGTAAATGACAAACAATATTAAAGCTGAAAATGTTTAACCATCAATCGGTTTATCCAGAGATAGAGTCTGGAAGTCCCTTTCAAACAACTTCTAGTCGCAGCCTCTAAACTGAGGATTCACTGTTTCTTTATGTAAATGGAACAATCAGTCTGAATGTGTTTTTTTATAGATGAAAACACAAATGAATTAATCAAGAAACTAACCTGAAGATTAATCAGTGATGTATTTAAATGCTGTGCTGTTAAGTTTTACAAACTGAACCGCTTAGTAAAAGGAGAAAAGAAAAAGCTCTTGTGTCAGGAGTGAGGTGCGGTGTAGAGGATGTGAGAACAGCTGTCTTGATAAGGTATGTAGTGTACAAGTGTCGCTTCAAGATTCACAACATGAAGTTTTATAGAAACTCTGATCACACTGGAGCTGAACATCGTTTTCTCATTTCATCTTTTTGTGCAACTAAATCTTTTTGGCCGTTGTGGCACTTGAAGAACTTGCAGGATTATTATGATGAACCCGACTGCTCCAGATTGTCTCAAGGCAAATATGAAGGATTTGAAGTGTTGAACTGGCACTGAGAAGTTTGGCAAAGTTTCCACCAGACAGACTGTTGTGATGCTGTGTTGTGAACCTGTAATACTTGTAAATATAAAATTAGAAATCTGTAACAGAACAAACTAGACGGAGGCAAACGAGAACCACGGTGTGTGGTGTATGAGGTTGTTGGACTGTGTGGCATTTCTTCATTTTAGCTTAATCTGTTCGGTTTGGTTAGTGAAGGTAGATGCGGTTTAAAGCAGAAAAATCTCAGTCCGGACTCTGAGAGTTCTGTCTGTCGCTGCTTTGACTTCAGCGGGTTCCTGTTGTCTGCAGCTACACTGGGATCAGACCAGACCCCCACGTCTGTCTCCCCCCACCCCGACCTCGACCCCACACCCCTCCACCTCTCGGGGTCAGTCGGGCCCTGTGGTGGAGACCGAGGCCTGGGGACCCTCGCCATACTGGCCTCCACCACCGCTGCTCCCACCACCATTGCCCCCGCCCTCCGGCTCCTCCTGGCTGGGGGAGGCCTCGTCGCTCGGTCCCCCCCTGGACGTGACAGATGCGGTGGTGGTTTCGGGGGAAGCGCTGTGGGCCTCTTGGGGGGCACAGCCCGGGTGGTTCTTGCGGAAGTGCTGATTGAGGATGGCCTGGAAGGGGAAGCTCTTGCCACAGACGTGGCAGTGGAAGGGCTTGTTTCCTGTGTGCTTGCGGATGTGGTACTCCAGCTGATCTTTGCGGGTGTACTTCTTCCCGCAGATGCGGCAGACGAACGGCGTGATGCCCATGTGCAGGCGCATGTGGCGGTCCAGGCTGCCTTTCTGGTTGAAGGACTTGCAGCAGTAGATGCAGGTGAGCCGGGGATTGTAGCGGAACCATCGGTCTCCTACCTGCTCCCTTAGGTAGTCCTCGTAGCCGCCCATATCAAATGCAGCGTGTTCTTCCCCCTGATCAGCAGAACAAAATGTTAATACACCCGAGGAACAGGACCAGGAAGTCTGAATCGGACTGGATCTCTTACTAGATTCTTTAGAAACTCAACTCTTTTCAAAGTACTGACAGAAAAAGTCCTGAAAAGGTTCTACAGGACAGTGAAGAGGTTCTACAGGACAGTGAAGAGGTTCTACGGGCCACTGTGGCAGTTCTACAGGACACAGAGGGTTCTAGGCCACTGAAGCAGTTCTACTAGTCAGTGAGGAAGTTATTCTGGTCAATGAGGAGGTTCTACAGGCCACTTAGGAGGTTCTACAGGACACTGAGGATGTTCTATGAACATGTTCTAATGATCACTGAAGAGGTTCTGGGTGTTGTAGGAACTTGTACTGTGAGATGAGGCTGTATAAAGCTTGATCGACAGGTACCTGGGAGCTCGGCTGTCGCAGTTCATGCGGCCTGTTGGGAGACTCGCTCTTCGCTCTCTGGCGCTCGGCCAGGACGACCACGCTGCCGGTGGGACTGAACCTGACGGACACACACACACACACATTAACAGAACTGTCGTCATGCGTCGGTCGTTCAGTCAGAGCAACAGTGACTCACCTGTCTGTCTCACTGAAGCTGGAAGACGGTTGGATGCTCCGGGCCCCCAGCGCTCCCACCGCCCCTGTCACCAACGTGCTGCGTCCCGATGTGTCAATCATCACAGTGGCCCCCTCCTCCACCGGCCCCCCCTCCTCTTGGTGCTCTCCTGCTCCGATCCACTCCTCCATCCTCTCCGTCTTGATCCTGACTCCATCCATGCCACCGCCCTCCTCAGCGCTGCCGGTTCGCTCCGGCTCGCTGCTCGTCTCCACGTACCACTGACCGGCCCGGTTGATGCGAAGGATCGGTTCTTTGCCTGCTCGGCCAGTGGTGGCGGCCCCGGGCCCCTCCAGCCCACTGTGCTCCACAGTTGGCGGCGGACTGATGGGCCCCTCAATGGGGCTCACCGCCTCGCAGGCCTCCGCGCCTCCCCGTGGGCCGAGGAGCCGCAGGCCGGCGTGATGGCCTGCTCCTCGGAACACCGCCTCTAGGGTCCTGCTGCTCCTGGAGCCCCGCGCCTCCTCCTCCCTGGACTCCTCATCCAGGTCAGCCAGGCTGATCTTCAGGTGGATGCCCTCCAGGATCTGAGTGCAACGGTCGATGATGTGCTGCATCTGCAGGAAACTGGCGGCTGTCAGGTAGCTGATGATGTCGGCCAGCTGCAGGCAGAGGCGGCCGGTGTAGCAGAAGGACAGCAGTTGCTCGAACACCGACGGGTTCCTGATCACCGTCAGCGACACGGTGCTCATCTGGCTCAAAGACATGTGGTCCCGGAAGTACGGCGAGCTGGCGGCGAGGACCACCTTGTGTGCGCGGAAGCTCTGACCCTGAACGTTGACCACGATGTCACAGAGACGGCCCTGCACACGCAGCTGGTTCAAGTGGGTCAGAACCGAGTTACTGAAGTCCGGGATGTCCAGCTGGATGCTGCCGGAGCGCTCCATGCTGCAGGGACACTGCAACAACAGGACAGGATAAGGACCAGGACCAGACCAGGACCGGACCAGGATCCGACCAGGACCACACAATCAAACCAAGACCTGTTCAGGATCAGAGTCTGTAACACAGTTTGTGATTGGTGTTTCTGTTTCAGTCTACAGGTTTTATAAGGATCTCTCTTCTGGTCTCTGGTGTGTTGGACTGATCTGTGACCAGGTCCCTTTAAGCTCTGGTTGGATTTGAATAATGTTTGCATTAATGTGATGAAGTACTTTGATGTTCCAGATGTTCACTTCCCGTGAGTTACCATAAAACCATGTCAGCAGTCGTTCTATGTCTCAGCTGAGTTTCTTTAAAATGTGATGATGTCGTGATTCAACAGAGTCAGTCTGATCCAGTCTGTTTACATCAGCCTGAAACACCTGTCAGCAGCAAAGAGTCCGTCCTCCAGGTGAAAAGACACCTGTGTGACCTGCAGGACTCAGACTGACTTAGTTTGACCACAGTGGACCACTGAGTGTGTGAAGTCCTTCTACAAGAGGGGGGCAGGTCAAGACCAGCGTTACAGGTCGACCTGTATCCTGTCAGGTGTCACCTGTAGAGTCACCTGTAGTCCCTGATGAGCTTTACAGCAGAACTAATAGCTACAGAGTTGAGAGCTTTATAGAACACCTGGTCCAATCTTACACCAGGACCCAGATCTACCACCACAACAGCAGGATAATCAGATCTGTGCCAGTCTGACCCAGGGGACCAGGTAAACCTCCAGGTGTGCAGCATGATTCTCACCTGGGGGGCGGAGGGTGGGGGTGGG
>NW_019525275.1:294228-302949 GCF_002814215.2 Seriola lalandi dorsalis
GGGGGGGGGAGAGAGATCTGGTCTGATTTCAGGGTGCGGTGCTGTCGAGGCTTCAGTCCTGCAGCTAGCTGAGCATCGTTAGCAGTAGAGGGAGGTGACAGCGGCTCGGCTCGGCCCGGCCCGGCCCGGCCCGGCAGGCTGCAGCTCCACCCGCCGCTCCTCCAGGCTCCGGAGCTCCGCGGCTCCAGCGGCGGTCGCGTCGGGTTCAAGGCCGGAGAACAGCAGCTGAGCTCGGGCTCCTGTCCGTCAGCAGCCGCTCTGCCGCCATACCGCTGGAAGTCAGACTCGGTTCAGATCTGGTTCAGTGTCGGCGGACCGCCGCTCACTTCATCTTCCTTTTCACGGCAGAAGGGCCGCGGCTGCAGGAAGGAAAGAGGAAAGGAAGAAAACGCGCGGGGCATACTGGGAAATGTCGTTCATGTCCCGGAGGAGAGACGGCTGAACAGCCGCTTTAAAGACTCCACTTCCCAGAATGCATATGTGAAGAAGAGGGGTCATGACTCATGATAGCACTTTGAGTTTGGCAAAGTGGAGAACACACACACACACACACACACACACACACACACACACACACCGTAGTAAAGGAAGTAACACAGGATCATTATTATTAATGTGTGTGACTTAATTACTTTATGATGTCATTAATGAACCAGACAGAGCCTTACACATGAAACTGATCAGTTCATGTCTAATATTGATTATTGTAACTTTAAACATTAAATTATGTATAAACACATTCCCCTGTTCTAAAACTGTGAACAAATATAATATAATATAATATAATATAATATAATATAATATATGAAAGAAAAACTTAAAGAGCATCAACAGTGGCCTCAAAATAAAAGATCAATATATGATCAGTTACTGAATATCAATAAAAAGTTTGAAACGGTATATGTGATGATTTCTTTAATCTGTGTCACAGAGAGAATCTGAACAACAGGCTGATGATCCTACAGCTGCTCATTCACCAGCACAGACAACAGTCTGTCTGTGTCTGTGTCTGTGTCTGTTGTCGTGTCTGTGTCTGTGTCTGTGTCTGTGTCTGTGTCTGTGTCTGTGTCTGTGTCAGTGTCTGTGTCTGTGTCTGTGTCTGTGTCTGTGTCTGTGTCTGTGTCAGTGTCTGTGTCTGTGTCAGTGTCTGTGTCAGTGTCTGTGTCTGTGTCAGTGTCAGTGTCTGTGTCTGTGTCTGTGTCTGTTGTTGAGTCTGTGTCAGTGTCTGTGTCTGTGTCAGTGTCTGTGTCAGTGTCTGTGTCAGTGTCTGTGTCAGTGTCTGTGTCTGTGTCAGTTGTTGAGTCAGTGTCTGTGTCAGTTGTTGAGTCAGTGTCTGTGTCTGTAGTTGAGTCAGTGTCTGTGTCTGTGTCTGTGTCTGTGTCAGATGTAGTGTCCAGATGTGGCCACAGGGAGGAAGCACAACCTCATAACACTCAAAAATCACTCCTCCTTTATTTCCCTCCTTCATTCCTCATTCTACATCTCTTCTTCTTCTTTCCTTTTCTCCTCCTCTTGATTCTTTATTTGTTTTCTACTCTTCCATCTCTCCCTCACTTTTTGTCTTGTTCTTCTCTTTTCATCCTTCACCTTCTTGTCTTTTCCTTTCCTGCCCTCCTTTCATTGTCCTCTTCTTCTTCTCTTTCTTTTTCTTCTTCCTCTAATTCCTCTTCTTCTTGTTCTCCCAACCTCTGAAGATGTGGTCGTTCACTCTCTCTCAGGGGCCTCCTGCTGTTCCAGGGGCCACAGTCCTCTGCTATGACTGTGATGGATCCTGGATTACAAAGGTCAGAGTGAAGCCTCGTTATAAAGTTCATATGAAGCTGATTTAATGACGATGATGATGTCAGTAAAAAGCAGCATCAGGATGTTCACATCAGTCCGGAAGAACCAGATCCAGATCAGTCTGGACCAGAGGACCAGGTCCTCAGCTGACCTCCAATCAGAGGAAGAGCCTTCAGCTACAGTTGTGTGTCTCTGCAGACTCACAGCTTTGTTTACTTTGATTTAACAAACAAACCACATGATGAACGTATCAAACATGTTGTTATTAGAGGTGTTTACACTTATTGTGACTGATCACAATATTTAGTGTCCATGTTTTGATAATGATGAAGTTGTAACGTGATCTACCTTCCCCAGTATTTATTACAATATGTAATAACTGCATTATAACAGACTGTAAAGTACCGCGTCATCAGTCACAGTTCACCACGTCATTCTAACTGTTGAATTCTTCCTAAAGACAAACATGTTCTTCTGAGGGTAAACAGAGCTCAGTGGTCGAAAGTGGTTTCTTGGTCGACCATTTTTTATTCCTCCACGCCGCCGACAATCAGAGCGACGGCCATATTGTTTTCAGGTTGTCCATCCGTCTGTCTCATCCTCGTGGACACGAAATCTCAGAAACACCTTGACAGAAGTTCTTCAGATTTGGCACAAACATTCACTAGGATACAAGAATTAACTGATTAGATTTTGGTAGCTAAAGGTCAAAGGTCACAGGCGTGGTGACCTCACAAAACACTTTTCAGCCATTACTCAAGACTTCACATCAATTATGACAAAATTTCACACAAATGGTTCAGATTTTATATTTAATATGACTCTGGATAAACAGGATGTGACCTGAAACTAGTCTGAGTGGAGGATGAGGGTGATTCTAGTTTTATTTTAATTTACCCTGAATTCATTATCGCACAGTCTGGCTTAAGATAGTCAAGAACTGAACTGCTTTGTGCAGCAGATGAATTTTGACTTTCAGCTGCCACATCCATCTTCATTTCCAGCTGTTACTGGAGTTCAACTTTCCAACTGCTCCTGAACTCAACTTGTTAAAACACTCAAATATTTCCTGTCCTCACTCTCATCTTTAATATTAGTGTCATTGTTGTCAGACACAAACTGTGTTTCTATCTCTGTCTTTATTAAGTGCTAACGAACCAACATCCAGGAGTTAACATACACAGCTCACACTCTGATCACAAACACAGATCATTAATGGATTAATTGATCAGCTCCTGATAGAGGATGAAACTTTAAGGGGAGTGGTCTCCATGGTAACAGTGTTTTATCTGTACAGAAGCTCATTCCTGCCAAAATCAAATGAGACGATAAAAATGATCGGATTCTTAAAACATGAAATTTCTCTATGAGATTCTGAGCACGACGAGGTTCCTTCAGCGACAGAACTCATTATCATCACTCAGTAGTATTTTACTGGCTAAGTCAAACAATCTCACTACAAGGTCCATTTAGCAGCTGTTCTCGAGCTTTCAATCATACCACATGATTTTCCTCGGTTGCTCTGTCATCATGAAACTGCAGATGTTTAAAGACTCCTCCTCCTTTTATTAAAGGTCCTTCCATGACCTTTAAATGTGCTGATGAAGTCCATGTGATATGGTAGAACTCTCCAGAACAGGTATTGAATGGACTTAGAGATGAGACAGAAAATAAACTTTTTGAGAATCAGTGAGGCTTTTAATTTGAAAGGTGTTATAATTCTGAAATATGAATGAGAATTTTTGATTTATTTTTTGGCAGAAACGAGCTTCTGTAGATCTGAGACACGACTGAACAAACCTGAAAACGACAAACTTGTTTCAGATATAAACAAAGTCGACTACACACATCACTACGGCAACAACAGACAGGAAGTAGAAAATACACTCTGACCAACAGTTTCTACAACACAGTTAAACTTTTTACAAAGACGTCAAAAACAGGTGAGTTCAGAGTTCAGGTGCTTCTCACACTCATCAGATTATTGATTGATTGATTATCAGTTTTATCAGTATCAGGTCTGACATCATCAGCAACAGTTTCCTGTCAGATGTGAAAAGTTTAGTTGATAAAATGAGTGAAGCAGTTTTCACACGTTCACCTGAAGCTGAAGCAGGTTCATGTTATTACTGTGTGTTGACTGATGCTTCCTCTGTGGTCATGTGACCTCACAGCTCTTGCACCTGTTCAGGTTTGTAGCTGATGCTGCGTTTTCCTGACACGTCTGAAAGTCAGAAATTACAGATTAAATCAGAAAAAATGATCAGAACACATGAACAGGTCAGAAACCTGACATCATAACAACCACTGATGGAAAGAGTAACATGACAAACTCTAATCACTAATCAATAACATTTCATTCACTATTGTATGTGATACAGTTACATTCTTTATATATTAGTGACGACACAAGGCTACAAACAGAAGTACGTTCACTGGTTCCCAACCTTTTCAAAGTCAGGGCCCACATCCGCTCCATAACAATATGGAGTCAAATCATGCAAATGTTTCTGAAAGATCATTTTGTTTTAAAACATTTAAAAACATTAATTATACATATATTTGTTTTATTTACATCTTTTCACCAAAATTGCTCTGTTCTGCAAATGATTTTTTCCGCCAACTTGCAATACCTTTGTGGCCCACCAGTGGGCCCTGGATCACAGATTGGGAACCACTGCTTTAGACACTTCCTGTCTTGCTGAACCACGACAAGCAGCTGCAGTAACTTGTTCATGTTCCTTGTAAAGACAAAGTGTGAAGATGTTACTGTGGCAGCCATGTTATTTTCTGAGTCGATCATGTGATGCGCGTTTTTCAGAACCTCCTCAGAAGTTTCTGAGTTTCCTGTGGTCTTGAACACAGCGTGAGGAGGACTGTCCAGGTAGCTGGTGAACTTCAGTGAACACTTAAACATTATGAATGAATGAAAAGTGAAGAAAGTATTTGGTTTTGTTTGTAGCAGTAGTTTGAATCAATAAAGATTAAATCAGTCATGTGATTTCTCTAAATACACCAGAGAGACAAGGTGGTCCCATCACACTGGTCTAATCCAGATGTTGGAGCTGATGCAGATGTTCAGAAGAGTGAAGATGTGAAGATCAAACAGTTACTGAAAAGCACCTGAGCTCTGAGTCACATGACATTTCCACAGGTGAAGATTTTTTACAGGAAGTGAAGGAAACAAAACAAAAACTTCATGAATTAATTTGCATCTTAAATATTTGACAGCGGTGTTTAAGCTACAGGTTCTAGTTGTTCTTAGAGGGTCAGTACAAAGTCTGATTCTTCTTCTACCAGGATCAGTAACGTTCTATGAAGCATCAGGTCCTGGATGAACCTGGACCACCATGATCCACGTTAGCCTAGTGAGTCCAGATAGACCTGAACCTGAAGTGTATCTGTAAACCAGCTGATCCTCAGGTGTGTTTCTGTGTGTGATGACAGGTGACAGGTGTCACCTCCTCTTTTCTGAGGGTCCACTGGTCCCAGTTTAACCAATTTCAAAATCTCCACAAGTGCTGTGAGTCCTGATCCGCTGACGGTTCAGGTCGGTTCGTGATGACGCCACCTGGCGCTGTTCACACCTGTTTGAGAACAAACTCTCCATCTCACCCCGTACATCCTTCTCCCTCCGACTGGTTAACGGTTGAGCAACATTTAGGACGACGAGGTGACGTTCCCCGAGGACGCCACCGTTGTCTCCCTTGGCGAGTACTCCACCTCCTCCTTGTTGGGGTGGGAGGAGTTGTCCGACTTGCTGCGGCTGAACTCAGCGCCCACGATGGGCCCGGTGAACTTTGCGTTGGGCCGGAGGCAGGCGGTGCAGCAGAGCAGCGTCTTGAGGAATGCACGGCGCATCTCATTGCTGGTCAGCGTGTAGATGAGAGGGTTCATGGCAGAGTTGAGGACGGCGAGTGCCAGGAACCACTCGGCCTTGTAGAGGATGGGGCAGCTCAGCGTCTCGCAGGCCACGTCCAGCAACAGCAGGATGAAGAGCGGTGCCCAGCAGGCAATGAAGCAGCTCAGGACGATGATGACGGTCTTCAGCAGCGCCAGAGACTTCTCTGAGCTCTTGCTGTTGGCGCCGGCATTACCACGTCCGTTGGACACCTTGCGGAAAACAAGTTTGCGGCTGCGAGTGCGCACCAGAGCGTAGATCCGAGCGTAGAGCACCACGATGGCCATGAGGATGATGCTGAAGACGGTGGTGCAGAACAGGATGTAGGTCTTGTGGTAGAGGGGCAACACAGTGGAGCACTGCATCATGCTCTGGATGCAGTTCCAGCCCATCACCGGCAGGCCGCCCAGCACCGCCGCGATCATCCACACGGTGCTGATGAGCAGAAAGACGCGGCAGGTGTTACCGTTGTTGTGCAGTTTCATCTTCAGCATGGTGAGGTGGCGCTCAATAGCGATGGCCAGCAGGCTGAAGACAGATGCTGCCAGCGCCACGAACATGCTGCCCTCCCTGAAGAACCACTGCGTGGGCGTCAGCTTGTAGGTGTTGGCGCCCGACAGCAGGATGTTGGCGGTGTAGACGACGCCGGCCAGCAGGTCGGACAGCGCCAGGTTCCCGATGAAGTAGTACATGGGCTTGTGGAACTTCTTGGTCCTCCAGATGGTGGTCAGGACCAGGATGTTCTCCAGGATGATGAAGCAGCACACAATGATGAAGACCACCGAGTCGGCCTTCAGACCCGAGTCCTGCTCCGTCTTGCGGAACTTGCCGGTGTAGTTGTAGTGTTTGGCGATCAGGTCGGAGTAGCTGGGCTCAGCCATGGCCTGCAGCTGCAGCAGGAGTCCAGCAGGGGGAGATACGTCCTCAAACTTCAGTCCTTCATGTCAGGTAGTAACCCTGAAGAGGAGCAGACAGAGTCCTGCTGCTGGAGGGGAACATGGTCCTGCAGAGAGACACACAACCGTCAGACACTCGCAAAAACAAACTGGTCCAAGAAAACTGTAAAACTTGGTCTCTGGTTCAAAACCTTAGACCCGTTTAGACCCACAGACGCTGAATCAGGGTCAGTTACATTTACATATGACAGGGAAACAGAATCGCGGCATGCAGCTTTACATCAGACTCAACACATGAGTTCTTAGTCTGAAATCATTTCAGTTCAGGGTCTCGGATCTCAAACACTCCTCAGTCTCTCAGTTGTGTTGTGTTTGGCAGATCACACATTCAGAGAATGATCTTCTTATTTCCCATTCCAAACAAGATGGCCATGTTTTATGTTTCCTGACAGAAGATGAAGAGCTAGTTGCTGCTAGAATCTCTATTGATGGATCTGGTTCCTAGTGTTTCCCAAAAAGCTCAGCTTTTCAAAAGGAGTTCAATTCAATGCACGATCAGAGAGAGAGTTCGACTGATCCTAGTCCACACTGATCACGCTGATACAACACAAGCATCAGACGGACATTTTTACTTGCAGTAATGATGATGTTGTAAAATGTGTGAGATTATGTCTGACACCGACTGAACAGTTAAACATCCTCATCATTGCCTGTTGTGGACTCTTATTCTTTTATTGTGAAAGTATAAGGACATAGAACCTCGTATCTTTACTGTCAGTGTGAAGATTCACTTTGATCCACAAACCTTTAAACTTTAAACACGTTTTTACTCAGAATCAGTTTGTGTTCATGTGAAAACTGTGGATTTTTCCTCCATTTTAAATCCTCACATTCACACATTTCAACAGTCATTTGTTTATTTCCGTTAACCTCGATGTAAACGGGCTAGTTCTTAACAAATGGGTCAACCCGGTAAATTCCAGCTCATTTTATCTTTATATTCTTCTTCTTCGTTTTTAAAGTAAAAACCAAAAACAGAAACTCTGACGTCACGTTAGTCTTTTTAAACTCGTAATAAAATCAGTCTGTGATGTTTCTGATGTTTTAGTAACTGACCCGGGTTCAGTTCAGATCCTGGACTAAACTGAACAAAGACACTGAAACTTTATTAAATCAACTCTGATGTTTTCTACTGAAGAAGAATCTTCTTCTACCGAAAATAAAAACCGTTAAAATCCGGATTAAAGAAGTTTTTTTTTACCTTGAGCGGAGTCCGGAGGAAAAGAGTCCGACACCGGAGCGGGACGGAGCGGGGACACACACACACACACACACACACACACACACACACACACACACACACACACGGGGATGATGATGGTGATGATGATGATGATGAAGGTGCTGCCCTCCTTCTGATCTGCTCATTGTGTTTCTGCTCCTTTATTCCTCATGAAAACTGATCAGATCGATAACGAATAATAATTGAAAAATAAATATATTAACAAATAACAGGATTCATTCTGCTTTTATACTCACTAAGCTGTTTAATTTACCACAGCGTTAATTGATTTTGTTTGTGATTCATAATTAAAATCTCAGTTTATTTTTATAAATATCATGGATATAAATGATAAAACAGTAAAATAACAGTGACGTCAGAGCTGCAGAAATAAATAAGAAATTATCCATGAAACTTAACTGGAAATGAAATTTTATAAAGACGTGAATAAAAGTTAATAATAACATTTCAGGTATAAACACAGAGAATAAAAAAATAAAACTAAAGATGATCAATAATAACAGGCTGAAAATTTCATTATGGACATTTTGTTATTTAGTTTCATAGAATCAGTGAAACAGTGAATCAGCATCAGGTTCAGTCGATGTAAAAAACAAACAATAATATGAATTTTTATTATGATACAAATATCAGTTCTTTTCTTTCTTGTGGGAAACAGCCAGCTGACCCCCCCCCCCTTCCATATTGTCCAGCTCTGTCATCTCTGACCTCTGACCCCCATCATATCTGTGTGTGTGTGTGTGTGTGTGTGTGTGTGTGTGTGTGTGTGTGTTGTGGTGGGGGGTGGTCACTTAAAATTGGGGTCCCTCCTCCTGTCACCCTGTACTGCAGGTGGATGT
>NW_019525275.1:302969-307325 GCF_002814215.2 Seriola lalandi dorsalis
GAGCTCCACCAGCATTAAATAATAATGTAATGAAACCAGGTTCAGCTGAACCGGAGACACTCAGTGTTGTGACGTCATCACAGAGACAAAGACGTGACACGTATTCAATTTATGACAGAAGGTTCAGATCACGTCGACAAAATAATCTTCTTCAGAATCTTAAGGCTCGTCACATGTTAGCTACTCACTTTAGCCTTACGTTACAGTTTAGCTAACTAATGTAAGCTAGTTAGCCTTGAACTAACTAATGTTAGAGAGCTGCTAGCATGCCCTTTCATTTCCAGTCAACTACTGTAGCTCAAGGGCTAACTGCTAATGTAGTAGCCAGCCTGGACCAAGCTAGCACCAGTCAGTGATAAAGTTCAATTACTGAAGTACTGCAAGAACATGCAATTTTGAGGTACTTGTACTTCACTTGAATATTTCCATTTTCTTTTACTTCAAGTTTCTGTTACATTTCAGAGTAAAAGCTGTATTTCTACTGCTCTGTGTTCATCCGACAGTTTTGATGTTTTTCAGATTAAAAGTTGAGATGAAAACATGTAACAACAACTCACTGTTGACTGGGGCGAACTCATGAAGCGGCCGACATGAGACCTCAATGATTTCAGAACTGGGAACACTGGGAGTATGCTGGAGATATACTGGGAATATGTTGGGACCAGATCTGGAATATAATGGAACTATACTGGAGCAGCAGTAAACTCACTGGGAAACAGAAGGAATGTATTGAGACTGAAGGGGAGTCACACTGGAAAGGCTGGAGATATACAGAGAATAAACTGGGAGCATACTGGTGTTGGACATGTGACTGGTGCTCGGTTGGTTTCCTGTTCGTTGGTCAGAGAAAACGGAGCTGTGATGAACAGAAAGTGTTGGAGGGGAGAGGAGGGGGGAGGAGGGGGAGGAGCTGATGGGGGTTGTGGCTAACAAAGGCCTCTTTCCTCGGAGCTGCTGACTGTATTCAGACTCTGCATAGCTTACTGTCACCATGACGACGGCTGGAGGGAAACAGGGAACCAAAGAAGAGAAGAACCACGAGAAACTACCGACTCTAACTCAGGCAGAAACTTCAGACAACAGTCCTGGTCCTGGTCCTGGTCCTGGTCCTGGTCCTGGTCCTGGTCTGGACTCTATGGATGGATCGATGTTGTTATGTAAACATGAATATTTCAATCAGAGGAAACATGTGGTCTTGTGTCTTGTCCTGGTCTTGGTTCAGGGTTCAGTTGTGGACCAGGATTTTTGCAAAATAACAGAACAGCACTACCTTGGTACTGGTCTTGGTTCTGTTCTCTGTCCTGAGTCTGGTCTTGGCCTTTGTCCTGGTCCTGGACTTTGCCTTTATCTTGGCCCCTTCTACATCCTGTCTTGGTCTTTGCCTTTGTCCTGAACCTGGTCTTGGTCCTGGGCTTGGTTCTGAATCTGGACCAAGACTGCTGGTTATGCTCTTAGTCTTCTATCTGCTCCTGGTCCTGTTCTTGAACATGGCCTTGGCCCCATTTCGGTCCTGTCTTTTTTTCCTGGTCTTAGTTTGGTCTCATCTTGGTCTTTGAACTTGCCCCATTCCTGGGTTATTCCTTCATCCCGGTTCAGAATCTGGTCCAGAACCTGGTTCCAGTCTTAGTTTATTACTTTATTCTGGTCTTGCTCTTGTTCGTGGTCCGTTTCTTTTCTCAGCACTTGTTCATAGTCTTGGACCAGGTCTTAGTCTCGATCCTGGTTTAGGCTGTTTTCACACCTGAGCTGTTTGAACCTGAGCCGGTTAAATCAGACTCTGGTTCGTTGTCCCTTTTAGTTCCTAACCTGGACCAAAACAAACGGATAGAGACCCTGGAGGTGGTCTCCCTCCGGTCCTATTTGGATCCAGGAGAAGTTCGTTTGTGGTGGGACCAGGATCCGACCTGGATCTGACATGGATCTGACCCAGCCACCAGGAAACACGTCATTGCACAAACTCAGTATCAGCACGTTGTGTTTATAGAGTGAATCAGTTGAGGTAATTAACCATGAGTCAACACATGAGTCTTGGTCCTGGCTCTGATCCTAGTCTCAGTCTTGGTCCTGATCCTGGCTTTGGTCCTGGTCCTGGTCCTGGTCCTGGTCCTGGTCCTGGTCCTGGTCCTGGTCCTGGTTCTGATCCTAGTCTCAGTCCTGGTTCTGATCCTAGTCTCAGTCCTGGTCTTGTTGAGTCTCTAACAGTCTGCTGCAGTGAAACTTTAACTGCTGAACATCTGCAACCTGTAATTATGGTTTGGACTGTGTGTGTGTGTGTGTGTGTGTGTGTGTGTGTGTGTGTGTGACTGTGTGTGTGTGACAGGAAAGCATTAGCCAGCTTCTTCCTCTCTGATTTCCTGTGATGTGATTCGTTGTTTCCCGGGTTCAGAGGAATGTGGAGGCTCGCCATCGCTTCCTCAGAGGGGTGGGGGTGGGGGGTGGATGTGTGTGTTGTTCTGTAAAGTTGAAAACATGAAGAAGAGAAACATATCGAGCTGAGAACTCTGCAGGATCTGAGAGACCACCACAGACCCCCTGAGATCCTGGACTCCCAGATCTCAGACCTGTTTTAATTTACTGAGTCTGTATGAAGCTCTGATCATGTCCAGGTGAGACAGTCACAGCTCAGGTGAGACAGTCACAGCTCAGGTGAGACAGTATGTGGTTTGGATCCAGGACTCAGGGGCCAGTTGCTGAAAACACCTTAAGTTTTCTCCTTAAGGTTTCCTTAAAATGTTCATTTAAATATTTAAGGTTTTCTCCTCATCTTAGTCTTTAACTTCAGGAATCACTTAAAGTCAGTTAAATTGTTGAACAAAAGACCTTAAAGACCAAAGTTCACCGCGGTGAAGTTCCCGCCAAAACAACAGGAGGATAAGAGAGCAGGTATTACAAGAGCTAATGGAAGCAAATCAACAGTCTCCATGGAAACAGTAGAATTTTACTTCTGTAAAATCTATTTCATTGCTGTAAATGCCTTAACGTTTTTCCTTAACTAAGGAAAACGTTAAAGAGATTATGTGAAACACCCTTAAGTGACTCCCTCAGCTAAGGAAAAGTTAAACCTTAAGTGTCAGACTTAAGTAGAAAACTTAAGGTGTTCTGTGGAACCGGCTCCTGGTGTAACTTTTATTTTGAAGGTAACGTGAACATGAGGAGAGAAGCAAACATCTGACAGCAGCTGCATCCAGATGTGATGTGGTTTAGAGGTTTTCACCTGGTCTTGTTTAATCTACATCATGACTGGAGAACAGGTGAGAACAGGTATGTCATCATAGATAGGAGTGTGTGTGTGTGTGTGTGTGTGTGTGTGTGTGTGTGTAGTTAATCTGTGTGTTGTGTCTGCAGCTTCAGTGTTGACAACAAACAGAGGAACATCGTCTGCAGCTCAGAGACCAGACACCAAGTTTCTCATGCTGATTCACTTCACTGTGTGTTCTTGTATATAATATAATATAATATAATATAATATAATATAATATAATATAATATAATATAATATAATATAATATAATATAATATAATATAAAACACATGTTGTATATAAGATGTCGTTTATTTTATTACAGAAACACTGATGTGTTAAACCAGGTCTGACTGATTAATATTATTATTATTGTCAAAGTGCAGAGATGAAACATTAATCCTCTAATGAGACAACAACCTGTCAACACTTGACACTGGAGATGACATGTCCTCTGTATCCCCTGTGTCCTGCCCTGGACTCTGCTATGAAACTGTTACTGTTTTCACTGTGATCCACACATGAAGAGAGCGAAGAAGAAGAAGGAGGAGGAGGAGGGGAGCAGGAAGTCCAGTGATGATCCTCCCTCAGAACAAACAAACATCAACAGGAACTTCATGTTCTCATGTGAGAGAACAAACCTCTGCACTGAAGAACATTCGAGGAACGTTACAGAAACATTACAAGAAAAGTCACTTTCTGGAAACTTTCCACATAATTCCCTAATGACCTGTGGGGTTCCTCAGGGTTCTATTGTTGGTTCTTTATCATTCTCATTTGTTACAGCCTTCAACAAATATTCATATAAATACATATACATGATATAATTTCTTTGAAAAATATTAATCATGACTTTATTCTCAAAACATTTTTCTCACAATATAACTACTTTATTTTTTCATGTAAAATTACTTTTTTTTTTAAATGTTTGAATATCATGACTTCAATTAAAAATGACAAATTTTTATTATTTCTGAAATAACAACAAAACATGATTTTTCTTCTTGTGGATCAAGAATAAAAATGTAACATTACAACTTATTGAAATACTTTATGATGATTTATGTATTTTTATGAAATGACTTGATTGTTTGACTGAACTTTCTGTTGCCCCC
>NW_019525275.1:307744-315368 GCF_002814215.2 Seriola lalandi dorsalis
CCCCCTTTCTGACCCCCACCCCCACTTCACTCCCTGTTGTGTAACTTGTTGCTTTTAGTTTCCAAGAAATTATCCAACAACAGAATGAGACACTGACTTTAAACCTTCTCACCTGGACACATGATGTTCACCTATGACATCACAGAAGTACCAGGTGTGTACAACATGACAACGATGTTCACCTGTCTGACTCTGGAGGGGATGATGATGATGTCATCAATGAGTTCTGATTGGTGGACTCACACTGAAGTCTCCGTCTTGCTGCCAATCAGCAGGATGGTTAAAGTCAGAGTGGTGCTGGTGATTGGAGGAGCCTGGGGTCATCTCCATGACAACAGCAGCTGAGGCTGATGGGGGTTGTAGTATTCAGTGATGAGCCAGAACATAAAGGTGTGATGGTTCCGTCAGTGACTGATCTGAGGTCAGATTAAAGCTCCACTACAAACAGTGTAATCTGTTTGCTCCTTCTTAATCTGTTTCTGTCTGAACACATACACACACACACACACACACACACACACACACACACACACACACACACACATACACATACACACACACTAACACACACTAACACAGACTGACCATGATGGGTCATGTGACCCCACACACCTGAAGGTTGCTTCAGGTCCTCCTGCTTTCACTGATCAGTCTCTTTGTCTAAATAAAAGAGTGTCTGAGCTTCTAACAACGACAATGACAACAACAACAGCAACAACAATGACAATGACAACAACAACAGCAACAACAATGACAATGACAACAACCACAACAACGACAGATGTTTGTTGTTGTTTGTTTGTGTGTTTGTTTGTTTGTCAGCAGGGTTAAAGGGGCAAAGCCAGGAGTTTATTCATCACTGTGAGAGAAACATTTTTCAACATGTTCATCAGTTTCTCAGTTTAATGTTTATTCAGACACATTAATGTTGATCTCTGTGTTTGTACGATCTGGTTCAGATCCAGATCATAACATGGATCTGGTCAGTGTTCGGTTCTGGTGGAGGTCTGTGGAGGATCTGATCCAGCATGATGTTTCACTGACTTCAGGTCAAAACTAGTTTGACAAATACATTTTATTCCGAGGTCTGTGAGTGAGAGTTGAGTGTTTTTACTTTTAGCAGTGTCAGGTCCTGATCAGGATCAGGGTTTATATCCTGGTTTAGACCAGGATCTGAATGTGGATCTGAGGCTGAAGAGAAACAGTTAACAGAGAGACGAGAGTCGATTCTCTGGATGACTGGAGCCGAACAAACCCTGAAACACAGCAACAAAAGACCACAATCCTCCTCTCCATCACCCCCCACCCCCAAAAAAGGAGAGGAACCCATTATGTAACCCACCAACCATCCTAGTCATTAACTGGTTCCCAGTTAAAAGAGTGAAGGGGGTTTTGGGGGAGATGTTGAGGGCTGGGGGGTCACGTGGTCCACAGAGGCTTGTTTACCACAACAAGGGGCGAACAAGGGAGAAATAGACTGTGAAGAGAGAGAGAGAGAGAGAGAAAGAGAGAGAGGGAGACAGAGAGGAAGAGAGAGAGACAGAAACAGAGAAGAGGAGGAGAAAAAGTTTTTCCCACCGACTCATTCACAACGGAACTTCTTTCACACGCCGAGCTGCTGACCGCCGTCACCATGGAAACAACAGGAACAGAGAGAAAGAGAAAAAAGAAATGTTAACTCCTTTATTTCACATTGACAGAGAGAAGCAGCCACTAGAGGGCAACACTGAAAATCATATAAAATCATAAAATAAAGAAAAAAACAGGAACAAACTCAGTGATCAGTTTATTAGGAACAGCTTACTAACAGAGGAGTTCCTCTGTTATTCCAGATGTTGGTGTTTGAGACATGGAGTCTCATCCTGCTGTGGGGAGCCATTACAAGATGGTGAACTGTGACATCATGAAGGATGAACATGGCCATGGCAGCCTGGACTGTTGGTCCATGGATTCAGACTCTGACCATCTGCTGCCTCAGCAAAATCCAGATCCATCAGACCAGGATCTGTTTTTCCTAAAAAAGATTTATTATATTTTAAGATATCATGGAAAGCTGCAGCTTTAAGATTTAACTTCACTGGATCGAAGAGTGAACCAGGACCAGACCAAGACGACACAGAGCTGTAGTTTCTGGGTGTATCACTCATGAAATCTGTGAATTAAAGTTTTACAATTAAAACCTAATTCACAACTAAAAGTAATTCAAGATATTTTTTTTTACACCCAATATATTTAAATGTCACTGAAATGATTTTATTCCTGTGCACAGAGACACAGAGCTTTCAAACATTATGTGCAGGCTAAAGTTTGGAAATAAAATTTACAGAAGAAAGTTTGATTATATATAATTATGTCACTTATGTGTTTTATCTGTGTAATTACAGTGTAATTCGTTTTTTTGCCATATAAACTTATTGATAAGATAAAATGACATTAAACAAACAGTTCAAGTTGAACGAATGAAACAAAGCAGCAGGATCTGAAACGTCTGCTTCTCCTACATCAACTGTTTGAGCTGCTCAGAAATAAGATGAATGAAGTAAAACTAAAGAGATTTTAATGAGATGATTATAAACAGCAGGTTGAACTGAAATAACCGAATAATACATTTTATGTTGTAGGTTTTTTTTTTAGGAAAACTGTTCTACGGCTGAAACAGTAAACGGATTATTATCCACATTAGTACTTTATTGAACGTCGAACCTGCCCCCATTGATTAATTTTGGAATTTTTTGCTAATTTATCTTTTTAATCAGTTTTCAAACGTCTGATGAAACAAGGACTCTTAGAGTCTCTATAGTTCGGCACAGATAAAATCCACCAAGCACTTAATTTCCTGCTGATCTTACTTGTCATGGAAAATAATTTCTTCGACGTAGAAGAGAAAAACACATTCAAAGTTAAAAGTTTATGTAAAACATATATAATCAGTTTATTAAATGTATGCCGAATTAATTCGGTGCGTCGCGCGGTTCCAACATAGTATATATGATATTTTAATCCACACATGGAGTCGATAATAACGAGATTTTAGTTAATACATGGATTTGTCAACGGAATTTGGAAGAACATACGTCGACGCATGAGCAGAACGTATCGCGGCTGTAGCTGTCGTGAACTGTAAATATTTGACGGCAAGCCATATTCCAGTCCGTCCATCGAGACTACACGTGAAAGTAGAAAACCCGTAAGTTAAAGGGCTGATCCGCGGTTTTCATCCAGTGGTTGAGAAGAGTTTGTGGTTCCGGTGAAGCACCAGTCCAGCAGAATGCTGTATCTGATCGGCCTGGGTCTGGGAGATGCCGCGGACATCACGGTGAAGGGTCTGGAGGCGGTGAGGAGCTGCTCCAGGGTTTACCTGGAGGCCTACACCTCGGTCCTGACCGTGGGGAAGGAGGCTCTGGTGAGTCTGGCAACAGACAACAAACACATGCCGTCATGGTTTAGACCCTGTTCACACTTTACATGTTAAACCACAAACTGACTTCAGTCCGCGCCGCTGTACCGTGACGTCACAGACTGAAGCCAGTGTCAGTGAATCTGCTCCTGTCTGTAGCTGCTGTCAGCTCTGTCACTGTGCTGCGTTCAGGAACCTCCTGAACCCCGTTTAACTCTGTACCTCAGCAACACCAGCATGTCAACTCTAAACATTGTGTCCAGGTGAACTATTAGTGGATCGGCTGTGAGTTCACAGGGAGGAATAATGTGACCATTGATCAGTGTGATGATGTCACATTAGAAACAGATCACCATGACAACTCCATCATCTCACAGCATGTGTCTACATGTCTCCAGATGTGCTCAACGGTGTGTTGTCTGCTGCGTCTTATTTCAGTTACTTTAGTTACTACACTGTGTTCAATTACTACTAAACCAATATGCTGCTAAACCAGCCTACACACTGCTAAACCAACTAACACACTGCTAAACCAACTAACACACTGCTAAACTAACAAACTGCTAAACCAACTAACACACTGCTAAACCAACTAACACACTGCTAAACTAACACACTGCTAAACCAACTAACACACTGCTAAACCAGCTAACACACTGCTAAACCAACTAAAACACTGCTAAACTAACAAACGGCTAAACCAACTAACACACTGCTAAACCAACTAACACACTGCTAAACTAACAAACTGCTAAACCAACTAACACACTGCTAAACCAACTAACACACTGCTAAACTAACAAACTGCTAAACCAACTAACACACTGCTAAACCAACTAACACACTGCTAAACCAACTAACACACTGCTAAACCAACTAACACACTGCTAAACTAACACGCCGCTAAACCAACTAACACACTGCTAAACCAGCACACACTGCTAAACCAACTAACACACTGCTAAACCAACTAACACACTGCTAAACTAACACACTGCTAAACCAACTAACACACTGCTAAACTAACACACTGCTAAACTAACACGCCGCTAAACCAGCTAACGCTACAGAGTTACAGGTACGTTACAGAGTTTCTCTGTTATTTAACTTACATTCACTGATATAAACAGGGAGGACAAAATAATAGAAACTACAGTAACAGACTGTAACAGCGTGTAATCTACAGGGACAGTGTTATAACCACGGTAATGGCGTGCTAACAGCGCACTAACAGTTCCTGCCTGGTCCTCAGGAGCAGTACTATGGGAAGCAGCTGATCCTGGCGGACAGAGATCTGGTTGAACAGGGGGCTGATGAGATCCTGAAGGATGCTGATGTGGCTGATGTGGCGTTCCTGGTGGTGGGCGACCCGTTCGGGTGAGTCATGGTGTCCACGTATCAGATCTGAGGTCTGCTGTCAGAGTGAGGATTGTTGTGGAGAGGTGCAGACTCTGACCTCACCACAGAGTTTGTGTCGGAGCAGCTCGCTCCTCATTTCAGCAGATTTCCCTCCAAAACCACCAGATTCCACCAGAGTTAATGACAGACTGCAGCTCTCTCTCTCTCTCTCTCTCTCTTTGTTTATCTCACATGAAGCCAGAAGCTTCTCTCCGTCACAGGAGACTAAAAATGTTACTGGTGTTTCTATTCATCACGGTGTGGTTTCACCTCTGTCCTATCCTCCGACAGATTTATTACAGATTTATCCTCATTATTTATTCTATTCACTTCTCCTGGAGTTTGTCTTTATCTTTTATCTATTCTGTTATTGATTATCAATAATATCTATCTATTGTTTTTATTAAATGTGTAATTCTTCATCTTCTCGCAGAGCCACCACCCACAGTGACCTGGTCCTGAGAGCAGTGAATGCTGGGATACCGTACAAAATCATCCACAACGCCTCCATCATGAACGCCGTGGGCTGCTGTGGTCTGCAGGTAAAACTCACACCTGTCTGGATCCTGATTGGTGGAAGGACCAGGAAGTGGACTACATGACAGGGGCTGGTGGTGTTGTACTAGTCTCATCAGACCGGGAGCTGGTTCTGGTTTCTGAGTGATAAATGTCTCTGAGCGTTTGATCAAAACTGTTGCAGGTTTTGAAGGTTCTGGTCGTAGACGATCCTCCGAGTGTTTATTTATTTTAACGACCTGTTTACTGCAGAGGACACAAGCACCAACCCTGGTATGTTTATGTTTTACCCTCTGGGGCCAATCATTTGATAAAATCCCATTAGCCACTTGACATTTCAAGATGGCCGCCATTTCTGGCACAAGAAACATATTTTACCCACAGGCAGATTTCAATTTGTAATCCTGTTTTAGACTCTGAGGACGTCAAATGGTAAATGCACTTTTCTAGTCTTACTGACTCAAAGCGTTTTACAATACTTCTACAGTCACCCGTTCACTCATATTCAGACATCGCACTCACACACTGATGGAACAACCATCAGGGGCAATGTGGGGTTCAGTATCTTGCCCAAGGGTACTTCGACATCAACCTGAGGAGATGAAGATCGAACCACCGACCTTCTAATTAGTGGACGACCCACTCTACCTCCTGAGCCACAGCCATCCTCCAGTCTCACCTCTCAAGTTTCCTCAATTTCTAATATTAATGCGGAAAATTTTGCATAAAACAATGTATTTACAAACCATTTATTTTGAACGATGAACCCAGAGTTCTGTAAGAGTCGACAGTCTTCTTGTCTTAACATTAGCTTGGTAGGCTAACTCACAAGCGCTAGGCTAGTTAGCAAGCTTTTTTATGAGTAATAATTTTTGCTTAAGTATACTTTCATTTGATTTTTTACAGTGTTTTAGGGTTAGGGTTCTCCTACATTGTTAAAATGATTTGACACCTGGATTATTGATATGAGAAAATCCTTACAAGAAATGGTGGCCATCTTGAATTTTCCAGTGGCTAACGTGTTCTATCAAAAGAGTGAAAACCCAAGGAGGATTTGAGAAGTTTAGTTCTCATATCCACATTTGAAAGATTTCTCTGAAACATGCAGTGATCTGTTGAGCTCCCAGGTGAAATACCTGGTGTCATGTGGCTGAGGTTTACAGGATGCTGCAGGTGTTTAAACAGATTCATAGTGTTTGATGATGAATATCAGCTGATTGTCGTAGTTTAAGAGAATCAGCTGAGACGTCAGCCTGACAGTCAGAGCTCAGGGCGACACGCCTCTTTGTGTCCTCTGTCCCAAATTTCCCATCTGGTGCTGATGATGATGATGTCAGTGAACACACCGCATTAATGTGACCACATCAATAACTGGGCTGTCAGAGCAGCCAATCAGAGAGCAGGACCCAGCTGTCCACGCATGCATGCACGCACGCACACACACACACACACACACACACACACACACACACACACACACACACACACACACACATTAGCATTAATGCTAACAGAGCCTTCCTCTGGGAGGTCGTTAATATGTTAATAAGGGGCGGGTCAATCCCATCAGCCCCTGCTGTCTGTGGGACATTATAACCCACCCAATAAAAAACACTGGACCCCCTCCCTACCTGTCAGACAGAGATACAGCTGCTGCTGCTGTGACACACACAAGCACACACACACACACACACATATACACAGACCTGAATCTGACGTGAACAATAAAGATTCAAAGATTAAAATTCCTTCAAAATAAAAGAGACTTCAGTCTTTAGTCATTGTTTGTTTAGTTGACCAATCACTGACCACCTCTGACGTGATTGGTCAGCTGACCTCAGACCTGCTGCTTCCTGTCATCACGTTCTGAACTGAAACAACAGGAAACAGATTCACTCATGAGTCTCTGTTTAATCTTTATTAACACTGTGTGTGTGTGTGTGTGTGTGTGTGTGTGTGTGTGTGTGTGTGTGTGTGTCAGCTGTATAACTTTGGCGAGACGGTGTCGTTGGTGTTCTGGACGGAGACGTGGAGACCAGAAAGTTTCTACGACAAGATCTGTAAAAACAGAAGAGCTGGACTACACACACTCTGTCTGCTGGGTGAGACACACACACACACACACACACACACACAGGTCTGGTGGTCAAAGTGCAGCAGCAGAATCACTGTGATACTGTTACCATGGGAATGGGCTCAGGTGTCAGCTGGATGTGATGAAGAGCAGGGGGCAGGGCTTTCAGGGTTCAGCATGACCAGGTGTCAGACCACCATCAATCACCCCCCCCAAACACACACCCCAGGGACCCCCCC
>NW_019525275.1:315388-322854 GCF_002814215.2 Seriola lalandi dorsalis
CCCCCCCCCCCCCAAACAAACAGTCCTGTGGGAGCTGGTGTGTGTGTGTGTGTGTGTGTGTGTGTGTGTGTGTGTCTCAGCTGGTTGCTCTGTGTTAATGTTCATTAGAGGAAATAATAGAATTAAAACCATGAACACAGACGCTCGTCCATCAGCTCACACACTGAGTCTCTTGTCTCAGACTCTCTGGATCTAATGTTTTCTACTGTGTTTATATTGACAGACATCAAAGTGAAAGAGCAGAGCATCGAGAACATGATGAGGTAAGAACCAGAACCACATTCTGATCCACATGAATCCCTCCCAGGTCCAGGTCCAGTCCTCCTCTAGGTTCAGAGAGAGTAGCAGTGCTGGTCTGTTGGTGATGATGTCATTTCTCAGTTATTTTGAGGTGAACCTCAGTGAACACGTGCGGTGGCGGCGAGATGAGCTCACAGAAAAATCTGAGCCACAGAGATTCTGCTGACCCCCCCCCCCCAAACCACCCCTCAGTCAGAACCACATCAAGACTCAGTCCTGGTCCGTCGTTAGAAATCAGTGTTCTCGTTCAGTGAAGCATCAAGACTAAACTGATTCCTGAACCTAGTCCAGACCTGCATCTTTAAAATCGAGCTTTAGTGGACTGGACTGGACTGGGTCAGTCGAATTTGACACAGGAAGCCATTTTTGCTTTTTTCTCAATTTAATCAGATTAGAAAATCAATGACCGTGAGTCTAGATCAGGATCAAGGACTTGATCAGGATCAGGGTCACATCTTTGATTGTGTAGTTTGTTGAATTGAACTAATCCTGTTTTATGTGGATCTGAACTCCAGAGGGAAGAAGATCTATGAGCCTCCTCGCTTCATGACGGTCAGCCAGGCGGCAGATCAGTTGATCCAGATCATCCAGAGGAAGAGGGAGGAGGGGGAGGAGCTAGGTGAGTCTTACCTGATCAGCTCTCATCTGATTTGGTTGAACACAGGTGAAACTCACAAGTGATTTAAAGATGGTTTTAAAGAGAAACCACGCCCACCAGTGATGTCACAGTGTACTGACACACCCTGGAGTACACTGTGACATCACTGCAGGTTTACAGTTCAGGTGACCTTTGATCTTTTAATAAAGAAATTAATAAATCAGGTGAAATTTATGTAATGAATTTGTCCTCTTCTCTAATTTATTTTGACTTTTAACTTTAAATATTAAAACTTTGTTTTTATCTAAATGAGACTTTTTCTCTCAAACTTTTTTCTACATGTTATGTGACATTTTAATACTATACTACCTTATCACAGGAAGCTAACCTAGCCTTTCATGCTAATGTTTGCAAGCATCCCAAAATATGCCCCTCCCCCTCTCCCCACAGGTGTGACAGAGGACACAGTGTGTGTGGGCGTGGCCCGACTCGGCGCAGATGACCAGACGATCCGTGTGGCGACGTTGCGTCAGCTGTTGTCATGTGACCTGGGCGCTCCGCTCCACTCACTGGTCGTGACGGCTCAACTCCACCCGCTGGAGGTGGAAATGCTGCGAGTGAACGCAGAACCAAACGCACTGGAGCACCTGCACATGATCGACAGCTCCACCTACACCTCATAACACACACCTGTCTGTCTGTGTGACCTGGAGTCAAGAGGACCAGCAGCCTTACCCAACAGAGTCCTCAGTGATGGTTTAGACCTGGACCTCACACAGACACAGCTGCAGGACTCTGAGGTTGAAAGCAACATCTGGACCAGATGTTTGATCCAGTTTGACTGTTAAATTACACACATTTTACACTTTAATGTCGACTTGATCCAGTTTGTCTCTGGTGATGATGATGTCAGAGCATCTGATCAGCTGTGATCTGTCCTCACACACCAGGTATCTGTGTCTTTGTGACATAATGAATCAGTCGAGTCAGTTTTCCTGAATGAATCTGATTTAATGTTGAATATTGTGGAACTGGTTTCACCTGTGATCTGGATCACATGAAAACACGTGAGTCCAAAAACCTCCAAGAACTTAAAGAGTCCCTCCCCCCATGTCTCCCATATAATCAGTATAAAGATGTGATAACTGGTTCCTATAACTTCAGCTCACACCTGTGCTGATAATTGCTCAGGTGTGATCAGATCACAGGTGACACCAGGTGAAAAGGTTTGACAACAATTTAATAAACATCTGACACAGAAACCTTGTTACACAGTTTCTCCTCTGGTCTGATTTTCCCTCCAAAATATCCAGGTGTTTCCTCAGAGGGAGGTGTCGGATGAACAGTTTCTGTGTCTCAGGTTTAGACGATCGATTGATGCATCGTCCAGCTTGACAATGAGGCGTGCAGGTGCTTATAAAATGATGGTTAAATCAGCTGCTCTTTGCCTCCTCAGACTGAAATAATTAAGCCTGATAAAACTGATGCGATGTCATCAATCAAGCTGTAGATCAATAACAATCAGCTCAGAGAAACTGAATCATTTATTACAGTTGAAAAAAGACTGAAACCCTCCGACCGGTCACATGGTCTGGTCACATGGTTTGGCACGTTAAAAACATGGAGTGACATCACACACACACTCACCATGGACCAATCAGCTGGCAGCAGTCTGGTCCCAGCAGTGATGTCACAGAAGGGGCACGGCCTCAGATTGTCTCTGATTCATGATGAAGGCACTTAGCAAGAATGCTCTGTCCCGGGGGGGCGGGGGGGGGGGGCACTGCCCACCAACACAGACAGGTATATTAACATAAAAACTGGTAGGGAGGGGCTGTTCGAGTTCATCTGGTCACAGTTCACAGTGACACACCCCCCCCACCTAAAATTCTAGTCACAGTCTGTCTGCAGTGACTCGCAGGGGAGGGGGGGTCAGGGGTCACCTGCAGCAGCAGACTGAAATGTGATTGGTCCCAAGTGTCGAGAGGAGCAGGAGCTTCTACATGGCCGCAACGTCGATCTGAACATAGAGCTGTCGAATGCCGGCCTGTGGACGGACAACAGGTGAGTAGGGTTGTCAAAGAAAAGAAATACTCAGATCCTAATCGATACTAAAAATTAGTATCAGGTCAGATACTTATTTGCAACAGCATCGATACCAACAGTGCCGTTTTCGCTTCATACAGCAGAGCTGCAGACAGACAGGCACACAGCCCCTCCCCCCACACTGAGCTGGTGTCTCCAGCATAAAGCTAAATTAACATGGCGAGTGCTGCTGCTGAAGAACCTTCACAACCTGTTTTAGTTGAAATTGAAAAAGGCAAAAGTGCCGTTTGGAATGATTTTGCATTATTATTTGACCTGGCCTGCGGCACATGTTAACGTTAGCTGTTTAACTATAAGCAGTTAGCTGATAGCCACATTAGCTGTCTGTTAAGTTACCATTAAGCTAGCAGCATCTAGGCAGCAAACGTTATCAGTCCTGCCCGTCTGTAACGTTACTAGACAGTTTTAATTTAACAGGATAACAATTATTTGTTTCTGAAAAGTGTTATATTTCTCTTAAAGTCCCAGACTGAAGCTGAGAAAAGTCGACCAGCAACGTGACAGAAACAGCGGCAGCCTCTCCTCCCAACTCTGTATATATATGTGTGTGTGTGTGTATATATATATATACACACACACACACACACCTTACATTAAGGTTACTGTTGTTTTTTTTGCACTACCTCAGACAACATAAAATAGTGTTGTCATTGATATTATTGTTTGTATTGTTCTAATCTTTATTAAAAAAAGGGTTAAGGTCATTTTTTCTCCCCGTGGTATCAAAGATGGTATCGAGTATCAAGTATTTTCCAGGGTAACGTTAATGTGTGGTGCGTTCAGGTACCTGTGTGAAGATGTGGTGAGTCTGGCTGAGGATCCAGCGGGTGTCAGCGTCGGGGGCAACCAGCAGCTTTAAAGTTCCGATGTAAACGTCAGTACACAGAGTCCAGAAGTGAGGCTCCTGCAGGTTGTACACTCCCTGCAGCTGCTGCACCTGAATGCAACACGACAAACCAGTAATTAGACCTGTCCATCACACAGAAAGCTGGATATTGCAGACACCTGGACAACAGTGTTCCAGGTTTTGTTGGGGGTGGGTTCTATGAGGGTGTGGTCGGTGCTCACCCTCTGGTAACACTCTGGCAGGGCATGGTCCAGTGAGGGAGGAGTTCTCTGCATCAGGATCCCGATGGACTCCTTCAGTAAAGGCACCACGCTGAGGGTCAGAGATCAGAGGTCACAGAGGGATGGTGAAGGTGGACTGAGCATCACAACACTGACCATACAATTATACTATCAGTACTACTACTACTGTTACTACTACTACTACTACTACTACTAGTTACTACTACAGTGCATCACACGACCTGAACACTCAGAAGAACAAATACTCCCCAACTCTAAATGAGCTGCTGCTTATAGTTCTACTGAAATGTGATACTAGTACTAGTACAAATACTAATACTACAGTTACTACTAGTACTACTGCCTTACTACTACCAACACCTGAGTTTGAGTAGCAGCTGGTTCTGAACTAGTTTTCTACAAACGCTTGATTTTTATCTGGAGGTTCTGGTCTGAGTCCTCAGCTCAGATCCCGTGAGGACTCTGGAGGTTTTGAGTCCTGCTGTGGACTGTGCCTGCAGCAGTTTCCAGCTGCAGTAACCTGATG
Source organism: Seriola lalandi dorsalis (assembly GCF_002814215.2). Lineage (NCBI taxonomy): Eukaryota > Metazoa > Chordata > Actinopteri > Carangiformes > Carangidae > Seriola > Seriola lalandi. The sequence continues at coordinate 320,008 of NW_019525275.1, forward strand.
CCTGTGGTTTGTGCAGGACTCTGAGCTGACCACAGCTCCGCTCGGCTCCTCGCTCTGCTGACGCTTTAAATGTGCAGCTGCATTCACTTCCAGCCTATCAGACCACATCAGCACATCAACTCCATCTATCACCGCGGCTTCTGGGAAATCTGACCACTGCTTTTACATCCCCAGGACCAAAGGACCAGACCGGACTACAGGACCGTTTCCAAGTCCATGCCGGTGGTTTGGCGTGTGGGAGCCCATTAACGACTAAGTACACATTCTTTAAATGAGTGGGAACTGTACTGTAAAGAACCCATCAGGTTTTACTGGATCTCTCAGGTCAGTTCTGTGGAAACAAACTTCCAGAGAACTGAACCTGGAGTGTTTAACATCATCATGTGGTGACTTCAACGTTCCTCTGATGCTGTGTTCACTGCTACTACGACATTTTAAAGCTGCAAGTTGGTAATGCCAGAAAACACCAAAGTTACACCAACTTCACATTTTCGTTATTTATCAGGGAGCTCTGGGTTTCCGTCAAGAGGTTCTAATGGTCACTGAGGAGGTTCTAGGGGTCATCTGGGATGTTCTAGTCACCACTGCAGGGGTTCAATAGGTTCTTTAAGAGGTTCTAGTGGTCATTGGAGAGGATTAGGGGTCCTTTAGGCAGATCTTAGGAGGAGGAGGTTCTTTAAAGCATTTTCCAGGTCACTGAAGGGGTTCTAGGGGCCCTCTACTAAGTTGGAGTTGGTTGTTAAAGATGTTCTATGAGTCACTGGAGGTTCTTTGTGTCCTTGATGAGGTTATATTTTAAGTTTTCATGCATTTTGTGGTGGTTGTAGTGGTCCCTGAGAAGGTTTTGGGTCCTTTAAGATGTTCTAATGGCAATAAAGTTAATCTGGGAACGCTTTAGAAGGCTCATGTAGACGTTCTACTGGTGAATGAGGAGGTTCTGGGGGTCAATTAGTGGCTCTGTTGGTCAGTGGAGATGTTGTGGAGAACAGTGCTTCACTCTCCCTGTGGATAACACTCATTGACAATACATTCCCTTACCCCAACCCCCCAACCTAACCCCACCCTAACCCCCCAAAAAAAGTCTTACCCCTCAAACAACGTCTCTACCTCTAGACCTGTCAATCGTTATCCAGAATAACGAGATGATTGGGTGAAGGACACGTGTGTGTGGGTCACCTGACTCCGATGAGGATGGCGATCAGCATGGAGCAGATGGGATCGGCGATCATCAGGTCGTATTTCTGCATCAGCAGAGCAGAGATGATCACACCGATGCTGCCCAGAGTGTCAGCGATGATGTGGAGGAGGACGCCTGCAACACAAACACAAAAACACCTGATTTTCTTCAGGTCAGAGTGATGGTGTGTGGCGCCCCCTGGTGGCTCAGTGAAGCTAAAGGAAGCTTGTTAGGTTTTTACTGGACAAGGTTCAACGACTGAGCTGAGACATTCACAAGTCCTGCCTCGGTCCATTTGACTTCATTATGTCTCCTGTCTTTTACTGTTGTCAACAGACTGTGTGTGTGTGTGTGTGTGTGTGTGTGTGTCTCACTTCAGCCCCTATTTGTTTAAATCTGTGAAAAAATGTATTTTAAGATGAGTGACCATCTGAATAAAAAACGTGTCCACTTGTTGTTGTTGATGTTCTGATCCATCTGTGACCTGAGACGTTACGTGGACTCACCCTGAAGGATCTGTTTACTTGAACCTTTCCCCGGAGTGTGGAACAGCTCATCTGAGAGAAGAAGAGACGAGTCAGTGCGGACGACAATCACATCTGATACACACAAACACATACATATATGTATATACTGTACGTTTATATATATATATATATATATATATATATATATATATGTATGTATGTATCCTCTGGTATCCATTTCTGTATAAATTTGAATCAGATAATACAATACAATAATGAAGAAACAATGCATTGTAACTAATAACACACAGATCATTGTGTTGTTGCTGTTGTTGTATGAGTCTCAGTGCAGGCTGTAAACAGTGTGAAGCCGTCAACGACCTGGGGTCAGTAACAGACTCTCACCGTGACAGTGTGGTTCCTCGTGGCTGTGTCCGTGTCCTCCGTGTCCGTGTCCTCCATGACTGTGTCCATGACTGTCATGACTGTCATGGCTGTGTCCGTGTCCTCCGTGTCCGTGTCCTCCATGTTTGCTCTGGTGGTTGTGTCCTCCGTGACTGTGTCCGTGATTCAGACTGCCGTTAAAAAGAGAGTGACTGTGACCGTGGCCTGAGAGAGAGGGGGCAGAGAGGTTAGAGAACCAAGGTTCTACTGAGCTCCAGTGTGGTTCTGTGAGGCTGCAATTTTATTCACAGGTAAAATGGAGTACTACACAATGTTCTATTGGTCTACAGCAAGGTTCTAAGCAGCTGCAGTGAGGTTATATTGGTATGTAGTGAGGTTCTGGTGAACTGCAGTGATATGCTATACAGCTGCAGTGAGGTTCTATAGGTCTGCAGTGAGGTTCTGTACGTCTACAGTGAGGTTCTATAGGTCTGCAGTGAGGTTCTGTACGTCTACAGTGAGGTTCTATAGGTCTGCAGTGAGGTTCTGTAGGTCTACAGTGAGGTTCTATAGGTCTGCAGTGAGGTTTTGTAGGTCTACAGTGAGGTTCTGTAGGTCTGCAGTGAGGTTCTGTAGGTCTGCAGTGAGGTTCTGTAGGTCTGCAGTGAGGTTCTGTAGGTCTACAGTGAGGTTCTATAAGTCTGCAGTGAGGTTCTGTGGGTCTGCAGTGAGGTTCTGTAGGTCTGCAGTGAGGTTCTATAAGTCTGCAGTGAGGTTCTGTAGGTCTACAGTGAGGTTCTGTAGGTCTGCAGTGAGGTT
>NW_019525275.1:323696-324292 GCF_002814215.2 Seriola lalandi dorsalis
AACACACACACACACACACACACACACTAACACACACATACACACACACATACACACACACATACACACACACTACACACACACATACACACACACTAACACACACATACACACACACATACACACACACATACACACACACATACACACACACATACACACACACTAACACACACACACACTCTAAAGCTAAAACACACACACAGAGACAATAATTCACTCTCACACACACACACACACACACACTCTAAAGCTAAAACACACACACACTAACACACACTAACACACACACACACTCTAAAGCTAAAACACACACACAGAGACAATAATTCACTCTCACACACACACACACACACACACTCTAAAGCTAAAACACACACACACTAACACACACTAACACACACACACTAACACATACGTGGCACATCCTGAGGCGAACAGCCGGACCAGCAGCCGGCCTGACGCCGGCTCCATCGGCTTACCTGTTGCTCCAGATGCCGTACATGAGCTCCACGAAGGCGAAGGATAGGTTGAGGCAGAGGAAGGAGAACAGGTTCCTGGAGGTTTTATCCGCCAGGATCGACCTGAAAACAAGA
>NW_019525275.1:324312-336518 GCF_002814215.2 Seriola lalandi dorsalis
TAGGTCTACAGTGAGGTTCTATAAGTCTGCAGTGAGGTTCTGTAGGTCTACAGTGAGGTTCTATAAGTCTGCAGTGAGGTTCTGTAGGTCTGCAGTGAGGTTCTGTAGGTCTACAGTGAGGTTCTGTAGGTCTGCAGTGAGGTTCTGTAGGTCTACAGTGAGGTTCTGTAGGTCTACAGTGAGGTTCTGTAGGTCTGCAGTGAGGTTCTGTAGGTCTGCAGTGAGGTTCTATAAGTCTGCAGTGAGGTTCTGTAGGTCTGCAGTGAGGTTTTCCAGGTGTTACCTTCCTCTCCGTGAGAATGTCCATGTCCTCCATGCTGGAAAACAAAAATCCCGACCAGGTTCACCAGCAGACCGGCCACAGAGACAGGAAGCAGCCGCTCATGGTGAACGTCAGGAGGCTCCAGAGCCCTCTGAGAGAGAGACAGGTAGAGAGACAGACAAGTAGAGAGAGAGACAAGTAGAGCGAGAGCGAGAGAGAGAGAGGTAAAGAGAGAGAAACAGGAAGAGAGAGGGAGACAGACAAGTAGAGAGACAGACAAGTAGAGAGAGAGACGGGTAGAGAGAGAGAGACAAGTAGAGAGAGAGAGAGAGAGAGAGAGAGAGGTAAAGTGAGAGAGATAGGAAGAGAGAGGGAGACAGACAAGTAGAGAGAGAGACGGGTAGAGAGAGAGAAACGGGTAGAGAGAGAGAGAGAGAGAGAGAGAGAGAGACGGGTTAACAGAAGTCAGTCAGGTGTGCCATGTATGTGTTAGTGTGTGTGTGTGTGTGTGTGTGTGTGTGTGTGTGTGTGTGTGTGTGTTAGTGTGTGTGTGTGTGTGTGTTTTACCTCGACTCCCTCAGAGAAGATGAAGAAGGCTGTGAAGATGAGGAAGAGTCCGTTGACGAATCCTGCCAACACCTCTGCTCTCACATACCTGAAACACACCAGACAGACATGATGTTACGGGACACAACAGATGATGTTCAACAGAGCTCGTGAACAGGGGGGTCAGGGGTCAGGGGTCAAGGGTCTCACCCATAGGAGAAACTGTCGTTGGATCTCCACTTGGAGATGACGGAGGCTGCCAGACCTGCCAGCAGAGCGGTGCAGTCGAAGAACATGTGGAAGGAGTCTGAGATCAGACCTAGACTGGAGAGAGACAGAGACACACACACACACACACACACACACACACACACACACACACACACACACACAAGCTATGAGTCTCAACTCCAGGTCTGATACCAACTGTCCAGGCGAAGGTCCATGAACATCATCACATTCATTATCATTATTATTATTATCATTATTATAATAGTGTGGTCACTGATTGACACAACTCTCTCTCTCACACACACACACACACACACACACACACACACACTAAAGCTAAAACACACACACACTAACACACACTAACACACACACACTAACACATACGTGGCACATCCTGAGGCGAACAGCCGGACCAGCAGCCGGCCTGACGCCGGCTCCATCGGCTTACCTGTTGCTCCAGATGCCGTACATGAGCTCCACGAAGGCGAAGGATAGGTTGAGGCAGAGGAAGGAGAACAGGTTCCTGGAGGTTTTATCCGCCAGGATCGACCTGAAAACAAGAACCACAAACCTCCATTACAGTCCGAACCGGAGCCATACACCCGCGAAAACCGGGTCAGCCACAGCTGACGATCTCAGTGTCACACATACACAGTCGGTAACTCCCGTTAACGTACGACAGGCAGATTAAAGTCGGTCTGATAGAGACCGTCAGAGGCTGGATGAGGCTACACGGTTAGCATCAGGCTAGCAGCGGACCGTCAGCCGCCGTTAGCCGCCGTTAGCACGGTGAGTTTACCTGAACCAGCCGGAGAGCTTCACCAGCAGGTTGAACTTGGCGGGTTTGTACTCATCGTCTTTAATAGATAAAGGTAACATCTTCACACCTGAACACACACACTCACACACACACACTCACTAAGCAGACGTAGCCTAGGTATGCTAACTGACAACTTCCGGCTCGCTCAGATTTCACAATAAAGGCGTTTAAAAGCGCTCCAGTTACTCAAACACTGACTGATGTTCCTGCAGCAGCAGCGATATGTGTCACTGCTACTACTACTACTAGTACTACTATTAGTACTACTGATGCTACTACTACTAAGATTAGTACTACTGATACTACTACTACTACTACTACTACTAGTACTACTATTAGTACTACTGATGCTACTACTACTAAGATTAGTACTACTGATACTACTTATACCAGTGGTGGAGAAATACTCAGATGTTTACAGTACAAATACCACACTGTACTTAGTACTCCATTACAAATAAAAGTATAATCAGTTAACTGTACTTGAAGTGTCAAAGTAAAAGTCCTCAGCGCAGAGAATGTGGCTGTAGTTTAAAACTTGTTCTGTGGTTTGTTCCAAACAAAGCACCATATCTGACAAAGTGTCATATATTAATATTAATATATTTATATTCATACATAATATTAATATATGAATATGTAATGCTCCTGTTGGAGATGAACTCCTCAGATAGATGTAGAGCAGTAAGAAGAGACTCTCTGATGGAGGAGAACAAAGTAAATGTAGTTAGTTACATTCCACTGATACTGACATCATCATGGACTCATGATGCCTTCACTGCTCACACACTCATTCAGATCAATATTGCAAAAAAAAGAAAAAGAAATGAAGAGAAACACCAGGACAATAGATTAATGAAGGATAATCATAATCACACTCTCCTTTAATCTAATCCTGTTCATCATCAACAGAACAGAGCAAAGCTTCCTGTACAAAAAACGATAAGAAACAGCATCTTCTTCCTCCTCCCCCTCCTCCTCACCTGTCCCTGTATCTTCTCTGTGTATTGGTGACTGACTGAAGATTCTTTGTTCTCTGTGTTGAAACTGTTGGTCAGTGTGAGCAGCAGAGGGAGGCAGAGCTGTGTGTGTGGAGCCTCAGTCTGACCCCTCCCTCTGTGGAGCCTCAGGTTTGTTGACACTGAGTCAGCTCTGAGTTGGAGGACAAAGTCTGAGCTGCTGGATCAGAGCTGATTCTTCATGCTTTACTTCAGCTCCACACAGTGTTCAGCAGTCAACAACAACAATAACAAAACAATAACACACAAAAGGGAGAAATCATAATTAGAACAATGTGAGATTCTTAAATCTCTCTGGTCTAAATTGAATCCCACAATGACTGTAAATGTTCATCAGTTGGTCTGTTGTGATGTAGCTACAGGTCAGTATTGATCCCTGTTTCAGCTGAGTCAGTTGTGATCAGCTGTGATTACTTCCTGTCTGCAGTGTATCATGATGAACAGACTGCTACTGAAGTAGTGAAGGTTTCATTAAAACATTAGATTCAGTGATGAAGTTATTAGGCCACAGTCAAGAGGAGTCACTGATAAGTTTCCATGGCAACTACAAACGCAAACGCTCCACCAGCAGCAGCTCGATCCTCCTCCTCTCTGATTAAACACCAGCCGCCAAAGGTTAGATCAGGGACAGGAAGTGGAGTGATTGGTCGGCTGATAGCTCTCCCTGTCACAGCTGGAGAGACGGCTCAGTCATCAGCGCTCTGACAAGCAGCTTCTGAATGAAAAGAGGCAGAGTTTTCCAGGAGTCTGTTTTGCTTCGTTTACATTTTTATTTTCTTGCTTTTATACTGTATGTTCAATTATTTGATCTAATCATATTTTATTCCTACCTTTTAATAGTTTTAATTTACATATGTTATTTCACTGATCGTTTTTGGCCCTATTTTATTTTCTTACTGGTTTTAAATTCGTATCATTTATGTGTTCGTTTTAATTTGAACAGTTTTTTCCTCACACAGATTTTTCGCTTCTCCTTAACTTTCAATGCAGCTTCCACCTTTACTGTATACAGTAAATAAAACTTTGCTTCAGACACCTGTCAATCAACACACCAAAGTTATTAACATTAACTAAAACTAACAAAATAATGAAAACCGGATGTGAAAAAACATTTGCATGAACTGAAATAAAAATAAATATGAGGCTTTATAAAAACAAAAACTAACTGAAACTGTGTGTGTGTTTAAAATGAGGAAATGTCTTTAGTGTGTTTCCCATCAGCCTGAAGTGTTTGAGGAATGTCAGATGGAGCAGTATCTCACAGCTGATTGGCTCTCAGTGAAGGACATGTGACCTTTAAGTGTCCAAGTCATTCATTGTGTTAATGAAGTGTTTTATAGTTGATTAACTGCAGTGATGAGCCGCAGCTGGACAGTCCAGTTTCCCGCTTCAGACTGACACAAGCTCAGTGATTGTAGCAGGACTCTTTATTGTGAAAGTTTCCCCTCATAGATTTAAACACACAGTGATTCTCACAATAACTGACAGAAAGTAAAGAAGAAAGAATAGAGACCAAGAGAACTGGGAGAACCAGGAGAACCCTAGTTCTTTAGGTACTCGATGAAACAGATTTCACTTGCGAACCAAGTAAAATTGAAGTTAGAAAACAGAAAGTTTCCTTCAGACTGAAAACAAGCTCAGTGAGCATATTAAGACTTTTATTGTGAAAGTCCTCCCTCAGTGATCATAACAGGACTTTTATTGTGAAAGTCCCTCAATGATCATTGTAACTTTTATTGTGAAAGTCCTCCCTCAGTTATCATGACAAAACTTTTATTGTGAAAGTCCCTCAGTGATCTATATCATAGCTATCATTTTATTTATTTATGTATTTAGGCTACATGTATCCCAGCATGCACTTGACAATGATAATCAGTGAATGATGTGTCTTCAGTCTGAACACCATCATCAGTATTAAACATCAGAGGGGCGGAGTATTTCCTGGACAGGTACAGGTGACATCAGCAGGTAGGGCTCAGGTAACACAGAACTGATCTGTGTTCAGGCCCCTGCTCAGTCTGGCAGGGTCCACCAGCCGTCCTCAGTCTGCACCAGACCTGGTTAAGAAGGAAGTCCAGAACAAAGCTAAAGACCAGGTTCAGGACCAGATCCAGGACCTGCTGTAGCTGCAGCTCCTGGTCCTGTTGTAGAGCTGCTCCTATGACCTGCTGAGTCCTGTGAAGTGGATCCATGTGGTTCTGATGTGAGACTCCTCGGACCAGGAAACAAAGAGCTGCAGCTCCTCTTCTTTTAGACAGGAAATACCAGTGGGACAGGAGATTAAAATGACAAGACGCAGCAGAATGCTTCGTTCTCTCTTACTCAACAGCACTCAGAGGTCATAGGTCACGGAGGCCCAGCAAGACAGTGAACGCCACATGACTGAAAAACACCAGATGGAGCAGAAATTACACATTTATCAACACTTTCACTTCGTTTCAGCTGAATCGGCATCAACAGAGCCTACCCAGGACCGGATCACTGAGCAGGTCCACTGGGCACAGGACCAGGGTCATCAGGGGTCTCAGGGTCCCAGGGGGGCCACATTTTATACACTGTGCTGTAGTAGTTAGTAAAATATCTGTGCTGTGTCAGTGTGGGTCTGTTGAGACAGGAAGCTCCGGACTGAAGTCAGCAAAACACAAAACCACCACAGAGACACAAAGAGAAAACAAACAGACACAGAGACACAAACAGACACAGAGACACAAAGAGAAAACAAAGACACAAAACCGCCTTTTAGACAGGATGTTTCTGATTTTCACAATAATGCTCAGGTGGAAGAAGGCCATCCTAGAGACTTGTTTTATGTAAAGTGAAGGACATGTGCAGATCAACAGTGACTAACTGTAGCAATGAGACTGAGGTCAAACCATCCAGAGTAACTATATTATCAGACAATGTGTTCAGGGACAAGTCCAGTCTGTCTCAGTAACGAGCTGCTGCAGAGACAGAACACATACAGGTTCATGTTCACATAAACTAGAGATGTTTATTTTGGTGGTTTTAAGTGTGAAGCAATGGGATCGGTCTAATTCCTGGCTCTGTGTCAGTCGACAACATGAATCCTCTGAGCTGCTTAAAGAGCTGAACGAATGAATTAAATGTCCTGGTGGTTTTTTTCTGCAACACAAAGCTCATTGGCTCTCCAGCCCATCGTCATGGAAACAGGAAGGTTTCAGATGTGAGGAGGAGTGAATGTGGATCAGACCTGCAGTCTTGGACCAGTTTCACGTCTCAAAGTCTCTTTGTTTGTCACTCTGCAGTAAAATCATTCTCTGTCATTAGTCAAATTAATTTAGTTTCTCTGGCTCTGATTCAGCCAGTGTCTTGAAGTATTATGTGTGACTTCATTTTTAATTATTACTGAATCATGTGTCCCCAAATAAAACAGCAAAACTTAAAACTTGAGGATCAGTGATTAGTTTTGAACCGTTCAGATGTGAACCTGAACCATCAGCTTCTGAGTTGCTCTGTGTTTGTTCTACATTGTACATTAAAGGTTAAAGGTGTTTGATTTGAAAAGTACCAACAGTTTTATTAATTGAAGCCTTTTACACAGACAGGAGAGATGAAGCTCAAGTCACAGTGAGAGTTTAAACCAGCAGTTTTAATGAATGAGGACGATTCCTCTCAGACTGTGTTTTAAAGTGTTTTCAGCTCTGATGGTTTGAACAGCAGTGAAGGTGTTTCCATGATTACCGGCTGAGACGTCCTGAAGACTTCCAGTAAACACAGAATGTGAAAGAAGTGAAAGGGGAATCTGATCAGCCACTGATTCACAGGAAATTCCACGAAAAATTCCCAGGAGATCAAAGTATGTTCCAAGAAGCTCCGAGACGGAAGTGAAGAAATAAATATCTTTAATAAAAGCACAGAGTGAGAAACTGTACACGTATCTACATACAACTGATATCAATCAAGAACTCCAGCAGATCATTCAAGACAAACACAAGAACAATGTGGTTCTGTCTGCAGAACACAATGACTGAAGACACAGCTATACCAAACTGAGAAGAACATTCAGACAACTGAAGCTTTTAGTTTCTGAGGTCAAGTCACGGCTGAAATGTTTGGAAGCTAAAGCCAAAGCTTCAATTAAGAGCAACAGCTCTGTTTCAGTTTGACTCTTCTAGTTAAAGGGACAGTTCACAGAGTTAGTTACTGAAAAGTCACTGATTCAACAGAAAAATCAATGAACTGCAAAGCTGCCACAAGCTGACAGACGACTATACTGACGGAGGTCTTTATTAATGATCATATATTACATCATTTAGCTATCGACCATCGTGTTCCTCAGGCTGGACTGTTTGGAAGTGGTAGTCACATGTTTGGAAGTGGTAGTCACATGTTTGGAAGTGGTAGTCACATGTTTGGAAGTGGTAGTCACGTGTTTGGAAGTGGTAGTCTTGTTTGGAAGTGGTAGTCACGTGTTTGGAAGTGGTAGTCTCATGTTTGGAAGTGGTAGTCATGTGTTGGGACATGAAACCCAAAGCCATGTGTTATAGTCAAATGTACTTCAGCAGCCAAATTTTAGGGACAGTTACATTTAAAACTTGGTGGCCACATGTTGGAGCCTGGTGGCCCAGTGTGAGCCTCAGGCTGAAGGTGCAGCAGACTGAGGAAGCTGATAGAAGCCTTTCTTTCTCGATCTCCTCAGGTAGTCGAGGAGCACAGCAGTAGCTGCCAGCCCAGCTGCCACGCAGATGGCTGGGATGATGACGACACTGAGTCTTGGAGGAAAGCTGGTGCTTCTCTCTGTGGGGGAAGGTAGAGGATTTCTTTAAACCAGACCACAAAGTGAGGGTGTTTTTTCCACTGACAACAAATCCGTTCCCAAACTGTGCTTAAAAAAACTTTAAATTGAGATTCCAAATTGGTCTGAACTGGTCTGACTGACCTCTGACACTGATGCTGAAGAATTTGACCTGGTACCCTAGGTCGTTGGTCACGTTGACCTGGTACAGCCCAGAGTCTCTGGCCGTGACATTGACCAATATAAAGGTGCCGTTGAGGGAGTATATCTCTGTCCCATTGGTCAGTTTCTTCAGGATCACAGCTGATGGCGGGGAGCTGATGGTTTGGCAGCAGACTGTGACATTTTGTCCCTCCTGGACCACCGTAGACGGTAGGACCAGGACTGTGGTGTTTCTCGGAGGAGCTGGACCACAAGAAACCAGATCAGAGTTAGAACGTGGTTCACAGGTTGAACAGTAAAAGTGATGAGAGAGAGTCAGTGAGGCCTTCAGCTCAGATTTGGTCAGGTTAAGAGGAACTAATCTCTGTCTAACTCTCTCCTGAAGGAAGTGTCTCTGTCACTGATCATTCAGCTCAAATCTTAAGTGGTGAGAGCTGCTCAGACGAACCTGTTGACCTTTGGTTGGAACTTTGACCAATAGCTGTGTCATGTGACTGTTTCCTGCTGCTTCACTTCTGCTTTTCATGAGCTTTGGATCAGTTTCTGTTTTATTTTGTCACTGTCACATGAGAACCATTAAAAACACTGGTTGTCAGAATAATGCTTGAACACATTATGTAAAAACTCAGATATCAACATGATCTCAGGACCACAACACAACGCTTCACGTCTGTGCCTCTGCAGCTCGTCCCTCAGGTGTGGACACACCTGGAGTCATGTTGAATATTCTGCTGTTGGATCACAGAGCTGGATCCTCATCAGACTGATGGGGCTCTGTGAGAGCTGAAGTGTCTGACTCAGAGTTTATTTCTGTCCACAGCAGCTCCAGCTTCGTGTGGAGGAGTAAGATGTTGAGTGTTCAGATAACAGCCGTCACAACACAGACACTGATCCAACAAACAGCAGAAGAAGAAACTGAACACAGGAAGAGAAACATGTGGAAATCCCAGATTCAAAGTTTCTTATCGAGAACTGACATTCTGTTAAAAGAGTTCCAGCAGACACTAAACTGAATTCACTGAGTCACTCTGAATGAGTCACATTGTCAGTTTCACTTTTACACTTTAATCTCTCTAAGATGCGTCTTATTGACCAGCTGTGAACAAAAAGAAAACTCCTCTTGCATGTTTTTACCCATTTGACCATTATTGTTGACTTGTATTATTATTGTTATTATTATTATTATTGTTATTATTATATTATTATCTCCATTATTTTTATTCTCCTAGAAAGGACAACAATCCTTTAGTGATGATACACATCCATGATTGTATATTGATCTGCTCTTTGTCTTTGTGAATAAAGATTATTGATCTGACCTCTGACCCTGATGGATCTGAACTCCAGCTGGGATCCGTACTGGTTCGAGGCTTCACACTGGTAGAGGGCGGAGTCTTCCAGGAGGGCGGAGGAGAGGCTGAAGGAGAGTGAGGAGGAGGCGGAGTCAGTGCTCTGAAGCCAAACCCCTTCCTTCTTCAGCACCAGGTTGGGGGGCGGAGCTCCATCTGAGTGGCAGGTAATTGTTACCTGCTGACCTTCCACCACCTCCTCACCTGGACTCACAGAGATGGAGGTTCTCCTCGGAGCATCTGCAACACAAACAGACCAGGACTGAGATTAAGGCTGAATCTGAGTTTAATGAAAACCTGAATCTGAATTTAACAAAACCTGAATTTGATCTTAAAAAAACTGAATCTGAGTTTAACAGATAAACGTCAGATTAAGGGAAATCTGGAATCCGAGTTAAAAATAAAACCTGAATCTGGAATTTCCTGTGGGTACGCCATTTCTGTATCAGACTATATTTAGTTTTTAGTCACATAAACACATTTATTCTGTGTAAACACTGGACCAACAGCAAGAGATCATAGTTTTTCTTTTAGAATCTAAATTGTAAGAATCCAGAACATGTGGCTCAAAAATCATGAAGATCTGATTCCTGTTGTTCTAGAGGTGTTTACAGAAAACCGTCGATCTCCTGTGAGAAATGACTAAAGAAAAGAAAAATCTGGATCAGTTTGAAAAGTTTGATGGATGTGAATCAGCTGATATTTTAAGTGCTGTAAAAGAAATGATAAAATGCCTTTGTGGACATTAAAGGGTTAACTCCTGTTGACACGCCTCCTTCACTGACTCGTTAAGAACGGTGTCGTCTACATACTGATGGACTCTGCTGTTTGTCCGTCATTCATACATGTGCAGAACTGTAAAGGTGCACGTATGGTTCCCTGAGTAACATCGTAATGTCCAGTTCCCTGAGGACCATCGTTAGGTGGGTCCAGACTTCTACTCTCAAGGAGTCAAAGCTGAGTTCCTGTAGGTTCCCAAATCAGATTTAGTTCTGGACTCAGCTGAGGGTTCTACGCAGGACCACAAACTGTTCTTCAGGGAACTGAACAAGGACTTTAATCATTCTGCTGAAATAAAGTGAGCTAAAACAAAGTCTGTCACAGTAAGACTCACAGTGGACCAGCAGAGGGACACTGGTCCTCCTGGACCACCACCTGTCTCCATCATCCCTCATCAGCTTCAGCTCCGCTCTGCAGGTCAGAACCTGTTGGTCTTCCTCAATCCGGTGCTTAAGAACAGATGAGATGTTCTGTAAAGAACCGGAGATCTCAAAGGACTCTGACATTAGCGTTGTGTTCCCCAACAGCCACTGGATCCTCAGCCAATCGGTAGAAAAGACGTTAATGACATCACAGCGAAGGACTGCCTCCTGACCCAGAACAACCGGACCAGGATCCTTCACAACCGGATCAGACGGAAACGCTGGAGAGAATTAACAAGTGAAAACAGATCAGGACTGTTAAAGAACCAAACCGGGCTTTTACTGTTCACCTGGTCATTTGATTAATTATCCTTCAGGTGTGTCACCTGACATGTGACAGCAGTGGCCAATCAGCTACTTCTGATTGAACAGTTATGAGCTTTTTATAACTGATCTGCTAGTTAGCGAGTTGGTAGACAGCTGCTAGTTAAAGCTCATTAACAGTTTGTTATGATGATGAAGATCAGCTGGTTCAGCTCTTCAGTCTGAACAAACGTCTTGTCCTGTTTCTGTCTCTGAGCTGTGGGAGGATTTACTGTCAGAGTCAGGGGGGTGTGTGTGTGTGTGTGTGTGTGTGTGTGTGTGTGGAGTGTGTATGGGGGTTTGTTGTGTCAGTTTGTGTTCCTCCTCAGACTAAAGACAGATCTGAGGGAGGAAACATTCCAGCTCCTGGAACTAAACCAACAGAGAGAAACTCTGTGACCTTTGACCTCTGTGCTCTGACTCAGTGTGTCAAAACAAACTGCAGCTCTGACTCGAGTCTTGGATCATCAGAGAGGATAAACAATAATCAATAAACAATAAACAACACTACAAAATTGAGCACCCGTGGCACTAATGAACATGTTTTATGGTGTTATGAATCAACAGTTTGTTGATGTTTTACTCTAATATGAATCAAACTGAAGGCACTGTGTTTTCACTGTGAACTCAGGATGATGAGCATTAATTAAAACAAGAAACACATTATTACAAACATGAAGAATTTATTCTTAAATTAAGGTTGTTCTCAGGGAATTCATTAATTTTAAATGATTGTTATTGATTAATAGTTAAAGGAAAAGTCATGGACGCCTCAAAATTTACTTCATTAATTTAGTGGGAGTTTTGCAAATTAAGGTGTTTTAATGAGTTTGTTCAGACCTTTTCAAATTAAATGATTAATGTGTCTGGTGTATCAGGTGTATCTGACTCACAGTAGACCTGGACCTGCGTGGTTCTGGTCCTGGTGACAGATTCACACTCGGCCTCACAGCGGTAGAATCCCTGATCCTGGAGGTCCAGGTCCTGCAGGTGGAGCTGGGACAGTCTGTCCTGCTGCTGCGTCCTCTGGAGGACGGTCTGGTCCTGGTCCACCCAGGTGAGAGTGGGAGGGTGGAGACATCCAGAAGCTGTACAGGTGAGGACCAGATCTGAACCCCTCTCTGCTACTGAGACCACAGGACCGGGCTGCACCTGCAGAGGGTGAGCTGAGAGACGGAACGACTCTCAATCATCAATCAATCATCAATCAATAATCAATAATAAAAAAAATCGATCAATAATGATGTAAATAATAATAATAACTAGAAAAATTCCAGGGAAATTTTGAGTGCCACGGGGGCTACTGCCGGGATGAGTACATGATTTATTTCCAGTGTTCAAAAGTCACCCTGATCATATTCTGGTTTTGAGAAATGTTTTGATATAAAAGACTCTGATATAAAACAATGTCACATCCCTCCATCATGTATTATGTGGGAAATATCTCATATTCTGTCTTGTTTTTTTTAATAAAACAAGAGGCAACATGTCTTCAAACTGGCACTTAAAGGGTTAAAATCCTGAAAACTAATAAACATTTGGTAGGTTTGAGC
>NW_019525275.1:338801-339779 GCF_002814215.2 Seriola lalandi dorsalis
AGGTTACCTGCAGAGATAGTAAATGAAACAGGAGCTACACTCTTACCGTGAACAGTCAGGTCCACAGCGGCCGTCTGGTTCCCCTCGCTGTTCCTGGCCTCACACTCGTAGCGTCCGGCTTCGGACAGACTCACTGCTCTGAAGACCAGCTGACGGCCCCCCCCCCGCCGCTCAGACCCACCATCTGCCGTCCTCAAGCTCCAGCTTATGGTCGGTTCAGGGTTTCCCTCCACCGAACAAGAGAGGGTGAGCGGAGAGTCAGCCATCACCAACACCGAGTTTGAGATCCATGTCACCACAGGAGCATCTGCGGAGGACTCAAGGTCAGATCCTGAAACCTGAACCAGATCAACTTGAACCAGATCCTGACAGTCTGAGGCCGATCCAGACTCAGACTCAGGACTCAGAATCAAACAGTATGACTCTGACAGTAGGGCTCAGACTCAGATTCAGTCTCTGACAGTAAGACTCAGACGAAGACAGTAGGACTCAGACTCAGGACTCAGACTCAGATTCAGACTCAGACAGTAGGACTCAGACTCAGACTCAATCTCAGTCTCAGACTCAGACTCAGGACTCAGACAGCAGGACTCAGACTCAAAACTCAGACAGTAGGACTCAGACTCAATTTCAGTCTCAGACTCAGACTCAGGACTCAGACAGCAGGACTCAGACTCAAAACTCAGACAGTAGGACTCAGACTCAATCTCAGTCTCAGACTCAGACTCAGGACTCAGACAGTAGGACTCAGACAGCAGGACTCAGACTCAAAACTCAGACAGTAGGACTCAGACTCAGGACTCAGACAGTAGGACTCATAATTAGGACTCAGAATCAAAACTCTGACAGTAGGACTCTGACAATAGGACTCAGACTCAGATTCAGACTCAGACAGTATGACTCAGACTCAGACAGTAGGACTCAGACTCAAAACTCAGACAGTAGGACTCAGACTCAGACTCAATCTCAGTCTCAGAC
>NW_019525275.1:339829-342749 GCF_002814215.2 Seriola lalandi dorsalis
CATTATTTATTCCCAGTTTTTTGGGAATAACTTTGGGAAAAATTGGAATTTTAACACCAAAAGTCATAGCACCTCTTTCGGGATCAACACGCACGTTTTGATGTATATATTACCGGGGTTTTCTCAAAGCTGCGGGACGAGTTACGCGCCGAAATTTGGCGGAAGAATAATAAACCCGAAACAGGAGATTAATAGATGCCTCTAATAGGCATCTATTAATCTCCTCTACAGCTAGAATAGCGCCTAGTGCCTCGGAGCTGAGCACCTAATAATGGCACTAATAATGTTAAATGAATTGATTGACTATACATTGATTGATTATATATTGATTGACTGTATATCTGCTCCTTGTCCTTGTGAATAAAGTTTATTGATCTGACCTCTGACCCTGATGGATCTGGACTCCAGCTGGGATCCGTACTGGTTCAAGGCTTCACACTGGTAGAGGGCGGAGTCTTCAAGGAGGGCGGAGCCGAGGCTGAAGGAGAGTGAGGAGGAGGCGGGGTCAGTCCTCTGCAGCTCCACCCCTTCCTTCTTCAGCACCAGGTTGGGGGGCGGAGCTCCTTGTGAGCGGCAGGTAATCATAACCTGCTGACCCTCCACCACCTCCTCACCTGGACTCACAGAGATGGAGGTGTCGCTGGGTGGAGCTGTGTGTGGGGGGTGGGGGTGACAGGTGTTACAGCTGGTGGCAGGTTACCTGCAGAGATAGTAAATGAAACAGGAGCTACACTCTTACCGTGAACAGTCAGGTCCACAGCGGCCGTCTGGTTCCCCTCGCTGTTCCTGGCCTCACACTCGTAGCGTCCGGCTTCGGACAGACTCACTGCTCTGAAGACCAGCTGACGGCCCCCCCCCCGCCGCTCAGACCCACCATCTGCCGTCCTCAAGCTCCAGCTTATGGTCGGTTCAGGGTTTCCCTCCACCGAACAAGAGAGGGTGAGCGGAGAGTCAGCCATCACCAACACCGAGTTTGAGATCCATGTCACCACAGGAGCATCTGCGGAGGACTCAAGGTCAGATCCTGAAACCTGAACCAGATCAACTTGAACCAGATCCTGACAGTCTGAGGCCGATCCAGACTCAGACTCAGGACTCAGAATCAAACAGTATGACTCTGACAGTAGGGCTCAGACTCAGATTCAGTCTCTGACAGTAAGACTCAGACGAAGACAGTAGGACTCAGACTCAGGACTCAGACTCAGATTCAGACTCAGACAGTAGGACTCAGACTCAGACTCAATCTCAGTCTCAGACTCAGACTCAGGACTCAGACAGCAGGACTCAGACTCAAAACTCAGACAGTAGGACTCAGACTCAGACTCAATCTCAGTCTCAGACTTAGACTCAGACTTACAGAGGATGTTTAGGGGAACGGTGGTCTCTCTGGTCCTGATTCCAGCTGGCAGGTCTGGCAGGTCCAGCATGGCCCTGCAGCTGATGTTGGATCCTGAGTCCTGGTTCTGGGGAGTGAACTTGTACTCAGACCGGACAGAGCTGGATCCAGGATCTCCAACAGTGCTCTGCAGGAATGAGCCCCCCATGAACCAGGTGAGGGTCAGCTGCTCGGCAGGGTAAAGATCAGACACATGACAGGTCAGGATGGACTCCGCCCCCAGTTTCAGCTGGTCCTGGCCTTGGATCACAGGGGCTGATGGGAAGGCTGGATCCAGCAGACACACAGAGGACAGAGACTAGGTTTCATTGATCCACATCAGGTCTGACACCAGAACGAGGATAGCTGGACATCAAACCAGGAGTGTGTGTGTGTGTGTGTGTGTGTGTGTGTGTGTGTGTGAACTCACAGTACACGTGCACAGGGGTTTTGCCCTCCCTCTTGTCTCCTCCACAGCTAACCCTGCAGAGCAGAGTTCCTTCATGCTCCATCATCACAGGGTCAAAGGTCACCACAGACCTGGACCCATTGGTGCTGACGGAGGCTGTCAGTGGCCGGTCCCCCAGCGGGGACCAGGAGAGGCTTGGGACAACAGGACAGTCCTGGACAGAGCAGACCAGCTGCTGACGCTCCCCCAGTCTGAACAAAGGGTGTCTGGGAAACACGCTGACACGCAGACCCTGAACGCACCACGATGACATCAGCAACACAGCTGAGGACACAAACAACAACAACAGATCAGACCTGAGAATCCATCAGTCCAGGTTCTACTGTTAGGTTCTAACGAGGTTCCTCAACTCAGCTCAGAAAACATGTCTCTGTTTCTGAGAAGAACCTGAATGTCTCTGGTCTGGTTCAGCTCTGGTCTCAGTCTGATTCTGGTCTCTGAGAATGAAACTCCTCTGGTTGGTGGAGACATTCTTCAGTATTTTAACTCGAGGCCAGGTCAGTCACTCACACTTGATCCCAGTCTGTTTCATTAACATTAAACCTGATGTTAGAAACAAAAGGTGTGACTTGATAAACACAGATCAGTTTGTTGACCTTGGGGTCGTGACCTCTGGGTTGTGACCTGCTGTCTAAAAACTGATCTGCTGATATCTGACGTATTGATAATCAATACAAACTAAAAACCTGTTTTATCAAACACATTTTGCTTTTAAAGAATGAACCTTTAATCCGTTTCTGCTGAGTTATCAAGCCTCTCCGTTATTATTTCAGTCAGAGAACGTCTGAAAAACTAGAAGAACCTGAGGAACCTTCATGTTCTCAGACCAAAGAACAAAGATACAAACCAGAAATAATAAAAGAATCTTCTCACCTGTGATGAGCTGAGTAAAGATCCTACAGACAGACATGATCTCTCCACAGACTGTGGATGAACAGATGAATGGATGAATAAACAGATGTATAAACATGTGCAGAGCAGAGCAGCGTCTCTCCTGTGTCGATGTCTCAGAGTCTGAAGCTGAAAATCAGCTCGACACATGAACCAAATCAGAAACAAACGCCCCCTCAGCCCCC
>NW_019525275.1:342817-349276 GCF_002814215.2 Seriola lalandi dorsalis
TGCAGGACAGACAGGAAACTGCAGCACTGTAAAACATGTAAAACACTGTTCCTCTGTTCAAACCAGTTACACGAATGTGTGTGTGACACACATATAATAATAATAATAATATAATGACAACAATAATAATAATTACAATAATAGTAATGATGATAATGATATTTAAGTATGAGTGTAGAAAAAGATCTGAACCTGACTCATCACCATTTAATAATGTTACAAAGTAAGAGTCTTGTTTTACAGTGATGCGAGTCCAGAAGTCTGACTGTCTGATTGATTAACTGATCGATGTGCAGAGTTTTGTGATTACACTGAGTAGCTCTGTGACCTTGTATTGATCCTGACATGAGTGATCAGTTTGTGATGACTCGTGGAGTCATGTGACCAGACTCACTTTCAGAGACTGTTTGTTTGTCACCTGTGCAGGTGAAGACTCCACATCACATGATCCTGAACGAGTCCTGGTCTTCTTACTGTTTCCAATCTCAAAGGTTTGGATCCGGTCTCAGTCTCTCAGGTCTTCTCGGTCTCAGTCTTTGATTTAGGACTGGACCAGTTTAAACTGGACTGGTAAATCTGGACTACTATAGTTAAAATGGACTGGTTGAACTGGACTACTTAAACTGGACTGGTTTAAATTGGACTGGTTAAACTTGACTAGTTAAACTGCACTAGTTAAACTGGACTGGGTTAACTGGACTAGTTAAACTGCACTGGTTAAACTGGAATGGTTAAGGTGGACTGTATGTGGTGACAGAGACATGAAAACAAAGTGAAACAGAAAATGATTTTATTTGTTGCTGTTAAAATAAAGCGACACGCTGATTAAAATGTTTCCCTTCATCAGTAAAGTCTTAATACTTAATACTCAATTAACAAAATAAAAGCCCTCTGCAAACATCAGAAACATGAGTTCAACAGGTTGAAGGCACTTCAGGTTTTTACAAACTGAACTCTGACTTCTGAACTGGACCTGAACTGGACCTAAACCTAATCAACATCTGACTGGTTCTGGTTCCATTTTAACACCTAATTTTTCTGTCTTGGTCCTTGGAGCTTTTATTTTGAAAGTGTCTGTGTGACAGGATGCTGGTGACATCATCATCAGAGGTAAAACTCAATATTAAAAATATTTTCTGATTGATTGATCGATCTGACTGACATTAAACATCCTGACATCAACATTCAGCTGTTTCAACCAATCAGAGCTCTGAACAGTCAGCAGGTGAATCACCTGGACTAGAGGAGGATCAGCTGATGTCCTGACAGCATATCAGCTGACAGATATTCAGAGTCTCGTTTTCAGTAAATCCTTTTTCAGATCAGTTTAATCTGGGTCCTGGACCTGATTAGCCTAGCTTAGCATAAAGACTGGAAGCAGGGGGAAACAGTTAGCCTAGCTTAGCATAAAGACTGTTAGCCTAGCTCCATCAGAAGAGAAAAACCCACTTTCTCTTCTCTTATTACACAAACACACCTGAACACACTGTCATCTGGTCTGAGCAAATCTGGTTCAGGCTCCTGTGGTCACTCAGACATGTGAAGTGTCACATGATCTAAACCAACAAGAATTTTTCCCTCACACATGCATGTGATGTACAGTGATGCATTTTGTGCCACTGGTCAGTGAACGCATCATGACCACAGCTGCTGGTTTTCAGACTATGATCTGGTCCCTGGTCTCTGGTGAACCTGAAGTTTTTAAATTCATGATCAGTTGAGATCAGCTGATCACTAACACACAGGTCAAAGGTCAAATTAAAAATGTTCAGGATCCGTCTCTGTTAGATTCTGGACTCAGGATATAATGACAACAGTCTGCTCAGATACACCTGTTGTCACACACCTGTCATCACTAGTCTTTCAGCTCTGATTTATCTGGAACCAGGATCTGATTCTCCTCCATGAACATGAATCACTCAGTCTATCAAATACCAATCAATAATCAAGAATCTACTAACCATCAGCTATAAACAGAAGACAACTGCTAAACTGGAGTAGTTTAAATTGGACCAGTTAAACTGGGCTGTGTGATGCAGGTGTGTTTTATTAAAATGATTAAAACTGATGCAAGTTAGTTTCCTGTTGATCGACTTATTGATCGATTGATTAATCATTTCAGATCTACTGATCCACCAGAGACAGAGACCACACACCCTGAGTTTGTTGCTGACATTCTTCTTCTATCATTATTATGGTCATTTATCATCATTATTGCTGTTGATTAAAAAATAAAAGTCCTTCACACAGAAGTAAACACTGTAACCATGACAACAGAGAAGTCCTCGTCAGCTGATTCTTCTGTTTATCAAAAAATGATCTTCATTAAAACGAAAATAAGTTTCTTCAGTCACAAATATAAAATCTTCTTCTTTATCTAAATAAATCTTCTTCTGCAGACAAACACACGTGTGTACATTACATCATATTAACAGACAGTCTGATTCTGCCTCTCAGTCCTGACGGAGAGTCATCAGCTTCCCTTTGAGCATCCAACACAGGAGGGATTGTGGGTAGTCAGGGAGGATTGTGGGTAATGTGTCTTCAGGTCAGGTGTGTAGTTTTAGTACTGGATGTAGTCAGATTGAAGAGACTGAAACACATGAACAAATTATCACTGTTAAAGCAGCATTACACACTTCACGGGTCAAAGGTCACAGGTCGCTGCTCCTCCTCCTCAGCCACTGAAAACTGATCAGTACTGATCAATTGGCTGCAGACATAGGTTTTCATTAATTATCTCCAGCTCATAACACCTGTCAGACTCACCTCCACCTTCTGCGCTGTAACCTGATTGGCTAAAGTTTGACTTAGTTTTACACTTAGGGGTCAGTTTATTAGGGACAGCAGGTAAACCTGGGGGGAGGGTGGGGGGAGTCTGTTCAGACCTCAGACTCAGATCTGGATCCTTTAACTCAGCAGCAGCTTCATGTTAGTGAGAGTCAGAGTTGTTAATGTGACAGAGAGTCCACAGCCTCAGTAAACAACAACAACAACAACAACCACTTCCCCCTGTGAGTGAGTGAGTGAGTGAGTGAGTGAGTGAGTGAGTGAGTGAGTGAGTGAGTGAGTGAGTGAGAGAATGGAAACATGTTGACATGTAAAAAATGTTCTGACCCCTTCAGAGTACAACCTGTTATTTTTGCTCAGGTTTATCATTAATTATTATTAGTAATTATTATTATTATCATTATTATTATAATTATCTGATTAGTTGTGGAATACTCAGCTGAAATCAGATGTGTCATTTCCTGGTGTCAGAGTGTGATTTTATTTCCTGTGTTTAATGACCAGCTGATCAATCAGGGCGGAGCTCCGTCATTTCAAGAATAAATTCAAACTATAAAAACGAAATATCCAAGTTTGTTGACTTTATTTTTCTGAAGGAGGTTCTGAGCTACTTTCACCTGAACAGGTGAACAGTCATTTATCATCATTATTATTAAGAAAACTAATCACACGTATTGATCACACTGTGTTCAGTGGCACTGAGTTTGAGGGATAGACAGAGAATGATGAAGCAGCTGATGAAGACTGTATCAGGTGATTTTATAGAGAGGAGCCTGTACCTGTGAAAAGGTGCACAGGTGAACAGGTAGAGGTGTAACACCAGGTCCTGATCTGTCCAGTGTGTTAGTGATGTCAGAACAGAGAGAACCAATCATCGGAGAGGGTTGGGCTGAGCTGCTGCTGTGTCAGAGGACTTACAGGTATGGAGCGGCTCAGGTAACGTCCTGACGGGCCCTTCACAGCGCTATAAGGCCCGGGGCCCCTGTAGGCGCCGAAGTCCTGGGGCCCTGGTCGGACGAAGCTTTTCCCTGTGGGGGGCGCTGTGGAGCTGCTGTATGGACCGCTGTTGTTGTTAACCTCGTGCTGCATGCTGCGAAGGCTGTTACCATAGCGACCGAGAGAGGGCGGGACCAGAGTAGAGAGGGCGGGGCTGAGAGACACAGAGGAAGAGGAGGAGGGGGGAGGGGAGGAATAGGGAGTCTTCCTGTTCTCCTCCATGTCTGGGGCGTACAGATCACTGAGAGAGCTGGCCAATCGAGAGCCAAGAGCTGAGCTGGGGGGTAGGGCATCACATACAACACATGACCACCGTGATACATACACACGACAACATACTATGAAAACATCCTGCTGATCCTGGATCAGAAAACACTGATATAAACTCCCGAGTCAACAGGATCAATTCAGGTTTAACAAAGATCTAAACCAGGATCAAGTCAGGTTTAACAAAGATCTAAACCAGGATCAAGTCAGGTTTAAACCAGGATCAAGTCAAGTTTAACAAAGATCTAAATTAGGATCAAGTTAAGTTTAACCAAGATCTAAGCAGGATCAAGTCAGGTTTAAGAAAGACTTTGGTTAAACTTAAGAAGAGGTGATGAAGAGGAGCGGGAGTGAGACAGGAAGCTGGTGGTGACACTGACCTCCTGATGTTTGACGCTGACGACGAAGGACTTCTCCCGATCCTCTTGGCTGCAGCAGAAGCAGAGGATGCTGGGAACTTGGAGGACTTGAGAGGGGAGGAGGGGCCCTGACACGCCCCCATTGACAACCTGAAAACACACACACAAACACGTTATTGGTCTAAAACATCAGGATAAATAATGTGGTTCTTCTGGTCAGATCATGGTCAGACCTCAGAGACCTGCTGCTGGTTTGGACACTGCAGAGCTCTGAATGTAACCACAGGAACCTGGTCCTGGATCCGGACTATGATGAGCAGACAGGGTGAACAACTAAAGAGTGGAGTTGTACGTGATTGTGTCTTCTGTGTGATGACACTACAGCTTCAGGGTCAGAGGTGAGAGGTTGGAGTTGACTGGTACCTGAGCGGCTGAGAGGCTGATCTACTGTGAATCTTCATCTCCTCCACTCTGAAAGAAAATAGTCACTTTATATCCACATGTCAGACATGAGTCACTCTGAAATCTACCAGCTGCTCCATTAATTTCTGGTACCTCAGAGCGCCGGTTGTGGCGGGGCGGGGGGGCCGCCGGCTCTTTAAAGCTCTCAGTTTGTCTCCCTGGGTCAGACCCAGACCACTGTCCGTGACTTCAGTCTGGAAGAGAAAACAAAAACACCATATGAGAGAGAGGGTGTGTGTGTGTGTGTGTGAGTGTGAGTGAGTGTGAGTGTGAGTGTGAGTGTGACCTCCTGCAGATGGTCAGAGCTCGGAGATCTGCACATGTTGCTGTTGTGGGTGGGGTTTAAAGTAAGGTCGTCCATACTGGTGATGAGGTGAGACACCACCCTCTCCTCCAGCATCTTGGCCTTCTGGGAACGTTCGCTGTCTCCTAGTAACCACAGTGCTGCCTGCTTCCTGTGAACACATACACAGGGTCAGGTGACCTCAACTAGACCATCACAGCTGTTAGATCATATCTGTGATGTCACAGTCAGCTGATGATTAGCTGTGATCAGTGTTCAACCACTTGAAGAAGCAGAAGAAAAAGAAGATGCAGAAGAAGAAGCAGTAGAAGAAGAAGAAGAAGAAGATGAAACAGAAGAAGCAGTAGTAGAAGAAAAAGAAGGAGGAGTAGAAGAAGAAGAAGACGCAGAAGCAGCATAAAAAGAAGACGAAGAGCGGATGGAGTCTGAATGTGGTTTATGAGAGAGCATAGAGGATTAGGTCAAGTGAGACCTGCACCTGTGCATAATGCTGACCATTTCCTGTTTCTCTGCCAATAAATCAAAACCTGGCTCCTCCCTCACTGACCACAAACACCCAATCAGAGAGACTCACTCTTCCAGGAAGTTCTGCTGTGGTCCAATCACAGAGCCCGGTCTGCAGATCCTGATCCAGGCGATGGCCTCACCTGCCGTGAAGCGGTAATGCTTCATCAGGTAACAGCCAATCAGAGTGCCCGTCCTGCCCAGACCAGCTGACAGAGACAGAGAGAAATAGACAGAGTCATAGACAGGTCAGAGTCAGCCACAAAGGCATAGTCAGAGAGAGTTAGAGTCAGAGACAGAGACATAGACAGAGTCAGAGAAAGAGTAAGAGACAGAGTCAGAGACAGAGTCAGCCACAAAGGCATAGTCAGAGAGAGTTAGAGTCAGAGACAGAGACATAGACAGACTCAGAGAAAGAGTCAGAGTTAGAGTCAGAGACAAAGTCAGAGTCAGAGAAAGAGTCAGAGACAGAAACATTGACAGAGTCAGAGTTAGAGTCAGAGACACTGACAGAGTCAGAGACAGAGACATAGAGACAGAGTGAGAGAAAGAGTCAGAGACAGAAACATAGACAGAGACAGAGTCATCTTTGTACAATAATCAGTTAACTAGAAAATTCCAGGGAAATTTTGAGTGCCACGGGGGCTACTGCCGGGATGAGTACATGATTTATTTCCAGTGTTCAAAAGTCACCCTGATCATATTCTGGTTTTGAGAAATGTCTTGATATAAAAGACTCTGATATAAAACAATGTCACATCCCTCCATCATGTATTA
>NW_019525275.1:350289-362744 GCF_002814215.2 Seriola lalandi dorsalis
TTTGAAAAAAAAAGACGATTACATTAGGTGTCAATGAGAGTGAGACAGGTATTGCTGCCGGACTCGGCACCCCGTTTAAATTTTGTGCAGACCCTGCCTGTCAAAGTTACATTTGATGAATCCCAACAACTATGTCTACATTTTCAGAAAGAATTATTTGACTCCTTTTTACGGTTTGGCCGTGAGCTCGAGTTAAAAATAAAAATAAAGGTTATTTTTTACTGCTTCACGCACTCTAGCCAACTGACGCTTTCACTCTAACTTTGAAGAAAAAGTGATTTGCACTCCTCCTTTGAGTGCTCACAGTTTGAAAAGTTTACATGTTATGTAAAAACAGTTCCTGTCTTTTTGAGAGAGCAGAAGTTTTCCTCCGTTTTATAGTTTGAATCACATTTCTACGTGCAGGTATGAGAGAGCTCGGTGACTCAGAAAAAAAGGTGAAATTTTGTAGAAAAAAGGTGAAATTTTGTGGGTTTCTAAAGAAAATTCCAATGCATTCCTAATGCATTATTTATTCCCAGTTTTTTGGGAATAACTTTGGGAAAAATTCGGAATTTTAACACCAAAAGTCATGGCATCTCTTTCGGGATCAAGACGCACATTTTGATGTATATATTACCAGGGTTTTCTCAAAGCTGCGTGACGAGTTACGCGCCAAAATTTGGTGGAAGAATAATAATAAGCCCGAAGGAATATTAATAGTCCGCCCCGCCCCGAGGCCTCGGAGCTGAGCACCCGTGGCACTAATTAAAAACTGTGCTGATCAGCGTTGTATTAACAGTGAGCTGCAGCTCTGGACAGGACGTCCTCACCTTTGCAGTGGACGGCCACAGCTCCGTCCGTGCGCTCGCTGACGTGCAGGAAGCGGCGTGTGATGATGTCACTGGGCGTGCTGCCGTCGAGGAAGAAGAGGTCGTAGTGGTCGAAGCCGGCGTCGCTGAAACGTTTGGATTCATAGATCTTCTTGTTGAGGCGGACGACAGTCGTCACATTGTGTTTCCTGAAGTACGGGAAGTAAGCCTCGGGGGCGTGGAGAGGGTAACCTGCAGGGGGCAGGGCCAGCACAGGTGTTACAGCTGAGGCTACATCTACACTTCTACGTTTTCGTTTTAAAACGTACGTTTTCCACTCCTGTCAACACGACCCTGGTGTCTTTGAACACCGAAAACAGAGACTTTCGTAAACTCTGCTGGAGCTGTTTGATTTTGAAAACTCTGGGGTTGTGTTTTATTTTGAAAACTCTGGGGTTGTGTTTTATTTTGAAAACTCTGGGGTTGTGTTTTAATATAAAAACGTAGTGTGAGTTCAGACAGCATAAATCAAAGAACATGTCCACAGTCTGTCTTCAGTCTCAGTCTGTCGGACGCAGTTCGTCTCTGAACTCACCGTTCTCTACTTTAGTTTTAGGATGAGGCCCACTGAAGGCAAGAAACTTCCCCGGGACGATCCAGTTCAGGTCTCCGTTCTCGACCCGCTGTGAACAGACAGAGACCATATCAGACCCAAAAACTAAAGACAGGACATGTGGACAGACTCAAGACTGAGAGGAGGACAAACAGGACTGAGGTCTAGTAAACAGTAGCTGTCTGCTGGTGTGAAAAGTACACTGATCCTCCTGAGGGGGGTGCTGCAGTCCCTCTCTGCAGTCCCTGAACACTGAGACCTGGACCACCTAAAGATGTCACGTCTCCTTCAGTTTCTCTTCGGATCAATTGTTTCTTATTTTCTCTCATCTAGTTTTCTGTTCTGTGGTCATCACGAGTCTGGACTGAGTCTGGTGAAGGTCTGTAAGTCTCTGCTGGTTTCCAGAGGTCGACTTCTTCTTCTTCTGTCTAAATAATTGATGAGTGTGCAAGAGGAGGACTGACTGCTGCTGGTGTCATTCTGTGCAGGTGATCCAGCAGCCAGTGCTGGTTTTTACCTCGTAGTGTTCGTACTCGTCCACGTCGAAGGTCTCGAAGTCAAAGAAACCGTGCTGCAGAGCCTGAAACACACCGGCACACTCACTCAACAACAAGAACCAGAACACAGCAGCTGCTTGATCATCAGCTGATCACACCTGCTCAGTTTCATCAGGGCTGACAAACAGCTGTTACAGACAGGAGACGTCACTTCATGTTTTCATTCGTTCTCCTGTTGATTGGCTGCACACACGCGCACACACACGCACACACACACACACACGTTATGTAACATGTTGGTTCAGTCTGTAAATGTTTGTGTGAACTCCATTATTATTCATCTTGACTTAAACACAGTCGGTCTCTTCTGTCTCTAGGGTGTCTCTCAGTCTAAACAATAACAAAAGACAGAGTCTGGTGATGTCATGAAGCAGTGGGGGATTATGGGAGTTATTCTCTGAATAAAACAGATTCGCACTGAAGCTCTTCAGTGTACACAGACATCTCTGAGCTGTGTCAATTTTTCCTCTGATGACTCGATGACTTGAGTTGAAAAACACCAAGGTGTAAAAAGTGAATCTTAAAATCTCACCTTCCTGATTCCCTGAAGACAGTCCAGCAGAGTCAGGCTGTAGCTGCACTTTCCAAAGGACGCGTCCCTGTACAGAGAAAGAGAGAGACAAAGAGAGAGAGAGAGAGAGAGACAGAACCAGAGAGACAGAAAGAGAGACAGACAGAAACAGACAGAACCAGAGAGACAGGAACAGAGAGACAGAGAGAGAGACAGACAGAAACAGAGAGACAGAGAGAGAGACAGACAGAACCAGAGAGACAGAAACAGAGACAGACAGAAACAGAGAGACAGACAGAAACAGAGAGAGACAGAGAGAGAGACAGACAGACAGAAAACAGAGAGACAGATACAGAGACAGAAACAGAGAGAGACAGATACAGAGACATACAGAAACAGAGAGAGACAGAGAGAGAGAAAGAGACAGACAGAACCAGAGAGACAGAAACAGAGAGACAGATACAGAGACAGAAACAGAGAGAGACAGAGAGAGAGAAAGAGACAGACAGAACCAGAGAGACAAAGAGAGACAGAAACAGAGAGACAGATACAGAGAGAGACAGAGAGAGAGACAGACAGAACCAGAGAGACAGAAACAGAGAGACAGAAACAGAGAGACAGATACAGAGACAGGGAGAGAGAGAGAGAGAGAGAGAGAAAGAGACAGACAGAACCAGAGAGACAGAGAGAGAGACAGAGAGAGAGACAGAGAGAGAGGGACAGACAGAAACAGAGAGACAGATAGAGAGACAGAAACAGAGAGACAGAGAGAGACAGAGAGAGAGAAAGAGACAGACAGAACCAGAGAGACAGAGAGAGAGAGAGAGACAGACAGAAACAGAGAGACAGATACAGATACAGAGAGAGACAGAGAGAGAGAAAGAGACAGACAGAACCAGAGAGACAGAGAGAGACAGAGAGAGAGAAAGAGACAGACAGAACCAGAGAGACAGAGAGAGAGAGAGAGACAGACAGAAACAGAGAGACAGATACAGATACAGAGAGAGACAGAGAGAGAGAAAGAGACAGACAGAACCAGAGAGACAGAAAGAGAGACAGACAGAGAGAGACAGACAGAAACAGAGAGACAGATAGAGAGACAGAGAGAGAGGGACAGACAGAAACAGAGAGACAGATAGAGAGACAGAGAGAGAGGGACAGAATTGATGTATCGATCTGTGACCAGGAGCAGCTGAACAAACTGCAGCTGTGAAACCCCACTGAGCAGAGCAGAGGGATTCATGATGATTACTGATGATTTTTGGTGATTATTGATAATCCACCAACAAGTTTTAACCTCTTCTTCTTAAACCCTGAAAAACCTTTTGTTTTGAGGAGGAGCTGCAGCTGACAGTTAGAGCTCTGACTGTCAGCTGCAGCAGGTCCAGGACCAGCAGCAACCTCAGACTGACTAACCTTTACAGCTCATAGACATCAGCTGATGATATCAGACCACACCTGTACAGGTGTGTGTTCACCTTCTGTCAACACACACACAGATTCAGGCTTCCATTGTGTCTCAAACAGGAAGTTCACTCCATTTAAATGGCTGCATGTTCACTGTAACATAAACAAGTGTTTCATTCTGCTCTCAGCCAATCAGTGCAAACCTCACAGCAGGGGGCGTGTCCTCCTCATCACACAGAGGAACAGAGTCGCTCTGCTGTTATATAACCACTAAATGTGTGTGACAACAAAGAGCCCTTTATCCTCAACACACACACACACCTTTCAGTTTGAGCCTCAGAAACAAACTGAAGCTTTAAACTAACTTTATTCTTCCAGTCACAGACTCACCTGAAGGGCAGGTAGGAGGCATTTGATCCAGAGATCAGAGATCTGTAGGCTTCTTCTGGTGTTTTCTTCAGGTAGATCACCTGACACAAAGTCAGAACCAGCTTCACATGTTTAGACTGTTTACACAGGTTATTACAGGTAAACGGTAAATATTCAATCATTTAAACATGACAAACAGTGAGTGATCAGTGAAGGCTGCTATTGCTAACACACTTTAGTTTCAGGTTACATCCCTGTTTATCCAGAGTCATATAAAATATGAACCATTTGTGTGAAGTCTTGAGTAATGGCTAAAAGGTGATGTCTGACCTTGACCTTTGACCTAGCCACCAAAATGTCCTTCACTCCAGGGGAATGTTTTTACCAGATGTGAACTAGTTCCCTGGAGGCGTTATGGAGATAACACGTTCTAAAGACCAACACTGTGATTTGTGAGGTCACCTGATCGTGGACTCTGCGCATGGACCGGAAGAGCAAGTGTGTACTCACAGCGTATCCTCCGATCAGCACGGCAGCATTGGATCTCTTCCTCTGGTCGAAGCTTGTATAGTGAACAATTCGCTTCCTGGTCAGAGTGAAGGACTGCAGAGAAGAAGAAGACGAGCAGCAGTGATTGGACAACAGGTCAGTCAATCGAACCACCAACAACCATCACAGTAACGAGTCTGAAGATGTCACACTGGGACACATTGTTATGACCTTCAGTAGATCGTGTGATGAGCTGGTTAGAGCAGAAATAACTGACGTCCTGCTGCTGATTCTCACAGTGACCTGTCTCTTCTCATTAGTGTCTGACTGCAGCTCATACATCACCCACAGTGACATCACACTCATCCTCAGTGCTGCTCGATGGAAACTTTAATCTGTCCTGACTTTCACCTGTCCACCTCTAACTTTTACACAACCAATGAAATGACGAGGCCGACGACTAACGAGGTAGGACTCGTTATGTTGAAGGAGAACTCTGTCATTGTGTTTACTCACTTTATTACAGGACATAACAGGGACAGAGTCTACAGTCTGAGCAGATGCTACAGAGCTCTAACTCACCAGGTTCTCTTCTCTAGAGTCACCTCCTCCACTCTGACTAGTTTCAGGTTACATCCGTTTCATTTGTGTGAAACTTTGTCATAATTTCTGTGTAACGTCTTGAGTAATGGCTAAAAGGTGTTTTCTGAGGTTACCGTGACCTTGACCTTTGATCTTTAGCCACAAAATTCTAATCAGTTCATCCTGGAGTGTAGATGAATGTTTGTGCCAAATTTGAAGAAGTTCTGTCAAGACGTTACTGAGATATCATGTTTATGAGAACGGGACGTACTTACGGACAACCTGAAAACAAATTGGCTGCTGCTCTGACTGTCGCTGGACAGAGGAATAACAAACACCTCAGTGAGATGATATGAATAGTGTCTGTTGCTAGGTAACAGACATTAATGATGATAACTGATGTTATGTTTTAGATCAGATTCCTGAGGTTAGTCAGGATTTACTCCTGAGAGTATGGAAGCCTGTAGGGGACAGTATTCAACAGCATTATGATCTCCACGTGTTTGTGTTGTGAGTAAAAATGAAAATTTAATTATCATCTTCATCATCATGATCATCACCATCATTTTCATCATCTCTATCATCACTATCATCTTCAGACTCTGAGCTGTGTCTCAGGTGTTTCAACCTTATATACAATATACACACACACACACACACACACACACACACACACACACACACACACACACACACACGCTCCACTGTGACTAAATGAGTTGAAGCAGTGAGAAGGTTGTTCTTCAGGTTATTAAATTCCTGCAGCACTTGAAGGCAGCAGAACACACGTTACACTATTCCCTCTGTTCACCTGTATAAAGTCACCTGAGAGACGACACCTGCTCAATCTGTTGTGGGATGGTCTGAGTCTGATGTTGTGTAATGCTGCGCCTGCCCTGTTGCATTCTAGGCATTCCTGCTGAGGGCATGTCAGCAGCGGAAACTCACCTTCAGCTTCTTGTTGAGTTTGCAGCAGTATCGGTACAACATGGCCAGATTCAGAGGACCGAAGTCTGCGTAGAAGCTGGACACAGAGACACAGTCAGTCAACATGAGACCTGAACCACACAGTCCAGGACCAGCTCTCTGGTTTAATCCTGGACTCACATGACACTGATCTCAGACCTGCAGTTTAATCTTCAATTAAAATAAATCCTCTCTGTTGCAGATCTGCTGTGTGTGTGTGTGTGTGTGTGTGTGTGTGTGTGTGTGTGTCTGCATGTGCATGTGTGTTCATGTTTCCATAACAACAGCTGTGATAACTTTTCAAACTCTGTAACAAATTCTAATCAGATTATTATCATTGATGAATCTGTTGATTAGTTTTATAATGATTGTTCAGTTAATCCACTGTGACTCAGAATCAGGAGGTTTATTAATAAATTAAATCAATCATCACACCTAATGAGCTTTCACTTCCTGCCTGTTCAAGTTTCACCAAAATAAAAAGCACATGGCAGAAAAACAGTTGTAGCTCACAGAGAGCTCACTGACTCCATGGTAACATATATCCCCCCCAGAGCATGATGGGACCTGTAGTTTAAAAACTACTAATGAAGAAAGTGTAACAATCGATCATATTATATTTGTTCACTGTCTCATCAACGTATTCACTGTGCTTACATTCAACCAATCAGAGTGTCCTCACACAGAGAGTCTGGACATTATACAGGATCATATCACATCTGCAGCATCGTCTATGACTGTACCCAGAATGCAGTGCAGCAGGTTAACATCATGTGATCGACTTACTTCTCGTAGAGGAACTCATCATCAGTGCAGAAGTAGTGCGTGTTGGCTGTGCTCTTCGGTTTACTGCGTAACGTGGCGAAGTACAGACGCTCTGATGGAGACAAAGAGGGGGCAGTCTAAATATAATATAAATAAATCGAAATATAATGTATAATAATAATAATAATAATAGTAATAAACTCTATAAAAACAACACGTCTGGAGCAAACTGAAATTTTTTATTTTGTCGTTACTGAGACTGAACGCATTTTTATTCCTGAGCAGATCAAACACAACAGAACAGAAATCAACAATCAAGTAAGAAACTTTTCTTTGACAAAGAAATCTGTTGTAAATATCAACACTAATTAATTATTTCACTATTGTTATTGATTAATCTTTGATTATTATTTATCATTTTAATTTTCTCGATAATCTCTGACTACCTGTCAATATATTGAAATATTCCAATATAAAGTAAAGCTTTCACACTCAACTGTTTATCAATACTGTAATCAATCAATTAACTGTATAACTGTGTAATATCCATTCCATTCATTCACTGGAGGTCACCTGCTGTTTATATCCAGCTGTTCACGCTGTGTTCTGTTCTCACCTGCAGTTACCATGGCAATGTGCTCATCAATCCAACTCTGTTAACTCTTCCTTTTTTTATTAATCTCATTATCTTCATTAAACTCTTTGACGCACTTGTTTCTATCATTAATAACTTAATTTTTAATCTCTTATCTTCTCTCACTCTAACTTCTTTACTCATAAACTATTTATTAAACTCCTTACTCAAACCTTTATTAAACTCTTGTCTCACTTTATCTTCTTTACATTTGATAAAGTCTTGATTTATGAAAAGTCTTTTTCACTTTAACATTATTCTAACTCTTATAAACTCTTTATTAAACTTCGATCTACTTTCACTTAACTATTTTATCTTTATTGAAATCCGTTTTATTTTACCTTTGATAAACCCTTTATAATTATTAAACTCTTAATATTATTATTAATTATTGTCTCACTTTCATTTTATTTTACCTTTGATAAACTCTTTATATTTATAAAAAACTCCTTAATATTATGATTAATTATTGTCTCACTTTAACATTGTTTTACCTTTGATAAGCTCAGCAGCTCCCAGCAGCTCCGGGTCCTCGCTCATCCTGAACAGGGCCGACAGGATTGGGGAGTGCCGGACTCCCTCCCCCGTCATGGACCCCCCCTCCTTCCACAGCCTCAGAAACTTTACAAACTGCTAACAGCTAGCAGCTAGCAGCTAGCAAGATAGCAGCAGCCGAACGCAGACTGTTTATAAAGTTTAAAACTTTGTCCTCGGTTTCCCATTAGTCACTGCGACAGATCTTCACGCGCGGAGGAACCTTGCCTACCGGTTTCGTTGTTTGTTTTTCCGTTTTTTTATCCGGTAAATCTTCCCGGGTTAGCATGTTAGCATATAAGCACACCAACGCCTTGACGATGCTCCCGGAGTCTGCAACTCTGATTGAGGAATCCCTCTTTAAGACACGTTACCATAGCGACGGGAACCGCTCCCACAGCAACCACAGCCAATCAGCAACCACAACGCACCGTGCTGCCTTCATGGTCGGCAGGGAAACAGGAGTGATGTGGCTTTCAGATATCCACAGGAACAAACGGATTTTACAGAACTTTTACAGTGAAGTTATACAAGAGTTTTCTTCGTCTGATTATTGAGGTTTATTCACCGTTTCTTAATATGACGGAGCCGTTTTTAAAGCATTCATAACATAAAAATACAGCTTATATTTATTTATGTATTTATTCGTTTAGTTATTTATTTACTTATTTTCAGGTTTTTCAGTCTCTGATGAAGACAAATACGAAAACAAAAATCTACTCTGTTTCTTTTGTTACTTGTTTACTTTTCTTCTTTCTCTACACCTCAGTGAAATGACTCGTCCTGTTGCGGTCAGTGCTACTTACTTTCAGTTTTGGACCTGACCAAATAGACCTGCTGAATGTGGACACTGGGAAATTCTTGAAAACAGGTTATTTGTCTTTGGAACAGGTGGATTGATTGAACCTGGTTGGCTGATTCTAGGACATCAGACTGCAGGCTCAGATGGCGGTTTAGATCCTGGATTAGTCCTTCAAAGTGTGCTGACCCTCAAACTCACCTGCGATCAGAGAGATCCACACACGGTTTGGAGCTGGTCTTGGTCCTGGTCCTGGTGCTGGTCTTGGTCCTGGTCCTGGTCCCGGACATTGTCCTGGCCCTGGCCCCAGTCCTAATCCCACTCCTGGCCCTGGCGCTGGTCCCAAACCTGTTCCTGGTTGGAGGATGCGGAGGCCATCCTGGTGCGTCCTCCAGGCGTCTGCCATGCTGCAGGGTGGCGAGCAGACTGTGAGGACAGCGCTGGGCTGAGGTGAGGAGGTGTCAGGTGACCTGGATCAGTTTACTCCTGGTTCCAAAGGGGACAGAGGTGTGAGTTTACAGCCTCCTCAGGTTTCAACACACATTCAGGTCTGAGGACTTCCTGCTGTATACACTGTACATCGGCTCACCTGCCGCAGGTGAGTTAAAGAAGTTAGAGGGACAACAACATGACACCACGCTGATGACATCACAGAAACAAGACAGGGAACACAGGAAGTTTAGGTCCCGGTCCAGAGCAGGTCAACTGTCTTCATTCTGCAGACAGACACACCTATCTGAGAAAAACTACAACCAAGGGAAACTACAGTTCACAGAATTCAACACTGACTGAGAAGACAAACACAGTAATGTAAAGATAAATAAACCTCAAACACAGACACACCTGGACTCACCTGTATATCAGCTCAGTCAGTCTGTTCCAGCTGCGGTCACATATCTGACCTTTGACCTCAAGGATCATATTCAGATTTTAAACTGATGTGACACATTTGTCGTCTCCTCTTATTCAGTTTGAACCTCCACCTCACCTTGTCAGGTGACCTCAGCGCCCCCCCACAGGCTGCACAGCTTATTACAACCAGGTTCACAGTCAGGGTCAGTGTTTAATCCACCAGTCAGTCTGCAAACAACCTGATACCTTATACACGATACACACACACACACACACACACACACACACACACACACACACACACACACACACAGTTTGTAGCTTTGTTTCTGTCTAAAGCAGTGACATCATGAGTGTCTGAATGAGAAGCTCTGCTCTACCACACAAACACAAAACAGACAAGAACCCGTGAACGTTGGAAAGACTTTTATTTATTTATTACAGTATTTAAGGAAACATCCTGAGAGACAGAAGCTAAGAGGGTTGGCCATGACAGGAGCAGCTACCGAGTCCAGTACGGAGACAGTTGGGGTGTGTGTGTGTGTGTGTGTGTGTGTGTGTGTGTGTGTGTGTGTGTGTGTGTGTGTGTGTCTCTCTCTACAGGTTGAGGTTGGTGGCTCCTGATCCTTGACATTCGATGATGTGGTTGACATTACTGCTCAGCTCGTCCTCACACTTTGTTATTGAGAACTTTGCCTGAAAACAGAAAAACAAAAACGTGTGTTAATCCAGGTAAATACACCTGAAAGCAGCAGTCAGTGAACTCATCACTGTCGGAACCATCATACTTATTTATGTTGTATTTAAATGTATGAAGACTTTACAGGGCCTCAGAGCAACCTCAGAAGACTGATGAGGATGTCTGGGTAAATGTTGATGTTAAATAAACTGTTTGTTTTTATATTTTATACATTTAAAGTGAAACTTCACTGACGACTTTAAATTAAAGAATTTTTATTCTTTCAATCGTCTTTACTGCACAGGAACCAATCAGTTATCCTGCTGATACCAATGAATGAATTGATGAATGAATGGATGGATGAATGAACTGATGAATGAATTGATGGATGATTGAATAGATGAATTGATGGCTGGATGGATGTATGGTGTGAGCTGTGTCTGACCTGAGTGAGCTGCTCTGCGATGTGGATGGCCGTCTGTGTGTGCAGCGTCACGGCTCCTGTTCGAATCCGAGACGTTCCCTTTGCCAACGCCATGAAGATGATGAGCTGAGGAGGAAGAGGAGATCAGGGTTTAGAGTGAGGTCACACTGAGGTCAGAGTGAGGTCAGCAGGTGTGTGGCTCACCTGGTCCTGGAGGAACTCATCCACACAGCCATTGTGTCTGATGTTTCTCAACAACATCTCAGCAGCTTCAATACCAACTTTATCTGCATACACACCTGAAACACACACACACACACACACACACACACACACACACACACACACACACACACACACACACACACGAGTACACATGTTTACCTGGCTGTCTGTTCACACCTTCCAGGTGGAAACTCTCTGGTGTTTACTTTGGTACAAAGATCAGACTTAATACATTTAACCAAAAACCAATAGACATTTCAATGTCAGTTAATTAGTAAAAAAATAACGGTGTAGATCAGTTTAATAGTATATTATGGTATACAATAATAAATCTCAGGTGTGTGTGTTGCTGCCTCTTGCGATCTCTCAGGTGACATCCTCACCTTTCTTCCCCAGAGCTGAACCTGCAAATAGACAACCTGTTGACGACTCAGCGATGATTCTGAAACAAAGACGGACCAATTAGAGCGCAGCAGCTGAGAAGGCTGTGATTTTTGCTAGCCACATGTGGTGGCCCCTCCCCTTCTGCTACGTAGCCAAGATGGCGACTGTTATAGTTGTCAGTGTGACAAAAGTAACTGTGAGTATGGAAGTATGTGAATTGAGACACAGCAATAACCTCAATGACGCTGCATTCACTTCATGTGGGAAAAACAAAGATTGACGGTTACAACTACAGAAAACATTCTGCAGTACAATTGAATTTTCAGTGGTATTCTGTTTGAAGTTTATTTCCCATCCTTCTCCCTCACAGTGAACACAGCATGGACACAGTGATGTCAGCAGGTGATGTCAGTGGGTGGGGGCTTACATGATGCCGTTGCCGTTACCATAGGCCTTTTCTTTTTCCTGCAGCGCCTGGATGTTGATGTAAAGTTCTTTGATTTCCTTCCTGATGGTTCTGACAGCAGCAGTCGACATGTCTTTAGCCAACTGAAGACGCACAACACAAAATACAGCTACAGTCAGTACCATACAACACCTAGAACTACAGTCAGCACCATACAACACCTAGAGCTACAGTCAGCACCATACAACACCAAGAACTACAGTCAGCACCAAACAACAAAACTACAGTCAGCACCACAAAACACCAAGAACTACAGTCAGCACCATACAACACCAAGAACTACAGTCAGCACCATAAAACACAGAGCTACAGTCAGCACCATACAACACCAAGAACTACAGTCAGCACCATACAACACCTAGAGCTACAGTCAGCACCATACAACACAGACCTACAGTCAGCACCATA
>NW_019525275.1:362764-404679 GCF_002814215.2 Seriola lalandi dorsalis
ATCCTCACCTTTCTTCCCCAGAGCTGAACCTGCAAATAGACAACCTGTTGACGACTCAGCGATGATTCTGAAACAAAGACGGACCAATTAGAGCGCAGCAGCTGAGAAGGCTGTGATTTTTGCTAGCCACATGTGGTGGCCCCTCCCCTTCTGCTACGTAGCCAAGATGGCGACTGTTATAGTTGTCAGTGTGACAAAAGTAACTGTGAGTATGGAAGTATGTGAATTGAGACACAGCAATAACCTCAATGACGCTGCATTCACTTCATGTGGGAAAAACAAAGATTGACGGTTACAACTACAGAAAACATTCTGCAGTACAATTGAATTTTCAGTGGTATTCTGTTTGAAGTTTATTTCCCATCCTTCTCCCTCACAGTGAACACAGCATGGACACAGTGATGTCAGCAGGTGATGTCAGTGGGTGGGGGCTTACATGATGCCGTTGCCGTTACCATAGGCCTTTTCTTTTTCCTGCAGCGCCTGGATGTTGATGTAAAGTTCTTTGATTTCCTTCCTGATGGTTCTGACAGCAGCAGTCGACATGTCTTTAGCCAACTGAAGACGCACAACACAAAATACAGCTACAGTCAGTACCATACAACACCTAGAACTACAGTCAGCACCATACAACACCAAGAACTACAGTCAGCTCCATACAACACCTAGAACTAGTCAGCTCCATACAACACCAAGAACTACAGTCAG
Organism: Seriola lalandi dorsalis; assembly: GCF_002814215.2. Lineage (NCBI taxonomy): Eukaryota > Metazoa > Chordata > Actinopteri > Carangiformes > Carangidae > Seriola > Seriola lalandi. Next base: position 363,473 of record NW_019525275.1, read on the forward strand.
CTCCATACAACACCTAGAACTAGTCAGCACCAAACAACAAAGCTATAGTCAGCTCCATACAACACCTAGAACTACAGTCAGCTCCATACAACACCTAGAACTACAGTCAGCTCCATAAAACACCTAGAACTACAGTCAGCTCCATAAAACACCTAGAGCTACAGTCAGCACCATACAACATCTAGAACTACAGTCAGCTCCATACAACACCTAGAACTACAGTCAGCACCATACAACACCTAGAAGCTACAGTCAGCACCATACAACACCAAGAACTACAATCAGCACCAAACAACAAAGCTATAGTCAGCACCACAAAACACCAAGAACTACAGTCAGCACCATACAACACCTAGAGCTACAGTCAGCACCATACAACACAGAGCTACAGTCAGCACCATACAACACCAAGTACTACAGTCAGCACCATACAACACCTAGAGCTACAGTCAGCACCATACAACACCTAGAACTACAGTCAGCACCATACAACACCTAGAACTACAGTCAGCACCATACAACACCTAGAACTACAGTCAGCACCATACAACACCTAGAGCTACAGTCAGCACCATACAACACCAAGAACTACAGTCAGCACCATACAACACCTAGAGCTACAGTCAGCACCACACAACACCTAGAGCTACAGTCAGCACCATACAACACCAAGAACTACAGCATCGCAGGTAAACGTGAAGAAAGCAAGGGGAAGTTTGGTGTGGGAACATTTCGAGCTGAAAAATAACGAAGCAAACATTGCAACGCTGTAGCTTTAGCTTGTTATTTGTAAGAGATTTGGCTCAGAGCCTCGGGCTCCGCTGCCTTTTTTGTTCTGTTTAATAGTTAAACTATTAAACTGCCTTGTTTAAGATAATTGTTGTTGGACTATAATTCCTTCTTGGAATAAAGATTTCAATGAAGAAAAAGAGGCTCTCTTTAGTATTTTCTTTCATAGGCATTTTTATTTATAAAAAATTAATGATGAATCGATAATTGATCGTTAATTTTGCCGATGATCGACCAAGCAAATTACCTGCGCCCATCCCTAGTCAGCACCAAGAACTACAGTCAGCACAACAAAAACCCAGCTGTATAATCACAGTGATGTGTGCTGTGGTGTAACTTTACTTTGAAGGGCAGTACTCCAGCGACGAACGCTCTGCCGTGGATCTTGGTGATGTTTCCTCTCTCCGTCATGGTGACCGGCAGCAGCTCTTTCACCGGGTTCACTGTCACCATCACCTCACCTCCACCTTTAGGGTAGTAACCCCTGAGAGACACACACAGATTGAGAGAGAGAGAGAGAGAGAGAGAGAGAGAGAGAGAGAGAGAGAGAGAGAGAGAGAGAGAGAGAGTGAGAGAGAGAGAGACTCACACGCAGGTGTAATTACTGTAACAGTGGACAGACTGACCTCATTCTGATGTCACAGTCAAAATGGACTCCAAACTTCTCCACAATGGGTTTAAACACCTGAGGAAGAAAAACACAGATTCATTGATCAGAGCATGTCAGGATAAGCTGATCAGACTGATCAGTGAGTCAGCAGATTTTCTAGTCTGTCTGTAGTGTGTGTGTGCGAGACCTTGACAGTGTAGTCGATCTGAGGAGCCATCTCAGCGTTGGTTCCTCCCTTCAGACAGAGCTGTGAGGAGGCATCAGCAAACAGAGCACAGGGCAGAGCGACCTGCAGCAGCAGACACACACTCCTGACACACACACACACACACACACACACACACACACACACACACACACACACACACACACACACACACACCAGGTTTTGTAAAGAACTCTAAACTACTGACTCATGTGGATGATGTCATCCAGTCATCCGTCTGAAACTGTCGCATCCACCAATCCTCCATAAAAATCTGATCCTCCTGGAGGACCCGTGCCCCCCCTCAGACCACTTGTCTGGCAGTTTCAGTCTCACCCTGCTGTCTGTGTGTCGGCCGTGTGGTTTGCAGATTGGATCTTTCCTGGAGTCAGACTGATGTCGGTGGAGCCGATGCTGGCTCCCTGCAGACTGCCAGAGCACAGATCTGAGACCAGTTGTAGGCCGCTCAGGTGCTGCGGTCTGAACACATACACACAAAATTTGAACACAACGAACATTTTCAAAAACACATCGTACATAATCTAAAACCTGTTTCACAGTCATTTTGTCCAAATCTGAAAGATCACTGAAAACCAAGGATGCCTCAAACTAATGATGTTTACTTCACACTGTTGTTGCTGCTCCTCCATATGAAAATAGAAATCCTCATGAAGCAGAAACTGGATTCACAAAGTTTTCTTTTTTGTTTGTTTTTTTTACACAGGAAACTGAAATCAGAGCTTTTAAAGCAGCAATATCTAATCAATAAAATTGAATTTATTTAATTGGTTCCCGGCTGCTTGATGACGCCATTCACGGACTTTTCTGGAAGAAAGACTGCGGCAGAGAATCAGAAAAATAACTTAAAGCCTCAGTTTAAGTTTCATGAATTTAAAGCCGCTGTGATCAGAGTGATGATACAGAATTAAAAAGCAGTTTTTACTGAGTGTCTGAAAATCTGTGCCCAGATTCAGGAGTTGTGTGTGTTCATTGACAACTCAGATATTCTTATTATACATGAATTTTGAATGGAGTCTGGTTGGCGTCTCGTTTCCCAGCAGCAGTGAAGCGGGAGGCGTTTGATGAACTGAAAGAGGCCTGAGATCAGAGCGGAATAAAAGACTGAACAACAGCAGCAACGGAGCGTTTATTGTTCTCTGTGGACATCTGCTAACTAAGTTAGCCGACGACTCAACTTTAATGAATAGGCTAACATTAGCCTGTTAGCCGCGGGGATGCCTCCTCACCTGAGCCCCGGTGTGCTCCTGCCGGCTCGGATTTTGGAGATTTTGATTGCGGAACCGGTGATGCAGCTGAGCGCCGCGGAGACTCTCAGGATCTGTCCGCCCTGCAGAGAACCGACACAGGGAAACAGAGCAGACATCAGTGAGCTCAGCACCGGCATCTCCCGGCTGCTACCCGCCGCCGTTAGCCTTGTGTTAGCGCGTTAGCAGCGCGGAACATTTCTCCGGTAAACAAATTGCGAGTACTCACCCCCTCCATCACGCTGCCGTCGATCTCCTTCGCCGCCGCCACAGCCGCCTCCACCGGGTCCATTTTCACTCACAACACCAAACTTTCACTTTTACACAGAAACGTGATGATAGCGCCGAGCCGCTCTCTTCTTCTTCTTCTTCTTCTTCTTCTTCTGCTTCTGCTTCTGCTTCTGCTTCTTCTTCGGTTGAAACTTCTGGCTGTGCGCTACAGCCCTTTCCGACTGCCTTCAAAATAAAATCCAGTTATTGTTCCGATGATATAAAATAAGCTGCTGATAAATCATCTAGTTTTGGTCAAATCACTTTTTCATAAAGCCAAAGTTATTAAGTTATTATGTTTCTATAAATGTACGAGGCGCGTTAATTTCTAACTTGATAGAAAGATCAAAAATATCTTTTAGTGGTGTGTCGTGTACAGCAAATAATTCACGTTTTCAAGTTTAATATTAATCCTGATCATTTTATATATTTTTAATAGTTATTGCAATTTGAAACCTATCCTCTAAGATATTGTTTCAAAATATTTTCATCAGCCAACCAGCAGGTGACAATATCTCCCCTCTTTATCTTTTAATGTCATCACAATTTTTAAGTTAAATTGCTAACATTTCTTTGACTAATCTAAACAAATAAATGAAATGAGCCAACCCCGAGGAATTCCTACATTAATCTTAAAGCTGTGAGTGGTGCCATTAGGTAGTATGACACGGCTGCTAATATTCTGATAAAGTCCACTAATTAAATTTCTAAATTTAATTTCAAAATCAAAATGTTTCAGCATCAAACAGAAAATAAAAGAAATCTATTATAAAATAAATGTTTTTTCTCTTTCTATAAAATCAATAATAGAAATGTTTGTTGTATAAAGTTAGTTAGGTGAACTGCAATAAAAGTTAAATCTGTGGGGGTTGAACTTCTTGCTGTTCTTCCGCTAACCGCTGGGTGGCAGCGTTACGGCAAATCCGGCAGAGACGAAGAGGAAGAAGACTGTGCGCGCTGATTGGCTGCTGAGAGGGGCGTGCGGTTGTGTCGTTTGGAGGAGAGGAAAGATGGCGGCGGTGACCAGAGGCTCGTTCAGTGCGCTCAGACGGCTGGTGAGGAAAAAACCCGATTCATGTTTAAAAGTTTAGATGGTTACTCGTTTAAAACGGTCTGATGCTAACGTCGAGCTAAAGTCATGTCATCACTCCGTCACCCGGATAGCTTGTTACCTTAGCCTGTTAGCTGCTGCTGCCGTGCTAACTCTGATGCTAATGCTAACTGGTTGAATTAAAAACAAACTGAAGCCACCACCGTGCTAACACACCGGTTATCAGTTAGCAAGTTACCTTCAGCTAGCACCCTGCAAGCGAATCAGCTACCGGCTAACGGGCTCACTGAGGTTCTGTAGAAAGTAGTTCAGATCCAGATCTGAATCTGAGTCCACATGAAGCTGCTGAATTTAAATCAGTGTTCTGTGAAACTGACCTGTGTCCAGGTGAGCTCAGAGAGCTCTGTCACAGTGACACACCTGGACAACATGAACAGGTAAATCTTTTCTTCTTCAGTCAAACAACAAAACACCTGCTGAATCAGCCTGTGTAGTTTAGACCCAGAACAGAGCCAGAACCTGTCCTGTCTGTCTGTCCGTCCCTGTCTGTCCCTGTCTGTCTGTTTGTTGTTTACCTGTACAGGTGATGTATCTTTGTCTGGTCTCTTTCTGTCAGCTGAGTCAGCAATACCGCCGCCGATGTTTCCGGCTGCAGAACTTCAGACCGGTCCGGAATCTGCAGCCGCTCGCCTTCACCCTTGACAGAAACCTCCAGATGTTCAGCAGGAGGACGCTGCACTCCACTGCTGGTGAGTCCAGACCACCTGATACCTGCTGGTGTTTAAACCAAAACCTCTGCAGGTTTATTCTGTGTAGTCTGAAGTTCAGAGTTCAGACCTGGTTGGTCCAGATTCAGGTTTTCAGGAATCTAGGAAGCTGACAGGTGTTGAGTCCTCCAACCAGACTGTGTTACCTGTTACAGGTGTTTCCTGGTTTCTGGTGATGGAGTCTGTTCAGATTTTGTGTAATGACTCAGAGTTCAGAGAATCCAGACCAGCAGGTTTTATCACATAGTTCAGCTGGCAGATAAAATAAAGGTCTCTTTATGGCCGGTCTCTATCTGATGTCTATCTGATGTCTATCTGGTCTCTAGTCCATCAGTCCTGCTCCACCTGCAGTGTCACAGGAAGTGGTGATGATGTCACTGATGACACTGTGTGTTTCTCCTGCAGTGAGTCGAGGACCTATCGTCCAGTTCAAGCTGTCAGACATCGGAGAGGGGATCATGGAGGTGACGGTGAAGGAGTGGTACGTACCAAGACCTCAAAACCACTGAGATCTTGAACCTACAGGGACCCACAAACACTGTAGAGACCACAACATTCACTACATAGTCTACAGAGACCAGTAGAACGAAAACTACTGCCCAACCGATATTGGATTCTTGGGTCCGATACTGACATTGGGGAGTAAAAACATTTCGATATATATATAAACACTTGTGAAAAAGATATGTAATTAAAGCAGGATATTTTACAGTTTAACAATAATCTTTATTGTCCACAATGACATCAGTGACTGAAGCGGTAAACTTCACTGGGAATTAGATAAAATAACTATAAAAGTAAATAACTATAAATAAAAAACATATACATTATATATATTTGCTCTTATGTTTTTTATTTAACTCGAATGAAAACAAAGGACCAAATATACGTAATGTTGCCTGTATAACTTGACTTGACCCGAGCATTTCCACTGCATTACTGCTTCTTAATAAAAGTATTCATATCATCGCATATCAGGGAACACATGCGCAGACACCGATATATCTGTGATAGGCCGATATCGGCCGATAACATCAGCTGACCAATGAGTCAGTTGGGCTCAACAAAAACCACCTGAGACCAGACACACTACTCCAAACCGTCTCCCTGAGACCAGTGAAACTACCAAAGACCCAGAAAAGTGACTTGAGACTACACTAAACCTTTGTAATGTACAGAAACTAGAAGAAGACCAGAGCGGGTCCTGGTCTACATGAGTCAGGTGTTGTTGTCTTGCAGGTATGTGAAGGAGGGGGACAAGGTGTCTCAGTTCGACAGTATCTGTGAGGTCCAGAGTGACAAGGCGTCCGTCACCATCACCAGCCGCTACGACGGCGTCATCAGAAAACTCTACTATGACGTGGACGCCACCGCGCTGGTGGGCAAACCGCTGGTCGACATCGAGACAGAGTCCGGTTCAGGTGAGACACCACATCCAAACCTGGTTTTAGTCTGAACCAGATCAGCTTTGTGTCCTGTGGTTCTGGTTTGATCCAGACATGACTCTTGTTGTTCAGAGGTGATCCAGGAGGAGGACGTGGTGGAGACGCCGGCAATGGCTCGAGAAGAACACACCCACCAGGAGATCAAAGGTCACAAGACCCAGGCCACGCCCTCCGTGAGACGCCTTGCCATGGAGAACAACGTGAGTCTGTCCCCAGTCTGTCTTCAGTGTCCAGGACAGGACAGACTGTGTCTGGTTTAACTGGTCTGACTGGTGTGTCCTCAGATCAAGCTCAGTGAGGTGGTGGGGACGGGGAAAGACGGACGGATCCTGAAGGAGGACATCTTGAACTTCCTAGCGAAGCAGACGGGAGCCATCTTACCTCCGACCCCATTCCAGGAGATCCAGACTCCGGGTCCTGGTCCTGCCGCTGCTGCCAGGCCCGCGAGCACTCCGGCAGCCGTCACACCCCCACCCTCCACACCCAGACCTGCGTTCACTGGGAAGGACGTAACCGAGCCCCTGAAAGGTCAGAGGTCATTTCATCAGCAGCATGAAAACATGAGCACGTCTCGGGTTATTGATCATGTTTAACCAATCGATCAGTTCATTAATCGGTTCATCAGTTGATCAGTTTGTTCATCAGGACAAAGTAAAATCTATTTTATTTCAGACCCTGAACTCTGATCTAGGTGATCTTTAGTTTCCCACAGGTCAGTTCTGTAATAGGCTCCGCCCACACCTGGTGAGTGAACCTGGACCATGTCTTCAGGTTGGACTTGAGTCTGAACAATCATTGATTACCTGTATCAGATAATCAACAATCATTGACCCTCCCCCCCAGGTTTCCACAGGGCGATGGTGAAGACAATGACGGCCGCTCTGATGATCCCTCACTTCGGTTACTGCGACGAAGTGGACCTAAGCCGCCTGGTAGGTCTCAGGTCTGAGCTCAGATCTGTGGCTGAAGGTCGGGGGGTCAGACTCAGCTACATGCCCTTCTTCATCAAGGTACGACCCAAGGGCGGGAACAACCTCAATGCTGATTGGTCACATGTTCGGTGCTGACGTTAACGCTGCGCTCTCATTGGCTCAGGCTGCCTCTCTCAGCCTGCTGCACTTCCCCATCCTGAACGCCTCGGTGGACGAGGGCTGCCAGAACATCACCTACAAGGTAAAGACCCCAGTCCTCCACTGGTGTCATTCGGACCCTCCAGGGTCTAACAAAGACCTGGTTCCTTTCTCTGAATTAGTTTTGATCATATATCTTTATCAAAAAATTATCCAGTTCAGATCTCCGGGACGCACAGCTGCTGGGGGTTGTTGTTGTTGTTGTTGTTGTTGTTGTTGTTGTTGTTGCTGCTGCTGCTGCTGTTGCTACTGTCGTTGTTGTTGTTGCTGCTGCTGCTGTTGCTACTGTCGTTGTTGTTGTTGCCATGGTGATGACAGTGCTGTCTGTGCCTCAGGCGTCTCATAACATCGGGCTGGCGATGGACACGAGTCAGGGTCTGCTGGTTCCTAACGTGAAGAATGTGCAGCTGCTCAGTGTGTTTGAGATCGCTCAGGAGCTGAACCGGCTGCAGACTCTGGGTTCTGCGGGTCAGCTGGGAACCTCGGACATGACCGGGGGGACTTTCACCCTGTCCAACATCGGCTCAGTAAGTCCAGCTGCACCTCAGCTAAACCATCAGACTCCAGACCCGGTCTAACCTGAACTTGTTCTCTGTTTGTGGTCTAGATCGGAGGGACATACGCCAAACCAGTGATCCTTCCTCCTGAGGTTGCCATCGGAGCTCTGGGAAAAATCCAGGTGGGTTCCAAACTTTTCCAGGATCATCAGAGTCAGAGCATCACATGAACACACGTGTCGCTGGTAGCCATTTTGTTTTCAGGTTGCCTGTACATCCGTCTCATTCTCATGGACACGATATCTCACTAACACCTTGATGGAACTTCTTCAAATTTGGTAAAAATGTCCTTGGACTCAAGGATGAACTGATTAGATTTTAGTGGCCAAAGGTCAAGGTCAGAAAACACTATTTAGCTGTAACTCAAGACTTCACACAAATGTTCATATTTTATAATTTATGTGACTCTGGATAAACAGGATGTGACCTGAGACGAGTCTGAGTGGAGGAAGAGATTCTAGTTGTTACTGTGTCTTATTGTTGTTTCTTGTTTCTTGTCATCTTAAATTAAATCTCATGATGTCAGAAAACAAAGTTCGCTCACAAACATCAGAAATTTGATAAAGAATCTCTTCTCATTGAGATTGTGATAAGCCCCGCCCCCTCTGACCTCATCACTCTGTGTGTTCAGGTTCTGCCTCGATTCAGCACCGGTGGTCAGGTGGTCCCGGCTCACATCATGAAGGTCAGCTGGTCGGCGGATCACCGCATCATCGACGGAGCCACCATGTGTCGCTTCTCCAACCTGTGGCGGGAGTACCTGGAGAACCCGGCGAGCATGGTGCTGGACCTCAAATGAACGGGAACATTTCCCATCAGCCCCGGGAACGACGGAGACGCGACACTAACAGACCTTCACCCCTCCCCCCACCGTTTTTGCCGCCTTCATCTTCACCTTTTGTCATTTCCTTGTTGCCTTTGAGCGAGGCGGTGGGGGAGGTGTCAGCCTATCAATCATGTTGTTTCCATGACAACCAGTCACTCACAGCGGAGGTTAGAGGTAGTTAGTTTCGTTCAAGTGAACCAGGGTTCAACTCTTCAGGTTTAGACTGGTGGTCCCTCCTGGATCTGGATCCTCTCTGCAGGTAGGGTCAGGTGGGCTCAGGTGGGCTCAGGTGGGGTCAGGATGGAGGTCAGTGTGAGACCTGGAGTCCAGAGCTCATGAGAGTCTGTTATTTGTTCTGGGCCTGAGGCTCGATTCACTGAGTGATTCATGGAATAATTTGAATTTGGTTCCTGGTTTTCCTCCTCAGTCAGAGACGGGTCTGACCTGACCCCCTCTGAGTCCTGGACTGGACCACATTAGAAGAGGTCCCTTCGGGTGGGTACAATAATCAAATAATTATCATAATAAATAATCAATAAAAAACTCTGATGAGTCGAGTGACAGTTAACTGGAGGAAAATCTATTTTGAAAATCACAGGAAGCAGGTTCAGATCATGTGATCGAGTCAAAAGCTCCAGAACAGCTAGTAAATGGACCCAGAGTCCACCTGAAGGAGCTGGTCTGAGGTTAGACCTGGGTCATGAGACCAGTTCATCAGAGTCCGGTCTAATGGTTCCAATGAGTTCAGCTGTCAGTTGCATGACGGAGGTTCAGCAGGACTGGACTGGTTCTGGATGTGGTCTGTCTTGTATATAAATGAACCAGTGGTGGACCTGCTGTGCCTCAGGTCCCCGATGGATCCTGAACCACAAAGTGCCGTCTGACCCTCTGTCTCCTGTAGGAACCAGCAGGTTCTCTTCAGAACCTTCCTGTTCTTCAGACTTACTGTTCTCTGTGTTTGGTCTCCAGCTCCTGAGGGAAGACCTGGTTCTGTAGCTGCTAAATGTCCCCCTTTCTTCACCAGCTGCCCCCTGACTGGTTACTGGTGTCTGGTTTCTTGTCTCTGGTCCTGGTCCTGGTGTGGAGATCATGTGATCAGCTCTTCTTCCTCTAAGAATCTGTCATTAAGTCCTGGATCTTCCTGAAGCAGCCAGAGCTTTCAGCTGTTCCTCCTTGACTTCCTCTGTGTCCTGGTGGCTGCTGGGTAATGATGGTGTTGGTTTTAAGTTACATGATGTTTGTTTGTCTCACGTGTTGAAATTTTTTTGTTGACTCTGATGTGGCGTGGTTTCGTGTTGGGATGTGGATCAGGATACTGGTCCCGGTCTCTGACATCGAAGCGTTTGAACCCTGGTGAAAAACTGAATAAAATTGAAGTGCACAAACTTAAAACCCCGAGTCAGTGAGTCTGTGATGAGTTCATCTCTCTCATATATTTACTGCTTACTCATTACTAATCACATATTTAATGATGTTTTGATGTAAAATGATTGTCATGTGACTGTCAGCTTGTCATGTGACTGTCAGCTGGCCATGTGACTGTCGTTGGGTCATGTGAACCGGAGGCTAAAATTATCCAGCAGCAGATCTGAGGTCAAATTTCAGCTGAAGAGAGACGGCATGGAGGACGACAACTGCTGCTGTGCTACGACAAGGTGAGAGCTGATTCCCCAATACTGCAGTACTACAACACTACAATAATATACTACTATACTGCAGTACTACAGCACTGTTATACTATAATACTGCAGTACTACAACACTACAAAAATATACTACTATACTGCAGTACTACAGCACTGTTATACTATAATACTGCAGTACTACAACACTACAATAATATACTACTATACTGCAGTACTACAGCACTGTTATACTATAATACTGCAGTACTACAACACTACAATAATATACTACAATACTGCAGTACTACAACACTACAAAAATATACTAAAATACTGCAGTACTACAGTAATGTTATACTACAACATTACAACACTACAATAATATACTACAATATTAAAAATACAACTATCTAGTGTGACAAAGTGTCTGTTCACTCAGGAAAAACTGACAATAAAATAAGGATGAATAATTATAAAAATAATTTCAACTGAAGCTTAAGAGGAAACTTTAACCGCGTCTGTTAACATTTCTTATTAAGAAAATAATATATTCACATATATTGTCAGAGATAATCAGGCCTCAACTGCTATTTAAAAAATAATTTTTTTAAACAAGTAATGGTTTCAAACATTTAGTTTTTTTTGTCTTTCATAGTTGAGCTCATGTATTTATTTACTTCTTAAAGTTTGCTGTTTTAAAATAAATATAATTTTTACTATATAGATAAAATGGAATATTTCTCTGCTCTACTAATAAATAATCACCAATAACAGGATGATCAGAGGGAGGACGACACTGCAGCTCAGAGGTTAGGTCATCTCACCTGTTCACCTGTGCACTACGACATCATCATGGTGGGCGTGGCTGTGTGTAGCTCCATCAGCTCCGTTAAAGCTTTGTGGGAGAGCAGGATCAAGAGGAAGAAGGAGGAGCAGGACGAGGAGGAAGAGCAGAGGAGGAGGAGGGCAGTCAGAGGCGGGGCTACCGGCAGGTCAGACTCTGCCCACTCTTTTTTTTATTGGTTAAATGTTTTTGCTGGGTCTAAACTCTTGTGTTTCCATCTCACACGTGCTGAGTGAGTTCACTCAAAATGATTGATAAACTTCTCACCCTCAACGGCCGCCATCTTGGCTCTATGTAATACACAGTACTACATGTGTACTGAGTACACAGAGCACTACATGTGAGTGTACTGAATACACAGTACTACATGTGTACTGAGTCCAGGTCGGGTCTTTGATGTCCTGGTTCTGGTGTCTGGTCCAGACTCAGTGTAGGGGTCTGGGAGGACCGGGCGTCTCTGGCTCGACTCCAACAGAAGCTGCAGACAGAAGACGGACGGCTGGTTCTCCGGATCGAACAGGAGGAGTGGAAGGTAACATCCTCCAGGAGCAGACTGTCCTGGTCTGGTCCCAGGACCACATCTGATGTGGTTCTCTGGTTGTCATATTTGTTATGTCCCCAGTCTTTGCCAGGCTGTCTGGTCCAGCTCACTCAGGTCCAGGAGTGGCAGATCCACCGGACCGGACTGCTCAAGATCCCTCACTTCATCTCCAGCTTCCAAAACCTTCTGGTTCTCGATCTGTCCCGCAACGGGGTCACCGAAATCCCCCGAGAGATCGGTCAGTATGACGCCCCCACTTCCACTGCAGATTGGAGGGTGTAGATCCTTTAGCTTGTCTCAGGGAATGGAGTTTTAATGGTGTCCTGGTTCTGGTCACAGGGAAGTTGACCGGGCTCAGAGAGCTGCTGCTGAGCTACAACAGAGTCCAGTTTGTTCCTGAAGAGCTGAGCTGCTGTGAGAGTCTGGAGAGGCTGGAGATCGCCATGAACCGGGACCTGGACCACCTGCCAGACCAGGTATGAACCAAAACCTAAACCAGATTCTAAATAAGGGACCAGCACTAACCTAAACCAGGTTTAGGTAAACACTGATAACACGGACACCTTTCAGATCAGGTGTGGACCCAAACCTAAATTCTGACCAGTGAGTGTAGACCTGATCCTACAGAGGGTCTGATCCAGCTGATCTGAGGTCTGTTCTGTCCCCTGAAGTTCAGGAAGCTGAAGAAGCTGCAGCACCTGGATCTGTCCATGAACGACTTCACCTGCCTGCCGGACTGCGTGGTCGGACTGCCGGCGCTCGAGTGGCTCGACATGGGAGGAAACCGACTGCAGCACTTACCTGAGGACATACACAGGTGGGTGAAGGAGGACAGCGACGTAATCTGAGCCCCACCACCAGCCAATCAACAGTGAGATATGTGTGTCCTCAGGATGGAGAAGCTGCACACTCTGTGGCTGCAGAGGAATGAGCTCGAGAGGCTCCCAGATAACATCAGCAGGATGGACAGTCTGGACACCCTGGTCCTCAGCTGCAACAGACTGAGAGACATCCCCTCTTTGATGGAGGACATGTCCAAGCTCAGGTCAGTCTGTCCTCAAATATGACTCAGTCAGACCGACCTCAGGCCGACCTGAGGTCGGTCTTTCCACCGTCTTTTGTCTTTGTTTCTGAGCAGGTTTGTGAATTTCCGGGACAACCCTCTGACTCTGGACGTGGCTCTGCCATGCAGGAAGACGAAGGGCGAGGAAGATGAGGAAGATGAGGAAGATGATGACAGAGAGATGTTTGGACAAGAGTTCATGAAGATGTACATCCAGGAGGCGAGGAAGAGAGCGTACGCCGTGCTCAACATGCACTGTGTCAACCGTTAGTACCAGCTCCTCCCCACGGCCAACACTGACACTGTAATACCTGAGTCCTCATGAGTCTGAGTCCTCATGGGTCTGAGCCTGAGTCCTCATGAGTCTGAGTCCTCATGAGTCTGAGTCCTCATGGGTCTGAGTCCTCTGAGTCTGCTCATGGGTCTGAGTCCTCATGAGTCTGAGTCCTCATGGGTCTGAGTCCTCATGAGTCTGAGTCTTCATGGGTCTGAGTCCTCATGAGTCTGAGTCCTCATGGGTCTGAGTCCTCATGAGTCTGAGTCTTCATGGGTCTGAGTCCTCATGGGTCTGAGTCCTCATGAGTCTGAGTCTTCATGGGTCTGAGTCCTCATGGGTCTGAGTCCTCGTGGGTCTGAGTCCTCATGAGTCTGAGTCCTCATGGGTCTGAGTCCTCATGGGTCTGAGTCCTCATGGGTCTCAGTCCTCATGAGTCTGAGTCCTCATGGGTCTGAGCCTGAGTCCTCATGGGTCTGAGTCCTCATGGGTCTCAGTCCTCATGAGTCTGAGTCCTCATGGGTCTGAGCCTGAGTCTTCATGGGTCTGAGTCCTCATGAGTCTGAGTCCTCATGGGTCTGAGCCTGAGTCCTCATGGGTCTGAGTCCTCGTGAGTCTGAGTCCTCGTGAGTCTGAGTCCTCATGAGTCTGAGTCTTCATGAGTCTGAGTCTTCATGAGTCTGAGTCTTCATGAGTCTGAGGCCTCGTGAGTCTGAGTCCTCATGAGTCTGAGTCTTCATGAGTCTGAGTCCTCCTGAGTTTGAGTCCTCATGGGTCTGAGACTTCATGGGTCTGAGACTTCATGAGTCTGAGACTTCATGAGTCTGTCTTCATGAGTCTGAGTCCTCGTGAGTCCGAGTCCAACCATAAATCAAAGCCAGAGTAATTCAGCTGTGTCCTGTAAATGTCCGTCCTCATCTCATTCAGTCTCTGTCAGAGACACTGAGCTCATCCAGAGTTTAACTGAGGCAAAGGTGGGACTCGATCTAGTGACCCTGTGATCAGAGGACGACCCACTGAGACACAGTCTGGTTCAAGTCCCAGTGACTTTCACCTTTGAACTTTATTCACATTGAGACATGAAGGTGTGATGTTCCTTCACTTTCTTCATGTTGATATAATGATGATAAAATAATTTCACAGTGAAAATCTTCTGAAATAAGATGAGATTGATTTTTGACTCAAAACAAACTGATGAATTACTCTAAAGTCAATGTTCACTTACTAACTTTTTCCAGCCAGAGCTTTCAGCTGCTTCTCACAGTTAGATTTTCTGAAGGCAGCCAGGAGATACAGTTGAAAGCTCGTAAGTGAACCTGGATCTGATTCAAACGTCAGATGAATATTAACAGGTATGTGATAACACTATTACTAATAACTAATAATTAATAATAATTAACAGACATCAAGTTGATTACAATAAAATAAATATTTGATTTATGAACTAATTAGGGTTTAACCCTTAAGTAATTAATCATAATAATAGTAATAATTTAATTAGGTTTAAGCTTTTTACTATAAAGTATTTGATTGTAAATAATTGTCTGATGTCCGATGTGTTTCTGTTCTGAATGTTTCAGAGTCCAACGACGAGGCTTCACATTAAAACAGTCGTCGCTGCGTTTCTTCTTCTGCAACTTTTTAAATCAAACAGGTTTTTACAGCAGCCACCGTGTGACTCACAGACTCTGAGACAGTTTGTCATGTGACCACTTCACCTGCTCCTGTTTCCTGTTGTTACTCAGACTGTGAATATCAGTGAGCTGCTCGAGGACATCAACTGAAAACACTTTAATACAAACTTTACTAAAGATTCAATACGTTGAGCCTGACGATGATTTTCACAATTAAAAGACTTTTTTTTACAAACACAAACTTGTTTCTTTGAGTCGAGCTGCAGCTCATCATCAGTTCAGTTTTTCTGGTCGTGCAGATGAGTAATAACTGATCAGGAGGAGGGGGGGGGGGAGGGCACGGCGGTCAGTAACATGTTCTCCAGAGTGGTCTGAGCATCGACGTATCGAGTCAGTTTGCTCTTGAATCCTTTTGCCCACAGGAAGTGGAGTCTGCCGCTGTCGATCAGAAGTTTACAGAGACGACCCACATGCTCCCGCTCATCTGCCGCCAGAAACCTGCAGACACACAGACACTCTGTTCAGGACCTTGTCAGGGCTTGGGACACCACCTGAAGGGGTCAGAGGTCAAATATTTACCCATTCACAGCGTCCGTCTCCTCTGCTGCTTCGTGCGCTTCATCGTCTCTTCTCTGATTGGTTGGATCCTGAGACGGATGGTTCTGATTGGTTGGTCTGAGTCCACATGTGGCCCAGCTGGACATTCGACAGAAAGCTGAGAACTCTGCAGCTCCGAGTCCTCTCTGCAGGAAGAACTGCTGACCCACGTAGTGACGCCACTCACAGCGATGGTGACAGCACAGCGCCACCGCCAGGCCGAGGACAGCACCAGAGCCAGGAACAAAGTCAGAGGCTGGTCCTTGTTCAGGTCCTGGATCATCAGAGAGAGAGCCAGAGTCTGGACCAGGGTCAGCAGCCAGTTCTGATGTTTTGAGGCGTTTTGCCGGTGGTTCAGTCTCCTGGTCCAGTCCTGGTGTTTCCAACAAACAGCGCAGAGCCAGATCTAAGGACAGAAACCAGTTAATGTTCAGCCGGTCACCTGCACCTGTGGCAGCAGGTCAGTCCGTGTTAAAACCAGGAGTCAAGTCAGAACCAGAACCAAGTCAGGTCTGGGTTTGTTTCAGAGACCACTGTGGGTAACAGATCTGTTTTGGTTTCTAGTGTCAGGTGTCAACAATAGTGTCAGTGTCATTCGACTGACACTGCTGACAGCCAATCAGAGCTCAGAGTGCGAGGCAGACCGTTCTCACCTGTAGCTGCTCCACACAGGTGTTTCCCGACTCCGACTATCGGGAGCTTCTTCTGTCTGAGCAGAGGGACTTTACCTGGAAACATCAGGTCAGATCATGGGAGTTAAAACCATGAGCATAAGTTCAGAACTAAACCACCAGGGTCTCAGTGTTTGTCTCTTACTTAAATCCAGATGTTGAATGTCGACCTGCAGCCTCTCAAACTGAACTCCACCCTCCTGATGTTTCCCATCCACCTGGAGCAGAACAGACAGCAGGTTTGGAGTTGTTTTGAGTCAGAGAGTCTGGAGCTGGGGAGTCAGGGACTAGGGAAGTCTGGACCAGGGAGTTTGGAGACTGGAGTCATGAGGTTTCTCTGTACCTTGAAGCGGGTGCTGCAGCGCTCCACCAGCAGCAACTGCAGGTCTTCACAGATCTTCAGGTGGTCGCGGGTCTTCAGGGCTTCGTGGATCCAGTGAGACAGTTTCCCTCGACCCGCTCCGAACTCCACAAAGCACCGTCCCCCTGCCAACAGTCCCAGCTCCTCCAGATGACCTAAGATAGAGGACTGGACATACGACAGGTCAGACAAGACCAGCTCCAGCTCCACCTCCTCAAGGGAGGCATGGCTTACAGACGTGTGTCACTACAGACTCATCAACCATTCACCTGTCCAGGATTTTACAAATACTGAGCTCATGAGTCCAGATCCACATTCCCCTTCTAGAACCTCCCACAACAAACAAAGTCTGTTTTCTCACTTCTAAAGGTGTGTACAGGTGTTTCAGGTGTTACTGTACCTGCTGTTTCAGGTGTTTGTGGGCAGAGTCTCCGTTTTTCGGGTTGCTGAGTTCTTCCTGGAGGACAGGGTGGGACAGAATGCTGTCCTCCGGGTCACACTGCAGTCCTATAACAACATCATTATTTTCTACAGAAACAGTCAGACTGTGGAGTGCTTCACTGATACATTGACGAGATGCTGCTGTGACGTTTGATTTGCTGGATTTAGTCATGTCATGCCTGGTTAATTTATCTTAAGAGCAGGTGGAAGACGAGTAGAATCAGCAACTCACCTCTGACCGCTGTCCTCAGTTTGTCCAACAGAGACTCCAACTCTGTCCTGCTGCGCTCACACAGACTCACCTGGAACAGATAGATTAGCATTAGCAATGTTGTTGTTATTCAGTGTGTGAACAGCAGCAGAAGATCAGACGTTACCTGCTGCACAGTCTTGTCTCCATCAGCTGATCCAGCATTTATGTTCTCCACATAATAAACCTGAAGAACATAAAAAACAGTCAAACTACAGTCAGACTACAGTTAGACTACAGTATAACTACAGTCAGACCACAGTTAAACTACAGTCAGGCTACACGTCAGGCTACATTCCAACTACAGTCAGACTACAGTTAAACTACAATCAGATTACAGTTAAACTACAGTCAGCAACAGACATGATGACGGGGACAGAGGAGACAGAGCAGAGTTGATACTCTGACATGAGGACAGAGTGAGGAGTTTGTCTCACAGGCTTGTTTCTCTCTCTGGAGTTACATTTCCTCAGGTGTTTGTCCAGTTTGTCTTCACTCACGGTGCTGAAGCAACAAAAAAACACCAACACATAGAAATCATTTGACATGTTGTGATTCAATAATCCTGCTGGTGATGCTGTGATCAATGAGTGATGCTGCTTCTGAGTCAATTAAAACTGATTTTATTTCATTCACAAGTAACTGTTTATTAACAGATCAATAATCTGATCATAAAAAGTGATTGATCAATAACTGACTGTTTGGGGTCCAGAGGACAGATGATCCTCCTGCTGCCACTTCTGCTTCCCTCCTCCTGGAAACGGGAGACAGAAAACAGAAAAACAGTGGTTGTTGTTATTTGAGAGCATTGTAGTTGTTGTGGCGTTGAATCATTTACAGTCAGTGTCTCAGTGTTCAGCCATTTTAACATCAGGACCGACAGACGCTTTCCCACTGTGTAGTTAATTATCAGAAGGTCTTTCTGTGGCCTGAAGCTGTGTTTGAGCAGAATGTGGTCAAAGTCTAGTTAAATGGTACATAAATACATTTAATTGGGTGACCAGATGTCCCTGTTTTTCAGGGAAAGTTACCGTTTTTGGTGGCCTGTCCCTGGTTGGAGCTGTCCCCAGAAATGTCCCTGTTTTTAATGTTTGTAATTAAAAACAGACGCCTAACTTTGTGCTTGTTTTGGCCAACAGAAGGGGATAAGCTGCTAACTATAGCATCTTCAGAAGTGAAGCTAAACCATCAAAATTGAGTTATCCAATCAGATTTTCCTTTTTTGTTGTCTCTAGGCAGAGAAAATGTTAGCTGGCTCACTCATTGGTAAACTAACCGAAACAAACATACTTCAAACAAACTTTACGACAACTTCAAAGGTAGGTAGTCATTATTTTATCAGTCGGCCTTCATAATAGTTTATTACAACACAACACTTACCGTGGTCGAATTACATGACTGTACTCCCTTTTTATTTAATTGGTAAAAACATTGGGTATTTTAATGATATATTGACACCGAACTGGAAATGTCCTCTGTTTCCATTTCAGATATCTGGCCACCTTAACATTTAAGCAATATTTAAATGTTTAAATGATATTTAAGTGCTATATAAACATTATTAAATAGTACAGCTGTATCCTGTGTCTGCCTTTCTCAAACAAACTCATTGACCTGAGGATAAATATCTGACACAAACCGGCCACATGTTGTAAAAGGCCCAGACTTTGTAATAAAAAATAAAAAAAAATCCAGCTACACTTGCCTCCTGTCAGTGTCAGCGCCACCTGCTCACAGGTGAGTAGCTGTAACTGAAATACTGATTGTATTTGTCTCTAAACTGATTAAGAATAAAGTTTAAACTTTAATTCAGTCGAAGGAGCAGCGTTTGAGTCAGAGGATGAAATCAGTTTACAGCAATTTGCTCTTCTGTCCTGCTGTTATCATGTTGTGTGTGTCAGTGAACTCAGCCCGTGTCCATGAACTCACCATGGTCGCATGTTCTCCACAAAACGTTTTTCCTCTCCCGACGATCATTTTACAGAAACGGTTCTTTTTCTCCACGAAGAACCCACACCTACCGGGTGAAGGAGCCGCCATGTTGGAGGACACGGAGGTAGCAGAACTTCCATGCTGCATTCAGGTGCTCGCTGAGCTGTGGGAAATACCAAGGGTCCACGATTAATATTAATAAGTGTTTGCTGTTTTTATAAAACGAACGAAATAAATTTGGAGTTTAACACTCAGAATATTAAAACCATAGTCAACTGAGATTAAAATAAGGAAAAGTGGCCAATGCTTTAACACCTTTTAGTTTTGATTGCATCACATCAAAAATGTAGGAAACTGTGTGAAAAACATGCCTCGTTATTTTCTGAACTTATTTATTGACCTGCAATTATTTTCTATTGTCAAGTACTTTGTTAATGTTTGACTAAATTTATCTTTTAATTTTTTTGGTATATATTGTTTAGTTTAGGTTTTTGAAACATTAGTTACATGAATGTGTTTGTTCAATCCATTTATAAAACTGTAGTTGAAGTTTAAGCCTTGTAATTTCTATTTTGACATAATTAATTTTTATTAATCGGTGTACTACAGAGCTGCACAGTTCACAGCTGTGGACAACAAAAGATTACAACACATTTCAACTGCAACTAAAAATAGCTGTGAATGGAAATAATTATATTTCAACATTTCAACAAACAAACAAACAAACAAAAAACTTGAATATTGAAATTGAAATCCTTGAAAGGTTTTTTAAATAATAAAATTCACAAAACAACATGCATATTTTATACACCACTATATTTATATTTATCTTTTTTCATTTTACTGGAGATTTATTTACTGACAGATATTGCTGTTAATATAGCTACAGATTAATTATGTACATATAGACATTAGATTTAATTATATATTTTGTTTCATGCTTAAAACAAAGTAAGGAAGATCATTTATATAAAAACCAAACACTTGGTGTTTAGTGCCATTTGTTTAAATGACTTTGAGTATTTCAAGCAAAAGTATTTTAAAGCAGAAAACATGTAACGTTTATTCTAAACATTTATTTCAAAACATTTGATCAATAAACTTTAAATATCTACATTTTGTAACTCCATTAAAGTGTTTCCGATTTATTTTCAGCTTAGTTTAAATATGCTGTCGGTCCTGATTTCTTCCTAGCAGCACTTGAACGACCCTCTCTCTTCTGATTCGCCAACGTCTCTCTCTTGCTGCACAGTTCTCTTCTCTGATTGGCCACCTTGGGCGCCAGTTATCACATATTCTCGCCTCTCGACAGAGCAGGGCGGGGCCCGTGTAAGTGTCCCGGTAACGTCATCAGTGGACCGTCCATGCCATGATGGCGGCGGTGGAGCGGGGTGGCGGTCCCGGTTCTTCTCCGAGTTCTTGTCCCGGTTCCTCCCGGTCTGCGGTGGATTACTCGGTGCTGGTGGTGGTGGGGGCACTGCAGCCCGCCGGTCTGCTGGAGCGGCTACTTCGGCAGATAGAGTCAGGTGAGTCGTGGTGAAGATAACCGGCACCGGATCCACAGGGTCCAGACACCCAGCCGCTGCCGTGCGGTCCACAGGGCGGGAAGTCCGCAGGGCCTTTCACAATAAAACCCGTGAGGGGAGCTGACGTCGCTGGTGGTGTTGTGTCCAAACAGCTATAAAAAGTTGCTCCTGCTCGGTTTGTCCCCAGTTTCAGTCCGGGTGAACTCATCTTGTCCCGGGCTCACGGTTCCACCGACACCGTTCAAACTGCACTTTAAAACACTTCCCATGATTAAACAAACAGCAGGGTTATGGCTAGCAGGCTAACGTAGCCACCTCACGGCCACTAGTTTCCTCTTTCCGCCTCTGTTAAAACATTTCTCCCGAAAAGCGCGGCGATGAAATGAGGATACACCCACCGGAGCTATTTCCAACGGGGATCGGCTTCAGACCACATGTCCTGAATGTGGGCCAGAATGTGGCCTAAACTCGGTCTGGTTCGGCTCCGCGGACCCTCCGTTAGTGGGTGTTTACCGTGGGTCTAAATGTTGCCGTGACGTTGTCTTAAGTTAAGCTCCCGGTGAGACTTTCTTTCAAATAACTTATTTAACCTATCTAAACATTTTTTTAAATCATTTTTCAACAGTCAGAATACACAGCCTTATTCCTCCTTGATGAGGCCTTTATTTTGAAAATTCCTACCCAGCGGATGTTTTTATTTTGTTTCTTTAAAGTTGTGTTACCTGTCAGACACCTGTGTAAAGCAGCATCCTGACCTTAATTTCACCAGTTCAACTTCAGTTGGTTTCTATAAATTACGAGAATATAAATGTTAATTTTTTACCTGTAAATCATCACAGGTGTTCATCACATGACCAGTTCATGAATCCAGTAGTTTCACATTCGCTTCATACTCATGGTATCAGTGTAAAATTATGTTTAACTGAAGATGGAGAATAACAGTGAGCACCTCTGGACTGAGGTTCAGTGGAATCAGGAAACTATTGCTTATTTCCTGTATCAGATTATTATTATTATTATTGTTCCGATATAATGATGAAATCTCTAATGTGTCAGAAAAGGATTTCTATGACAGTTTCATAGAGGAGCAGAGGTCAGAGGAGGTTTGGTGTTTTTCTTGGGTTAGGGTTGGATGATAAATTAGTTTAGATCCGGACTGAAGAGGTCGTGTTCAGATGAAAGGTCGTCTCCTGAAGTTTAAAACAAAGTCTGATGAAAACACGACAGATGGCACGTGTTCTCATTTCATTTGGGTTTCTTCTTCTTCAGTCTGTTTTCAACCTGTTTTTCAGTCTGTTTTTTCAGTCTGTTTTACAGTCGGTTTTTCAGTCTGTTTTCAGTCTGTTTTCCAGTCTGTTTACAGTCCGTCTTGTTTGTGGTTGCTGAAAGACAAAAGAGGAAGTGGTGTTACTAAATATTTTCAGCTTCCTGTTTGCTGAGGAGGAAACAGTTAATCTGACAGAGATAGTATAAATGAGGTGGATGTTTCACTCTGTCAGATTCTGTCAGGTTCTGATCATATTTGGGATCTGAAGTTTACACATGAGAAACCTGGTTCTTCACGTCTCTATTTACCTGATCAGATTAGTGTCTGGTCTTCCTGATGTCATCTGGTCTGTGTTCAGTTCAGCCTCTATGTTCCCTACCTGCCAAGAATATACAGACACCTGGATTTAGGTGTTCACAGGCCACAGGATGCAGGTTTTCATTGGAGTACTCTAGGTTTCTTAAACCAGTACCAGATGTTGACATGCAGAACATAACCAGGATAATGTCAGTGAGTAAAGCAGTGAAATCATCAGTCTGCTGCTGTTTGTGCTCAACATGATGAATAATGCAGCGTAGTTAGTTCAGCCTGGATTCACTGAGGCTGAGGACTGAGGAGGATTTAAACACTCCCCTCAGCACTGACGTTTCTTATATTATTTCTGATAAATGGTATAAGAAGGATGTAGGAGCAGTGAGATACAGCCACAACGACACGTTGAAGTCTAATGATTCTTAGTTTATTCAGTGTGAATGATGGAGGTGTGAACAGGACTATAAACTAAACAAGTCTCTCACCCCCCTCTTCACTACAAACACAAACTGACATGAAGCTGCAGCCTCAGTGTTCACTGTGGTCAACAACAGGCGGGTGGAGTCAGTCAGTCATGAGTGGCTGTAGCTGGTTCTGATGACATGCTGTGCAGTTTTAACAACCTACTGCCGGACTGTGAGGGCAGTTTGTTCAGCAGTTTACAGCCTGATGATAAACTACGACAGCTTCCTCCATTTTGGCCTCTCTGACTCTCCGTCCACTCAGGAAATAAACACTTTGTTGCATCTTGTTGACTGGAGAACAGGTGTTGACAGACCAGGTGAGGTCTGACAGGTGAAACACAAGGAGACATGTTCCACCCACATGTTTAACTTAATGTGCAGCCGTGACTCGTACATGTTCCGAACAGTCAGACATGAACAGTGTGTTTGAGGCTGATGTCAGTGTGATATTAATGGAACCTTACATCAGAGCTGTTTCGTGTGTGTGTGTGTGTGTGTGTGTGTGTGTGTGTGTGTGTGTGTGTGTGTGTCAGCTGATGTTTGTGACTGTGACTGTTGTGTTAACTGATGAGCCGGCTGATTCTCTACAGTTACATTGATGATCACACTGAGAGCCTGAGGAAACTGCTGATTCACTGCTACACACACACACGCACACACACACACACACACACACACACTGTGATGGAGACACACTCATGATCTGAGAGGTGCAGTGATTGGAAAATTTCATCCAGAGCAACTAATGGTTGTTTTCATTGATTAATCTGCCGATCATTTTCTCTTGTAACGATTGTTTTTTTTAATTAATCAATTCTTTGATGATCGATTGATGGTTTCAGATGTGACTTGTTGAGGTCTTCAGTCACATAGTTATTCAGAGATGTCATGTGACACGTGGGTCATTCATCCAATCAGAGTTGAGCTGAAGCTGGTCAGAAACACAAAGTGGCTGAAGTCTGACATCACAAATAAAACATGTCAACGTTGTGTTTGCTCCAGTTTAACATGATGGTGAATCAGAAACAATCTGTATAAAACCAGGGTGAGATGACCTGAACGATGCAGACCAGGTGCTTTCTGGGACATGTGGGGTACAGTGATCAAACAAGATCTCATCAATATAAATGATAATTAAGTGGTCAGTGTGTTATTGTGTGTGTTTCAGGTGTGCGCTGCTGGCCTGTAGACCTGGATGTGTCTGTTCTGGATCAGCAGCTGAAACTCTTCGTGTCCAGGCACTCTGCCTTCCTGTCAGAGGACGTCCGAGGTGAGACAACACAAGTGTCCCTGCAGGTTTCAGTCTCTGTTGTGGTTCATTCTGAGGTCAGAGGTCAGGGCTCTGCAGCTGTCTCTGGACCATTGGTTTAAACTCATTCACAGACAGTAACAGGACATGAGTCAGGTTTCACTCAGGTTACAACTGAAACAAACCTGAACCTGTCTTGTCTCCTCCTCTGTGTGAACATGAGTTGACTGGGGGAGATAAACAGCTGGAGGAGCTGATTCTCATTCGCTGCCATTAAACCACAGAAGAAGAAGAGATCATTAAAGTGTTAGTTGTGGTTTAGTTGTGAGGTTGTGTGAGGTAGTCATGTACAGTCAGTGTGTTACCTGTTTTTCACTTTTAAAAGACGCCCACCACAACAATCCAACATCTGCTTAAAGACGCTTCATGTAGAATATTCTCAGCTCTTTATCTTCCCGACAAAACAGCACCTCGCTTTGGCACTACATTTTCTCATAATAGAGACCAATCAGAAAGTCAGACGAAGAAGAAGTTTGAGTTTAGTGATTTTAATGAAAGTCACAGAGGTCAGAGGTCAACACCCCTCAGAGGTAGGATGACATCTGTTTCTCAGACTGAGCAGTTATTTTAAAAACTGTGTCTGTATGCAGTCAGCTGACACTGCTGAACAGCCTGTAGACACACACACACACACACACACTCTGCAGTCATGTGATGGTCTCAGAGGTCTGGATCTTTAATTAGATGATTGACCTCGGCAGCCAATCGGGACACTCGGATGCTGAGGCTCGTTAAAGTCTGTGATGTCATCAGACTGATAACAAGGAGGAAACTGACAGCCCTCTGAGAGAGAACAGACTGTTAACTTCATAACCACCTCTGCAGCTGTTGTTATGGTAACCACATGACCAGTTGACAGGAAGGAAGCAGAGGACTTCCTGTTCCTACTTCCCTAACCCTTCACTCAGAGTCCAGACCATGTGACTGGTTCCTGATCAGATCCTGGACCTGGTGTTTCCTGTGAACCAACTCTGTTAGAGATGGATCCCGGACTTGGACCTGCAGGTCTTCAGTGAATCCAGGTCCCTCCATTAAAAGATTTTAAAAAGGTGTTGAAAGTGTTTTCACATCCGTGGCCTCTGACTGTCAGACATTCATCCTCTTGTTACACAAAAACCTCGTTAACAGATTCTTTTCTAAAATGAGTTTGTCAGTCTCCGGCCTCTGATCCAGATCCACACGGATCGTCAGACCACATAGACAACAGTGTTCACATGGACTGTGACAAACCTGGTTATTGTTCTGTGAATGTGAAGGTGTGTGTCATCCTCTCATCCGCCATGTTCTGTACCCACAGAAACAAACTTTATTGGCAGTTATTTTGATAATTGATTATTCATTTTGATTGATTTATTGAATAGTCCAGCCTTTTCATATTCACATATTTGCCAGTTTTCATCAATTAATCAAAAAATTAATTTTTATGTTGGACCTCACTCTAGAATCTATAGTGTGAGACTAAAGATTGTTTTTAGATGTGAGCAGGTGTCAGTCTTTAGTTTATAGCAGCTGATGTTTTGTTCTTGCAGGTCAGAGGACTCTGCAGCACAGTGGAGACGTCCTGGACACTCAGGTGGTCGTGAATCCAGCTCATGACTTCGTCTGCTCAGAGGTGAGACCATCGGAAACAGATGCAGAGATAAAACCAGAGTTCTCTCATAAAAGTTCATATATCTGAGCCAAGTGAAAAGAGTGTCACATTTAGTGTCTGTCTGCGATTCCCAAACATAGGCTCTACATGGGCGGCTTGTCCAGGTAGATTAAGACTTCTTCAGGTAAATTAAGACCTGTCCAGGTAGACAGAATCACTGGGTTTCAGTTTAGGTAAATCTGACCTTGTTCCACTCTTTGCAAACCAACTAACTAGTTTCTCTGTGGTCTACCGATAGCCTGCATGTGAGGCATTTAGGAAACATCTGTAAATTGTAGCTGCAGAGACGAACCTCGGTTACACTCTCCCCCTCTAAACTGAATGAAAGAGTTTGCCTGATCATGTGCCTGAAGCTGTAACAGCATTTATTCCTTCTGCTGCACACAAATCCTACTGAGCAGTTTGAACCGTGTTAATCAATGTGAGCTGCTCGAAACTGGAATAATCTGTGGATCAGATCACATCCCTGCAGTTCACCCTCTGTGTATGAACTGATATGAGTGTTTCCTGTGTGTAGGTCAGGCGTCTGGTCTGTGATTCATCTCGACACAAGCTGTTGGTTCTGGCTGGTCAGTGTGTCGAGGAGACGGGGGACATTGTGTTACCGAAAGGCTGTTTCTCTCTCAATGACTTCATCCACATATTTGCTGATGATGAGGTGAGAATCTGTCAGCCTGTTGTGGTGTTTTATCTGATATTTATCTCACTTTAGTTTTAAAGTGACTGACTGCTGTTTCAGAATAACAACAACAAACAACAAATCAGAATATCTGTTATTATTATAGTTTTTTAACAGGTAACTTCTTTGTGTGTGGATATAGGTTGGAGACTTGATGAGCTCAGTAGACCCAGTGGTGAAGGCCAGCCTCACCCTCAGCTGTCCAAACTACGGTCTTTGGAAGGACTATGGTCTGTTGGAGAAACACAACCTTCAAGACTTCATAAACATCCAGATCAACCCTCCCTCCATCCTCCCAGAAATGGAGGGTCTGCAGGAGTTCACAGAATACCTCTCAGAGTCGCTGGAGCCTGAGTCACCCTTTGACCTCCTGGAGCCTCCAAGCACTGTGGGCTTCCTGAAACTCTCTCGGCCCTGCTGCTACATCTTCCCCGGTGGGAGGGGGGACTCTGCCTTCTTTGCTGTGAACGGCTTTAACATCCTGGTGAATGGCGGCTCTGACCCACGCTCCTGTTTCTGGAAACTGGTTCGACACCTGGACAGAATTGACTCTGTACTCCTTACCCACATCGGTGTGGACAATCTCCCCGGACTGAACAGTCTGCTGCTGAGGAAAGTAGCCGAGCAAGAAGACGAGTCTGCTGGATCTCAGACTGAAGAGGACTGGATGAAAAACCTCATCTCTCCTGAGATCGGAGTGGTTTTCCTCAATGTTCCTGACAGATTGAAGTCCATTCAGGGAGATCCAAGTGAGCTGAGGAGCTGTGACCAGGTCGCGCTCACTCTGCAGCACTTACAAAGACTGGCAATCAAACCTGAACTTCTCAGCCGGTTTAACGGACCCGTTATAGAACCAGTTATCTTGTTTCAAAAGATGGGAGTCGGCCGTCTGGAGCTGTACACTCTGAATCCTGTCAATGGAAGTAAAGAATTTGAAGCTTTGATGCAGACTTGGCCCAACAACGGATCAAATGTAAAGGGCTCAAATCTTCCACTACCATGCCTTGTTTCCATTTGTGCTTTGCTGGTCTGGCATCCATCCAGCCCTCAGGAGAAGATCATCCGTGTCCTTTTCCCAGGGTGCACGCCACAGACCAAAATTCTGGATGGACTTGACAAACTCAGACATCTAGATTTCCTTAAACATCCATCAGTGTGTTTGAAGGACCTAGAAACATCCAAAACTGAGAAGCAACCAAAAAGAGCAGAGAGTCGGGAAAGCCTTAAGTCCCATCCAAAGGACTTCAGACCAAATAGTGCCTTGCAGAAAGACAAGCTTGGACGAGTAGATGTCAAAAAACAGGAGGTGAAAACAAAGCCAAAGGCAGCAGGTGACACTGCACCTAAAGACAGGAAGGATTGGGAAGAAAAGGCCAAATTAAAGGACGGAGATGTTAGATCAAAGCCACCGAAACCTGCTGAAAAACTTGTTCCAAAGAAAGACGTGTTAAAAGAAGAAAAAAAGGAAGTGAAAAAGAAGGATGAGAGGATTCTTGCTGCTGCTGTAAAGAGTGACGAGAGTGCAGAGAAAAAGAAAGAACTTGTAAAGAAGGAACCTATGAGTACAAAACCAAAGAAAGACATTAAACCTGAACCAAAAAAAGAGAGCAAGAGGGATGTAAAGACAGAGGAGAAGAAAACGACAAAACCAGCCATTAAAGAAGTGAAGAAAACAACAAGTGGTGCTTCGAGTGCAGCATCAACAGCAAGCACAGAACTTAAAAAAACTTCGGGAAAGAGTGGGACTCTAAAGAAAGATGGGACACTTCAAAAGAAAGATACTTTGAACAAAGGAACAAAGGGTAAGCCCGGTTCAAAGGACCAGGAAAACCAGAAGGAGGCTGATCGCTCCAAGGTGTCAACACCTGAGGACATGACGGCCGAGTTTGAAAGACTCAGATTGGAAGACAATGACAGTGGAAACCGCGGACAAAAAGCCATGGCAGTCGCAAATTCTGATGGAGCAAAGGCCAATGGGAACCAGACCTTGACAGTAGAGAGTCCCGAAATGTTTCGCTGCATGGACATAAACCAGGAAATGGCCGCTGCCTCTTCACCTCTAGCCAAAACACCAAAAAGTGATCTCAGTGTTAACTTTGATCTTACTCCGACTGCATACCAGCCGGTCGTGGGATCCCTGAAAAATGGACCAGATGACTTTTGTGTGAGCTCAGAAGAGAAAACTCTAGAGCTGGTCTCTCCTGCAGATTCCGCCCCTAATAGTGCAGGACATACCCCTTTTCATCAGTCCCCTGAAGAGGACATTAGGTGTTTGGGTGAAGATAGCAGCCTCGGGGCGAGAGGGTCCAGTCTGGGCTTCGAAGATTACAACCAGGGAGGATCTTGTAGGACCTCAGACCTGGGATCCCTGAGGGAGGGCCTGGAAAACTCCACATCCTCTCAGGATAAACAGTCCAGCCTTCTGACTCTCAGTCCTTTCAAGGACCTGATGCCAGACTCCTCTCCCACCATGACCTCCATGCCTGCGGAGGTTGGCTCGCCTCACTCTACAGAAGTTGATGAATCCCTATCAGTTTCTTTAGAGCAAGTGGTACCACCTACTGCAGTGTCACCCAAAGGACCCATGGGAGACAGAGTCTACTCCAACGGACATGTTAGTGACACAGACTCCACCACAGGTATGGCCCTACCTCTGAGGTCATCCCATAATGGGCGTTGTGGAAATGGATCAGAGGAGCACATCCATGGGATGTCAGAACTGACCTCAGATGTTCCACATGATGTTGATCTGTGTCTGGTATCACCTTGTGAGTTCCAGCACCCCAAGACCCCAGAGAGCCATCAGCAACATGTCAGCCCCAGTCTCACCACTGGCATTTCACCAGACATCTCCGACAATAACAACCACTCCCAGGATCAGAGCAGCAGCGAATGCCCTTCAGCCTACAGCCAGGAAACTCCGCCTACATCAGTTAGCGACTCTCTGCCTACGGCCACAGACTCTGATGTCCCCCCTGGTACAGACGACTGTCCTTCCATCACTGAAGACGTTGACTCTGATGATGACTCCAGCAGCCTCTTTCTGCCCAGTCATCCACAAGATCATCCCAATCTGCAGTACACCCACAGGGCTGGGCAACTTTCTTCCCATGACCCACCACCAGCCCCGGTCAAGGATCTGCCTCCATTACCGCCCCAGCCTGGAGCCTGCATGGCGGATTCAGAGGCCAATGGATCAAGCAAAAGTCTGAAGAGTTCAGCTGCCAAGACTAAGAAACCATCAGGTACGATGCAGAAGGGAACCTCTGGAAGTAACACAGCCCAGAATGGAAAGTCCAAGGCTGGCAGTTCAACAGGGTCAATAAAGATGACCTCCAACCTCGACATAAAGTCATCATCCCGAAATTCACTTGGTGGATCCAGAATCGGAACTGCAAAACTACCCTCCTCAGGTAGGCCTGAAATACTTAGACACAAAATATCATAGAGGAAATTTCAGATCAACTGATTCTTGGACCAACTGTGATCTACAGGGTATTGGTCAAATCTGTTTGCTGCTGCTGGAAGGTAACTCAAGAAAGCAGTGTACTCCAAACTAAGTTCTTACCCCAAGGCCCGCTTACTCTGCCCCCCCAAGCTTTCATCCACATCTGGTCAGTGTCGTACACTGGTCCACTATATCTCTCATGTGTTGACTTGAAGACTCTCTTGATAGTTTTGACAATCTAGCCACATAAAGGAGTCTCACTGGGATGCTTCAGGTGGTCCCCATTGCATTGGCAGTGTCTAACATGGATTATGGATTTTCATTGTAAGTTTTTGTACCTTTTGACCCTGTGTACAACTCAGAGTTGAACTTGAACGGGGACAATGGTTCTTGATCACAACTAGATTATGAACCTGAAAGCTTGGGATGCTTTGGGGTTGGAGTTAGTGGTGTTTCCAAAGTCCAGCATCAGAAAACAAAAACACATTTTGTGTTAGAGACATTTTTCTATCCTGTTAACAGTTCAGTTGTGTTCATGTTGTTGGTGTAAAATGACTGACCAGTTATTTCTGGAGAAACGTTTTCGCACTAATGTCACTGCAGTCAGTTTTGTCTTGCAGCTCCATCTGGTGGCCATTTGTGGAGCTGTTATAATCTCATTCTTCTCACTTGTGTCCAGCCTCCAAAGTCTCAGGTTCTGCGGGTTCTGAGGGTTATGCGGTCTACGTGGACCTGGCCTACCTGCCGTCCATCAGTGCCTCCTCCACCGTGGACCTAGAGTTCTTCAGACGCCTTCGTTCCTCATATTATATCGTCAGCGGAGATGACCCAGTGAAGGAGGTGTCGATGAGGAGCATCCTGGACTCGCTGCTGGAGGGGAAGAGCAGCTGGCCGGATGTCCAGGTTGGTGAAGATGCTGAGGGAGGTTTGTCGTCTTTGCCTTCTTATGATCTGTTCCCTGATTAGTCTGTTCTTCTGACCTGTCCTCAGGTGACTCTGATCCCAACATTTGATTCACTGGCGATGCATGAGTGGTACCAGGAGACTCACGACCGGCAGAGGGAGCTGTCTGTCACTGTGCTGGGCAGCAACAGCACCGTGGCCATGCAGGACGAGACCTTCCCCGCCTGCAAGGTTGAGTTCTGAGCCCCGCCCTTTCAAAGCCCTGCCCATCTCACATCTGAACAGGTGGAGGAGGAGTAGACTTTTAATGTTGCTATGGTTACAGCCACTCTCGCTGTTGGTCTAAAGGTCTATGATTTAAAAGTTAAAGTGAAGATTGTAGTCTCTTACATAAGAAACCATTTCCTTCACCTGTGTGACATCATCATATGGTTCTCACCTGTCCTTACTTGTTGTTTTTTCTCTGCTGGATCAGACCTGCTAACAAACATTAGCTCGTTAGCAGCAGGTGTTTTCCATTTTGTCCTGATTTCCATCAAATAAACAGATGAACAATGTTTAATAAATACAAAAAGTAATCCTTGATTCAGTTCATGTCTGAAGCTAAGACTGAAAACAAACTGTCTCTTCATTCCAGATGATTTCATCATTAAAAGACGAGACCTTGTGATAATGTACGTCACAGAATCAGGACATATGTGACCTGTATCTCCTAATTACACAATCTTTATTGTGTAATTTATCTGATAATTACAATATCTTTATCTCATATTTACACAAACGCACAATTACAAGATTTTGTCTTGTAATTGCACAATTTTTATTTTATAATTCCAACATTTTATTCCACAATCATGATCACAATCTTTATGTCGTAGTTTTTACCATGGAATGACATGATTTTTGTCTTTTAATCTTTTGTTGAATTTCTGGATGGTTCAATCATTTTTCTTGTAATTACACAAAGGATATTTATTTCATAATTAATCTGTCTTTAATTCTCAGACCTTCAGCTCATTGTCACAGGAGTTTTAGACTTCGCAGTGAAAAGAACAGGTTGCTCAGTGTTGATCTGATCCAGCAGAGACAGAAACTCTGAATCTTCTCACTGTAGAGATGAAGACGTGTGTGAGACCAGCTGAGGTTAAACGCAGACCTCAGATCTGATCACCTGTTTGTAGTGAAGCACAATCAGCTGTTTTTATTCTCACTGTGGTGTTGTTGTTGTTGATTGTTATGGTCTGACTGTTGTAACACACACAGCAGACCGTCATGTTTCCCCCTGTGTGTGGTCTGTGGACTACATTACCCATGAGCCACAGCTGTTGAATTCATCCTGTGAGATCAGTCTCACCCTTCAGTCTGGAGCTCTCTGATTGGATGGTTCTGACAGCGGTGCATTTCTGGGATATGTAGTTTGTAAGTCTGAGGGGGAAATCAATAATCGATTATCAGAATTATCAGTTTCCATTCAGAACGTTCCATCATTATTATTATTATTATTATTATTGTTTTTTTTATGTAGAAACGACTGAAACCATGAAGATAAAACTTGACCGTCCTTTTTCATTTCACAAAACATCAAAACACATGTTTCAATTTTTAACTTATTTATTTATTTTGAATTTTTTTGAATTTTTTTTTTTTTTAAATTCACATCCACGAGTCTCAACTTTGGTACGAGCTCGTCACGTCTCATCCCCAAAATTAATTTTTAAAAATCTTTTTTTCACGTCCAGTTTTATGAAAACAGAATATTGATCAGTGAACCTTTAACCTGATCCGAGTTCAGGGAAGTTAATGTAATCTTATAACTTATTGAAACAGACGGTTTTATTGGACGATATGAAGCTGAGTGACTGTTAAAGGACCAGTCTGATGTTTTTATTAACACGTTCTGGTTCGTTTGTTTTCTGTTTAATCAAATCAAATGAGAGTTTTCAACAATAAAGTTCAAATATTCAGAGATAAAAGTCGTAATCTTCTTTAAATTACATTATCATTTAAAGAAGAAATCATATTTTAAATAAATATGTTAACTAAATATTGTCTGTTTTTAGTTCAATAACAAAGAGCGCGACACACTGAACACAAGCCAATAAGAACACAGGTCAGTTTTATTTATATAGTTTATACAGAGTCAAATATACAGGAGTCCAGTGATTTTAGTTTATTTTTAATATGTGATCAGATATCAGCTGTTAGCCTAGCTTCAGCCTTATGTTAATTATTAGCCACCAGTTCATTTTCCAACAACACTAATGAGCAGTCAACAGTCATCTGAGCCGAGTGTGTGCGTGGTTGTTTTATCAGACTGATGTTGAGCTCTCAGTGATTGTGACTTTATTTTTGTAGTAATCAGATTTCATTTGATTCAAACTTTAAATTCATGTCCGCGTCTGAAGACTTTCATTTACGACGTTATTCTCTTAATATTTAATTTTTTTGATCTCAGATATTTTAATCAGACAACCTGAAGACCCTCCTCCCCCAAACTCACACACAGGAAATTTGTCTTGTAACACTAATTTTAATTGATCTTTCAAAATAAAAGTAGACCTTTACCTATGTGTCTGCAGTGTGTTTTATTATGAAAATGGTGTGTTTATTTGTCAACAGCTGATTTTAACAAACGTTATGAACATTATTATTGTGTTTGATAAACATAATGTTTATAAATCGTTTTATATATTGTCTGTTGGTTGGTTTGTTTGTCTGTCTGTCTGTCTGTCTGTCTGTCTGTCTGTCAGCAGGATCACGCCAAAATTACTAAACTGATCTGAATGAGACTTGGTGGAGGTCTGAATTCTGGCGCTGATTCAGTTCTTCCTGAACACTGTGAGACAGAACATGTTTCCATCTGGTTTTTCATCCGGTGCAGGTCTTTGGTCCTGGTCCAGATTATTATCTTGACTGATGAAAATCAGGGTCTGGTCGTGGTGTTTGTGCTGGGTGCTGGTCTAGTTCCAGGATCCTGCTGCCGTCTGCTGGACTCACAACGCAAACACAGCTGTCACTGATCAACATCATTTATCAACATCTTTCATGTCTGTTCACATTGACTGTTAGTTATATATGTGTACATGATATATAATATGTAACAAATAACATAAAGGCTCCAAACCAACAATGCTTATAATAATACTTACTTTATACTATATTACATTTCATGTTTTCAGTTTCTCGTTAGTTTGATTTTTTTCGTCTCCTCTCTCGTTTCCTTTCATGTTTCCTTTTCTCCTGTCAAGTTTCCTTATGTCCTTTCTAGTTTCCATGTTACCTTGTCTTGTTTCCTTCTCTCTTGTCTCCTAGGCTATTGTTTCCTTCTTTCCTCTCTTGTTTCCTTCAATCCCTTTTTTGTTTCCTTTTCCTTCTGCTGTCTCGTATATTACACCCCCCCCCCCCCCCCCCCCCTCCGGTGGGCGGGTCTCCTTTCTCTCCTGGATGTGGATCAGATGAATCGGGCTGTGCTGGACTTGGACTCAGACATGGAGTGAGTACTCTCTATTTCTTCTTCTCTCTCACATCTTTCATATCTTCTTCTTCTGTGCATTTCTCTGTGTGTTTGACGTAAACGGTGCCCGGTGTCCGGTGTGTCGTCATTGTGCGGCATCAGTCCGTCAGACCGCTGAGTCAGTGGCGGAGCGGAGGGAACCTGCGCACAAACTGCGCCAAAATCCGGCTCAGAGCCCCCCCAGAATCCCGGGACAGAGAACCGGCTCAGTGTGTGTGTGATCAGGGATAATCAGAGTCACTGCGGCGGGAAAGGAAAGGGTTAAACCCGAACCTGAGCGGAGTGATAAACATACTGTGTGCTCTACTTTTCTCGGCGGAAACAGACCGGACAGACCTGAGCAGCATGTGCCATGATAATTACATATTGATCAGTGAAAGATCAGATTTGTGATCAATAACTGCCGTCAAGCTTGACATGTTAGAGTGACGACTTCCGATCGATCTCGTCAGAATAAGAGCATGACATGACTCCTGTTTTTTTCTGCTGTTAGTGTGAGGAGACTGTTCACTTTAAAACAGAGAAAGACTAACGGTCAGTCAGACACGTCACGTCACAATGACGTCACTACAAACAACAACCGGAAATAAATTCACTTTATCATCTCAACATAAATGGACCAAACACTTTATTTTATTAGTACTCAGACAGAGCTGTGATGTAACTTTTAATACAGGTTGGTTGGTTGGTTGGTTGGTTGGTTGGTTGGTTGGTTGGTTGGTTGGTTGGTTGGTTGGTTAGTTAGTTAGTTAGTTAGTAAGTTTGTTAGTTAGGTGGTCAGTCAGCAAACCAAAGCACAGATTCAATTCTACTTGTTTTATTTGCTCTCCACCCACATCAGCTGATACACACACAAACAAACAAACAAACCAGCCGTTACTGTATCACAAATTAAAACTAGTAAAGATGATAAACAGATGATGTAACATGTTATATACATTTTGAAAGGTGATACTCACCTGCTCAGGTAGAATCAATGTGCTCATTAATTTCCTCCTTTTAGAAATAACTATAATAATAATTTTTATCATTAGTTTGATTCACAGTGACTCATCAATATAAATGTTTCATAAATGTAAACAGACTGTCTGAACCAGAACCAGCTCAGTCCTCTAAGAAAACAAACTCCCTTTTAAACTACTGTGATTTTATTTTGAAGGTCGTGTGGCTCACTTCCTGTGTTTATTTCTTGTATTGTATGCGGTTGACTGAGCTGCTGCAGCAGGGTGGAGCCTCGGGGCGGATTCATGTCATGACAAGGACACAGACAGGTTCACTGTGTCACACGCTGTATGAATGAACAGTCTGTATTCATCAGCCTTTCACAATAAAAGGAACACCAGTTCCATCTACAGCTGAGAGAGAGCTGATAATGTTCTAATGTGAAAATATTTTTACCAATTAATCAATTCAATTTCCTAACAATCAAATGTCCAAAATAAAATCTTTAGTAATTCTGTGGCTGGATCAACAGTCTGAAAACACATCCACATCAGTCCACATCAGTCCACATCAAACCACATCAGATCACATCAAACCACATCAGATCACATCAAACCACATCAGATCACATCAAACCACATCAGTCTACATCAGATCACATCTGTCCACATCAGTCCACATCTGTCCACATCAGTCCAGTCCACATCAAACCACATTAGATCACATCAGTCCACATCAGTCCACATCTGTCCACATCAGTCCAGTCCACATCAAACCACATCAGATCACATCAGTCCACATCAAACCACATCAGTCCACATCAAACCACATCAGATCACATCAGTCCACATCAAACCACATCAGATCACATCAGTCCACATCAAACCACATCAGATCACATCAGATCACATCAGATCACATCAGTCCACATCAGATCACATCAGTCCACATCAGTCCACATCAAACCACATCAGATCATATCAAACCACATCAAACCACATCAGTCCACATCAGATCACATCAGTCCACATCAGATCACATCAGTCCACATCAAACCACATCAGATGAAATCTGATACACACTGGAAAACTGGTCTGTACTGGTCATATTTTTTGTAGTTTGTAGTTTTTGTAGTTTGTAGTTCAGTAACTTTCTGTGAGTCAGTTGTTGATGAATGAGTTGTGCTGTACGTCTGTGGTCTGAAGTTTCCCCTCAGATTTTCTGTTGTTGTGTTGTTGTTGGTCTGTGGTCTCTCTCTCTGTCTCTCTCTAAATTCCCCCACTCAGATTCTCTGTTGTTCAGTCTGGTCTCCATGGAGACGACAGCAGCTTTGTGCAGAGCTCAGCACAGTTTCACAGTTTCACAGTTTAACTGTTTAGCAGCAGCAGGAACACACAGCTGACATCATCATCATCATCATCATCATCATCATCATCATCATCATCCTCATCTTCCTGCTGCAGTTTCCTGTTTTCTGACTGAAACAAAAGGTTTCAGTAGCTGCAAGCTAACGGCTAACGGCTAACTCTCATGTGACAGTCAGGCTGCAGGTCCACAGCAGCTCTGTGACGCCGAGACTCAAACATCTCAAACATTCACAGTTCTCTTTGTCTCAGTCACATGTTGGAGGTCGGGCTGCTGCTGATCAGATCCAGCAGTCCAGATTCAGCAGAGTCCATGTTCAGAGCTGGTGCTTTCCACTGTCATCCAGTTCTGAGATCAACACATCAGATGTCATCAGTATCTGATATATTATAACACTTGTCTCACTTTAGCAGGAAGTCAGCTTCTGTCTCCACCTCACCTGTCCAGCAGGACTGTGGTCACTGAGTCTGTCTGTTCTGGATCTGTCCCTGCTTTCTCCCTGCCAGTTTATATTCAGGGTTGAGGTTTGTTCCTGGTTCTGGTCTGGTTGGTCTAGTGCTCCTGATTGAATGATGTGGTTCACTGTGGTGAGTGGTTTTAGATGGGGTGATGGTCTGAGGTTGAACAGGACTGGTCTTGTTTGGTCAGTAGGTCTCAGAACTGGCTGACGGACTCTTTTGTGGTCCAGTTCTTGAATTTCTAGATCCTGAAGTCTTTCAGTCTGTTGTACAGTAATCCTTCTGAATCTCCACCATGATGTATGTCTCTCTCTGTCTTTCTTTCTCTCTCTCTCTCTCTCTCTCTCTCTCAGGGTGAGCCAGGCACTTTGTCAGGAGGATCGACTGCAGCTCATCGCAGTGAGTCCACTTTACAGACTGTCAGTGAACACATCACCAACACACATGTATATAAATACACAGTGAGTGACCACACACACACATGTTTGAAACATGATCTCTGACAGCAGCAGATATTTTAGACACAGACACACCCTGAACCTCCCTCACTAATGCACTTATTGATCCACACACACACACACACACACACTCTCTCTCTCTCTCTCTTATCTTCATCCTGTGTGTGTCTTGGTGTAACTCGATCATCCTGCTGCAGACCTGCATTACTGTATTAGAAGGAGTACTCTATGTACATGGTGTGAAAATCACACAGGTGAAGTTCTTATGAAGGTAACTGAAGGGTGTCTTCACTGACCGGTGAAATGATGTTTCAGTTTCAGTTAAAGGTGAAGCAGTGAAAGGACTCACCATCTGAAGGAAGCTGAAGCGTAACTGCTGGAAAGATTAAAAATTTAGTTTGAAGTTCAAGGCCTGTAGGAAGCTGAAATGTCTATTCCCTGGAAACACTGAAACCAATGGAAGAGTAGGGGCTGAGAACAGTGTAAGTGTTTATAAGTGAAAAAGCTGAAAGAAGTTGAAGAGTAAAATGATCTGAAGACCACCTAGGAGGTGAAAGTAGTTGAAGTGTTAGAGTGGAAGTGATGAGACCTTGCTAAACACTGTTTTTGTGTCTGACTACACTTCCCATTACACCTTAGGAGAAGAGGAAGTGGCAGACAGAGATAGAGAACAAGAAACGTCAGCTGGAGGATGACAGGAGAGCTCTGCAGCACCTGAAGGTAAGACAAACAGATACAGACAGACAGATACAGACAGACACAGACGGACGGACAGACAGACACAGATACAGAGAGACAGACAGACAGACAAACAGATACAGACAGACAGACAGACAGACACAGACAGATACAGACAGACACAGACAGACAAACAGATACAGACAGACAGACACAGACAGACAGATACAGACAGACAGATACAGACAAACAGATACAGACAGACACAGACGGACGGACAGACAGACACAGATACAGACAGACAGACAGACAGACAGACAGATACAGACAGACAGACAGACAGACACAGACAGATACAGACAGACACAGACAGACAAACAGATACAGACAGACAGACACAGACAGACAGATACAGACAGACAGATACAGACAGATACAGACAGACTGACAGACAGACAGATACAGACAGACACAGACGGACGGACAGACAGACACAGATACAGAGAGACAGACAGACAGACACAGACAGATACAGAAAACAGACAGATACAGACAGACACAGACAGACAGACAGACACAGACAGATACAGACAGACACAGACAGACAAACAGATACAGACAGACAGACACAGACAGACAGATACAGACAGACAGATACAGACAGACAGATACAGACAGACAGATACAGACAGACACAGACGGACAGACAGACAAACAGATACAGAGAGACAGACAGACAGACACAGACAGATACAGACAGACACAGACAGACAAACAGATACAGACAGACAGACACAGACAGATACAGACAGACAGATACAGACAGATACACAGACAGACAGACAGACAGACAGACAGATACAGACAGACAGACACAGACAGATACAGACAGACAGACAGACAGATACACAGACAGATACAGACAGACAGACAGACACAGACAGATACAGACAGACAGACACAGACGAGACACAGACAGATACAGACAGACAGACAGATACAGACAGACAGACAGATACAGACAGACAGACACAGACAGATACAGACAGACAAACAGATACAGACAGACAGACAGACACAGACAGATACAGACAGACACAGACAGATACAGACAGACAAACAGATACAGACAGACAGATACAGACAGACACAGACAGATACAGACAGACAGACAGAGACAGACAGATACAGACAGACACAGACGGACGGACAGACAGACAGATACAGACAGACAGACAGACAGACACAGACAGACAAACAGATACAGAAAGACAGACACAGACAGATACAGACAGATACAGACAGACAGATACAGACAGACAGACAGAGACAGACAGATACAGACAGACACAGACAGATACAGACAGACAAACAGATACAGACAGATACAGACAGACACAGACAGATACAGACAGATACAGACAGACACAGACAGATACAGACAGATACAGACAGACACAGACAGATACAGACAGACACAGACAGATACAGACATACAGATACAGACAGACACAGACAGATACAGACAGACACAGATGGACGGACAGACAGACAGACAGACAATGAAAATATCATAATAATTGAATTAGTGCTGCAGCTTTCATGCAAAGAAAGTGGATGTTTGATACCATCAGTAGAACCAGTTCATTCACACACAGTGAACCTGGAGCTTGTGTCATTCACAGTCATTTTTACAGTGGAGATCCAGAGGTGTGGCCAGGCTGCAGACAGAGAACAGCTGCAGAGTAAAAATATCTGCAGGTCTCAGATCAGCTGTTTGAACTGAGGAATGACAGAAACGCTGCGACTCCTTTCGCTCTCAGACTCTCAGCCGCTAATTCAAAATAACTGGAGTATTTAAAACAGCTGTTCTCATCTGATCACATTACTCGTTCAGTGCTGTGGTTTGATATCAGCTGATCCAGAGTCAGTGAGGAGAGGCTGACCTCAGTGATGCTACTGTTACTATATGTTCAACTGTCTATGGCTGCCATATAATAAATAACATGAAATCTGATAATGAAAATCCATTTCATTTTCACTTTGTGAACGCAACTGAAACAGCAAAAAAAAGTAATTTTGAATGACGTAACAATCGTTCAGAACATAGAACGTTCTTTCTTTGTGTTCTCTGGTTCTCACAGTACTTTTTAATTTAAAGTCTGTCTTTATTATTTTTCATCAGGATACTTCTGCTGAAGTCATGATGAAGATGTCCACGACTGTCTCCTTTAATCTATTATAAATGAGCTGAAATCAGAACATCATTCAAAGATCCCAGTTTAGGTGACACACTGTCTGTCGAGCTGAAAAATAAAAACATTCACATTTATTCTTGGAAATCTCAGTGATTATCATTAATATCTTTTTTCAACTGTGGACATCTTTATTTTGTCATACATCATGTGAACAGTGATATTCCTGACACAGTATTGATCATTGAAATATAAAGAAATAATGAATGTTTCAGTCAAAGGCTCTGAGGGAGCGCTGGCTGCTGGATGGACAAGAACAGGATGAAGTCAAGAGACAACTGGAGCAGGACGAGGCCAAGACCAGGAGCCTGGAGGACACCATCAACAGGTCTCATCTGAATGATTATTCATTATGTAATTATTAATTACTTATCGTATTTTTGTTTGAATCTGTAATTTTAGTTGGTAATTCACTAAATTCAGAAAAAATAAACAGTAACAGTCTGTGTGTGTGTGTGTGTGTGTGTGTGTGTGTGTATGTGTGTGTGTGTGTGTCTGTCTGTCTGTCTGTGTGTGTGTGTATGTGTGTGTGTGTGCGTGTGTTTGTGCGTGTGTGTGTGTGTGTGTGTGTATGTGTTTGTGTGTGTTGCAGGTTGGAGCAGGAGTTAGTCAGTCTGGAGACTGGATCTGTGTGTCAGACTATTACACATACCACAGTGAGTACACACACTTAAATACACACACAAAGTTTTTGTTGGATTAGTTTACGTCAGATTACATTAGTCAGATTACATTAGTCAGATTACATTAGTCAGATTACATTAGTCAGATTACAGTTCAGTTGGACGGTGCAGCCTGTAGGGGGCTCTAGACTTTACATTGTCAATCTCA
>NW_019525275.1:405434-430434 GCF_002814215.2 Seriola lalandi dorsalis
AAAATTTGTGGGCAGCTCAGGTCTGTCTGTCTGTGTGTGTGTGTGTGTGTGTGTGTGTGTGTGTGTGTGTGTGTATGTGTGTGTGTGCGTGTGTGTGTGTGTGTTGCAGGTTGGAGCGGGAGTTAGTCAGTCTGGAGACTGGATCTGTGTGTCAGACTATTACACATACCACAGTGAGTACACACACTTAAATACACACACAAAGTTTTTGTTGGATTAGTTTACGTCAGATTACATTAGTCAGATTACATTAGTCAGATTACATTAGTCAGATTACATTAGTCAGATTACATTAGTCAGATTACAGTTCAGTTGGACGGTGCAGCCTGTAGGGGGCTCTAGACTTTACATTGTCAATCTCATGTATTTTGGATGTAGTTTTAGTTTCAGGTTTTATGTTTCTGTCTCTGTTTCCTGCTGATCTATAGTGACTTTTGTTTTGAAGTTGAATTTCCTCTGTCTTTTTCTCTCCAGGTGTCATCAGGATCAGATAAAGGTAAACCTCTTCTTCTCTGTCTGTTTTTGTGCCATTTTCCACAAACTGTTTCTCTCACTGTGTCTCTCTGATCAGCTGTAGAGATCAAAGGTCACAGCAGCCGTGAGCAGGAAAGAACTGCACTGTCAGGTCAGGTAGTCCAAGGTGAGACTGCAGGACTCTGCTGGACTCTTTTCTATAACTGTGATCAGATTACAGTAACCATATTACTGTTATCATAGTAGTAGGCAGATTACAATAATTACATAGTCATGTTGCAGTAGTCAGATTACAGTAATCAGTTTGTTGTGATCAGATTACAGTAGTCGGACTAGAATAAGCAGAATTACAGTAGTTTCATTACAATGACAGAATTTTGATTATGGTTGTTCGATTACTTTAAGGATCAAAATAAAAGATTCAGTAGTCCAGTTACAGTAGTCTCGTTGCTCTAGTCAGATTACAGTAATGAAATTAGTTATAATACTATAGTAATCAGAGTACAGAGCTCAGCTTCTACCGGACTCAACAGATTTAAGTAATCAGATTACACTAGTCTCATTAGAGTAATCAGATCAGTGATCAGACTACAATAATCCGATTTTTATTATTAGTCAAGTCTCATGAGATTACTGTAGTCATATTACTGTGTAATCAGATTACATGAATCATATTACAGTGTGATGAGTGTTGTGATGACCTCATCTTCTGAGCTTCAGGCTTTACTCTGTCTCTGTGCCTGCCTCCTTTTTCTCATGAGCCTTTCCAGAGGTTAAGGTTCACAAAAGTCCTCGAATGAACAAACCAAGAGAAGCGGCGGAGGAGATGAAGAGAGGTGAGTCAGAGAGGAGAAGAGAGGTAGAATATGGTGACGGGTCCAGGTCCAGGTCTGAGCAGGCTCAGACTCTCAGTCTCAGTTGATGCAGTGTTCAGCTTCAGTGGTTGTTACCTGTCATTAATAAACATGTCGCCATCTTTCTTTTCTTTACTCATCATTAACTCGTCTGTTCTGTCCACTGAGTGACAGCTGAACTCCCCCCCAGGACAAGACTGTGGTCCAGCTTTAGTTCAGTATCTTAGTGTCTGTTTGTTCTCTGATGTCTCACAGACATCAGGGTGTCAGGTCACAGGTCAGAGGTCAGATGTTAACAGCATCAGTGGCGTTTTCCTCTGAACATCCCTCAAGGTTTCAATATTCAGATGATTCAATATCTCACCAATAATCATAATAAAAGAGATTTTTCTTTCCTCTCTCATGAATCATGTGACCTGTTTATAAAGGTCAGGGGTTATAGGTAAAAGGTCAGAGTACATAGGTGTACACAGGTGAAAGGAAAAGGTGACAGCAGGAAGAGTTCAGGTTTGTGTTTTCTACATTTAACATCTGTCTAACATCTGTCTGTCTGTCTGTCTAACATCTGTCTGTTTATTGTCTCATGTTGTGTCTTTGTGTGTT
This sequence comes from Seriola lalandi dorsalis, assembly GCF_002814215.2. Classification (NCBI taxonomy): domain Eukaryota; kingdom Metazoa; phylum Chordata; class Actinopteri; order Carangiformes; family Carangidae; genus Seriola; species Seriola lalandi. The sequence goes on from NW_019525275.1 coordinate 407,366, forward strand.
GTTGTGTTGTTGTTGACACCCCCCCCCTCCCCCGCCCACAGCGATGTACTCGGTGGAGATTAAAGTAGAGCGGGACAGACTGACGGGGGAAACCCGGGTCCTGTCCACAAACACCACACTTCCTGTTGACCTCTCTCACCAAGGGGTCAAAGTTTACGAGGATGAGCAGAAAGGTGACGACAGCAAGTAAAAACAAACAAACAAACAAACAGAACTGGCTTTACGAGAAGTTACCTGTTGTTACTGTGGAGGGAAAGTTTCAGAAAATTTCTTGTCTTTTTTCTACTGAGGCTCATATGAACAGAGAAACAGTGAAGTGTTCACACAGTGACTTCTCTTAAAGTGAAACCTTACTCAGCATGAGACCTGCATGACCCCTCCCCCCCCTCCTCTTCCTCCTCACATGATTGACCATGACCTGTCAGGTGACTGTCAGGTGACCGCAGTCATCAGAGACCTACAGGAAGAGGGAGACAGGTGACTGAACCATGTTCTCGTCTCTGTGACCTCTGGTGGTTTAACTTGTCATCATAGCTGCTGGCTGTGATCAAATCAGCTGTGAACTGTAACAGCCAGGTGTCCTGATCCGGACTCTGTTCCTGATCTTGTTTCTGTCTCTCAGTGGTCCATGAGATGAACGGTGAGGACGGCATTCACCTGCTCAGCTCCTCTGAGGTCGAAGAGCTCATCCATAAAGCCGATGAAGCTTCGATGATGTCACAGACTGTTGCCACCGTTACCTCGCTCCCCACCGTGGAGGTCCAAGAGGAGGCGATGCCCGAGTCGCCGCCGTCCAAGCCAGCACGGGTCGCAGGGGAGATCACGGGGCTGGAGGCCAAACCTGGTGGCGAGCCTAGTGTGGCTAAGGCCAGCGCTGAGAACCCGGTCACCATGGTTTTCATGGGATACCAGAGCGTGGAGGACGAGGCAGAGACCAAGAAGGTGCTGGGGCTGCAGGGGACGGTGACGGCCGAGCTCGTGCTCATCGACGACGCCAACGGCAAAACATCACCGGAAGGAGGCGGGAAGGAGGAGGCCAGCAGCACAGCCCAGACAGCAGCACTGCCCCCCCCCGCCTCCCCTGACCCGCCACCAACCACCAAACCTCCGGTAGCGATACCAGCGAGTAACGGGGAGACAGCGGGGGAGGTGGCGGGGGAGGTGGAAAGAGGAGCAGTGGAAGTAAAGAAGGAGAAGCAGCTGTGTAAGTGCTGCAGCATCATGTGACCTGCAGAGGCGCTGCTTGATGACATTATAAAGTCATATAAAGATAAAGACGGAGACTTTCCAGGACAAAAAAAATACACAAACTAAACTCCACCCACTGCTCTAAGCCACGCCTCTAACAACATGACATCATCTCCTGTTCCCTGTCGCTTCATTCTCATCTGCTTTAATGAAGCCTTTTTACTTTTGTACTCATGTTTCCAGTGGTGATGCACCTGATTAGCATTAGCATAGCATTAGCTTTATCATTAGCAGTCCTGAGAGTTGTATCATTAACCTGCTCTCTGTTGAAGCTCCGTCATATAAACCATTAACTGTAGAGATGTTCATGTTTCTCTTGGTTTTATAACAGAAAATAAAGTGACAGACGGTGAAGAACAACAGTCTGAGTTTGTTTACAAACATCACAAAACAACATCACATGACCTCTATGACATCATCCCCACCAGTCTGGAGCAGATGTTTCAGTATGGACCAGATGTTTCAGTCTGGAGCAGATATTTTAGTCTGGACCAGCTGTTTCAGTCTGGACAAGATGTTTTAGTCCTAGACTAGATGTTTTAGTCTGGACCAGATGTTTCAGTATGGAACAGATGTTTCAGTCTGGACAAGATGTTTCAGTCTGGATAAAGATATTTTAGTCTGGACCAGATGTTTTAGTCTAGACCAGATTTTTTAGTCCTAGACTAGATGTTTTAGTCTGGACCATATGTTTCAGTATGGACCAGATGTTTCAGTATGGACCAGATGTTTCAGTCTGGACAAGATGTTTCGGTCTGAAAAAGATATTTTAGTCTGGACCAGATGTTTCAGTATGGAACAGATGTTTTAGCCCGGACCAGATGTTTCAGTCTGGAAAAGAGATTTTAGTCTGGACCAGATGTTTCAGTATGGACCAGATGTTTTAGTCTGGACTAGATGTTTCAGTATGGAGCAGATGTTTCGGTGTGGACCAGATGTTTTAGTCTGGACTAGATGTTTTAGTCTAGACCATATGTTTCAGTCTGGTTCAGATGTTCTCAGTGATGTGTTTCAGCTCCAGTTGCTGACATCTGACTCACATTGTCACACAGACACACATCAGCTTTAAACAGCTTCATGTACTTCATTAACAGATCTGAACTGATCTGCTGATGGAAGGTCGCCATGGTGACGACACAACAAAGATGGCCAACTGAAGTAGCAGAAAAAAGACACAGCTGGTCTGATGGTGCTGATGTTAAACTCAGCTGCTTCATCAATAATGTTGATCAGAAGCTGAAGTGAGAACCTGATCCATCTCCTGATCCAGTTCCTGGTCCAGCTCAACTGAGTGGTCCTGGTGGCACGAGGACTGTTCTGTTAGCTCTGCAGTGTGCTGCTGTCATTGTGTTCATACTGGTTCAACTGATTGAGCTGGTAGTTTTTGTGATTTATTTCATGAACTTTATTCACCATTAAAAACTTGCACGTATTGAAGTCGTTAACAAGAGAAGCATTAAACTGATGGTTGTTCGTTAGTGATTCCTTCAGCTCAGTCACATGATCCGATGTCAGCTGCTGTCAAACCTCCGGTCTCTGTGGTCCTGGTCTGATGGACTCACCTGTCAGGTGACCTCAGCTTCATTCTTCTTCTCTCCAGGTCTCACTGCGCGTCACTCTTAGCCGCCCTGTAGCAGCTTCCTGCCATTACAAGCATGTCAGCGCTGAAGGTAATCCTTAAGGTACAGTGGGGACACCTGTGATTACCGTGGTAACATCAGTTGTGTGTGTTACAGTGCAGCCAAACAAACTCAGGTTGTTTTAATAAAGTTGATCAACTGCTGTCACCTCTGACCTCAATGACAAACGCCTTAGTTTCCTGTGACTGCTTCACAATAAAAGCCTCTGTTTTTGTCCAGTTGAAGTTTTAATCTGAAGCAGCAGCAGGGAATCTTCTGTTAGCATTAGCAGTGAGTTAAGCCAATGACCATCATGATCATCAACTAGATCAGCAATTACCAGAGAAACATGTTTCATACAGCTGGTAAAAATTTTAAATAAAAATAAATAAAAAACAAATAAAGAAAGAAACAATAAATAAGTAATTGGATAAATAACACAAATAAATAGATAATATGAATAATAAATAAATGCCAAAATATTGATTTCTAAATCATCAAATCTGTGACATATGATACAAACAAAATCATATGTCATTTAAAGTTCAGTTTTGTTTGTTGTAATGAAGAAAATTGATATTGTCAGATTAAGATTTGATGAGTCAGACGTCACAGTGTTGAACCAGCTGCACGACGATGGACAGAGACCTGAGGCCTGATTCAGTCACATGACGAACACAAACTGGATGTCAGGCTGCAGGAGAATCTTTTATTGAACATGAAAATAACATGGGTCTGTGACCTTTGACCGTTTCATGTCCACCACAGACGGACCCTCAGGTCCTGGGTGGTTCAAAAAGACCCCATCAGGTTTCTGCCTGTCCCCTCACAAATTAATTCACTTCCTGGTTTTGTTGAACTTTCTATTACTTGATGAAGTTCAACAGAGTCTGTCCCTGCAGGACTGGTCTCTGACCTGCCCACATCTGCCCGGGACCCACCACAGCAGGTAAAACCACCAGAATGACTCCATGACTCTAAAGGTGTTAATGATGTTAAATGAACCTGTGATTTAAAAACAGAAGTAGTCAACAAATAATAAATAAAAACAAATAAATAAATAAAAACAGACAAACATCCAGATCACAGAAACCTGCAGAGTCCAAGATCAGGTTTCTGTCTGTGCTGTGTGATGGAATCAGTGTCATCGTGCCCACCTCCTGTTTTTATTGCCTCTGGCTGGGATGTCGAGCAGACTGTTCCTGTTGTCATGGTAACCAGCTGACTGAAGGTCAGTGTCGCCTCCTGCAGGAAACAACAGCAACTGACAGGTCTGTTGATTTGATTGTGTGTGTGTGAGTGTGTGAGTGCGTGTGTGTGTGTGTGTGTGTGTGTGTGTGTGTGTGTGTGTGTGTGTGTGTGTGTGTGTGTGTGTGTGCTGAGCAGTAGAATATTTCAGGAATGCTGCTGACCAACAGAAACACACACACACAATGACTGACCACACCCACCACACACACACACACACACACACACACACACACACACACAAACACACACACACACAGACTCTCATTCTGAGTGGATCAGTCCTCCATCAGCTGGCCGAGTTGAACCTGCAGGTGAGTCCATGTTCACTTTGTTTCTGTTTGTTCTTACCTGTGTGACATCATCATGACATCACTTACCTGTGTGTCTCTGATCAGTTGATTAGATTGATTGATGAATCAGTTTGAGGAAGTTATGATAAATCTAAAGTGTATGTTAACCCCGCCCACCTCCAACATTCAGATGATGTGATTATTCGTTGCTGACCCTCCCACAGTGATTGACAGCTGTGCTCCTACTGTAACAGGAGTAAACAACTGTTTGTAAATATGTTTATTCTTGTTTGTTTCTGAGTTGTGATGAAAATGAAAATCTGCCAACGCAGCAAGAAGGTCACAGGTCACAGGTCACTGCAGAAAATTAAACTTTACTTGAGTGAATGTAGTTCTACCTCTCTGTCTCTCTCAGGCCTGATGGTGATTGGTTCCTGCTGGCTGAGGGTCTGACATCATCATCATCATCATCATCATCATCATCATTTTCCAGTAGGAACCAGTCAGATTCAGCTGAGAGCAGTGGAGGTCAGGATGTTCAGGTATACTCCTCCATGGCAGGTTCTCTGTCAGAGTCTGGACCAGGAGACCAAGGTGAGACAAACAGACAAACGCACAAAATGAACAAACGCACAAAATGGACAAACAAACAAAACAAGCAACAAACAAAATGAACAAAAAAAACCAAACTAAAATAAAACAAACAATAAAACCAAATGAACACAAAAAAACATACAGAACTAAAAAACAAACAAAAAAACAAAATGAACAAGCAAACAAAATAAAACAAAACAAAACAAAGAAAACAAACAAACAAAACAAAAAATCAAACAAAGAAAAGAAAACAATGAAACAAACAGACAAACTGTTTCATCCAGCTGATAGAAGTTATTAAAGTGAATGAATGAAGTCCTGATCACAGAGAAGTGACACTGAGATGTTATAATATACAGGGATATAATATTTAACATAATGTATATAGAGGTTTTTCGGGGTTTCCCTCTTTGACTGAGCCAGCTTACTTCCTGTTGTATGAGCAGCAGAGGGCAGCAGCTGACAAAACTAAACCACGGACCAGGACCTGAACTTAAACTGCTGGAAGTCACATTTTAGCCTGAGACAGGTGAGAATCAAACGTCAGAGATCTGCAGCGTCTGTGGATACTCCAGGACCACAGCACAGACCCAGAACCTGGGCTCAGGTGTGTGTGTGTGTGTGTGTGTGTGTGTGTGTGTGTGTGTGTGTCAGGGGGCGGGGTCTGTGTGTGGTGGGCTGGGCCTCAGATGGGATGAAAGACAGTGAACTTTGTCAGTTGGAATTCAGGCTGTTTGTGCTGCTGCCGCAGGAAAAGGAAAGGTAAGGAAATCCGCTTTAATATTATTATATTATTATTATTATATTAAAAACAAAATGTAACTTTGATATCAGCAGCGGTTAAAGGTGAAGTGGCAGTTTGTTCATGTGTTTAACAGTGTTTATATTTTAATGATCAAACTGCTGCATCAGAACAAACTGCTACAAACAAACAAACAAACAAACAAACAAAGTACTAAATATTTTAACTTTAACACTTTAAATGTCTCTGTGTAAAACATGAAGCTGCTGGCGCCCCCTGCAGGCTGCACAGTTCACACATACTGACATCTCACTGTACAGTCTGTGTCACAGGTTAAAGTCCTGCTCTGAAAAGAAATAAAAGTACTGACTGCAGAGAGAAACCTGTTAATGAGTGAACCAAAATTACATTGACTGATCATCTCCATGACGACGAATCAGCTGATGATGATTTGTTTTTTTTATAGATGATGGGTAGAACTGGTTTCAGTTCACTTCTACTTGTTTCTACTGTTTTTTCGTCTTTTACAAACGAACAAGTCACATGTGAAACTGTGACTGACTGACTGAGTGACTGACTGTTTTCATTGTTTTATTTTCAGTGTTCATTTTGATCCCGACTCTGACCTCTGACCTCCTGTCTGTCCGCTACTTTTCTTGTTAAAGCAGTAGGAACTGGAGGTTTAGTCTGTAACTGTGTGTGTGTGTGTGTGTGTGTGTGTGTGTTATCAGCAGACTGACAGAGTGACTGCAGTTTATCAGACTGAGACAGACTGAAGTAAAACGACTGAGGAAAACCTGCCTCAGAAACATGTGACTGTGTCCACACCTACACCCAGTGTGTGTGTGTGTGTGTGTGTGTGTGTGTGTGTGTGTGTGTGTGTGTGTGTGTGTGTGTGTGTGTGTGTGTGTGTGTCTGTGGTGTGTGAAATATAATTGACTGTCTCGAGACACGGAAACTGATCAGGGCCTATATTCACAAAGCATTTTCATCTTACCACTAAGCGTTCTCCTAAGTCACACTCAAAGTTTTTAACTAAAGGTTTTTAACTAAAGGTTTTCTCTTCAGTCCTCTTCACAAAGCTGCTGAGACCCACTTTTAGTAAGGAGAAGCGAAAACTCCTAAGCTAAGAGTGAGACTCTGTTGTTATAGCTGACGTCAATTTTCATGGACGAGCTCCCTTGTAGGAACCACGGCGATTGGTTGATGAAAGACTGTCTGTGCCTGTGAAAACATCCTGCAGAAATACTAAAAACAACACGGAGGAAAAAAAGGATACAAATGAAATAATAATGGATCCGGGGTTGTTTACTAAAGAAGTGCATTCTCCAAAATGCATCTGCATGATGAGGTTTATGTCAACCCGGGAGAATTAAATTTGACTATAAAAACTTACATTCAATTCTCTCAATGGAAAAAAAAACAAAAAAACCTAGACTGCCTAACTAAACGTAACTGGCAGCCTGGTCCAGGCTGTGAGTTGAGGTGTGAGAAGGTTGGTTGGAGATGTTATTTAATCCCTCACAAACTCCACAATGATCATTATTCCCTCATGATTGAGTGGTATCTTTTAAGCGATTCAGCATTGTGTAAGGAACACTGTAATGTGGAATGACTTAAGATGCTTTGTGAATAATGACCCTGATCAGTATAAAAGTGAAAGAAGGTTCAAACTCGTTTCAGCTTGGTTTAATGTTTGTGTGTAACATGGGTAGTTAGTTAATGTTATGGTTAGTTAATGTAATAGTTAATGTAGAACCACACTGGAGGCTACAGTTTTATATGTGTTTGTGTTTGACCTCATTCTGAATCATGTTTTATCATCAGGTTGAAAATCTTTTGACCTTCAATCAACAAAAGAATAAACTGACCAACTGACCTGATGATTGAATGATTTCAAAATTTTCAGCTGTTGATTAATTAGTCTGAACTCAGCAGTTTGTAAACACTTCATAAGACACATCATAAAGACAGACGTGATTATAAACTGATTCCAGTGATGAAATACAGGTACATGTTTCACCTGTACAGTCACCTGATCTCCGTTTATGACACTGTAACTGTGTCATCACTGATCAGTCAGCTCTGATCAACTTTTTTGACATTCTTCACATTTACCTGAATTTATCTTATTTTCTCCAAAACATAAAAATCAATCATATATCCATCTACAGTCAGAAGTTACCTTCAGTCACACAGTCAGTGTGACAGTTGTAACCATAGAAACACAGCTGTTAATATCTGACAGCTTCTACAGGTTAAAGGAAGACATTCAATGTTTCAGGAATTCATTTTCTGTACAGAACCAAGGGACCATAGCCTGATGCTGCTGCTGTTTCCATAGTAACTGTAACCTGTCCTTGCTGCCATCTCCGTAGTAACACACCTGTTTCCATGGAATCCAACCTGAATTCTGTGTTGTTTCCATAAAAACTGACATCCTCTCAGCATCCACTTGTAACTGATTTGTTTCCATAGTAACATCCCTCTCCTGTTATTTCAGAGACTCTCAGCGGCTGATCGTCAGGATGTTCTAACACCGAGCTCCGTTCATCATCTTCCTCCATCAGAGCCACCATTTCCCGCTAATCTTACAGCTCCACCTCAAGCTCCACCTGCAGCCATGGACAGTACCCCAAGGAGGTGGGTGCTGAAACCCTTGTCTCCCCTGCTGCAACCGTCAGACCTGCGGACCATTGCTGGCCCCACCCGAAGTGACAACTCTGACAGGGATGATTCACTCTTCAGCTCAGACAGCATCTCCGTCACACGCAGCCATTCGTCAGTGGTCATCTCCTCACAGCAGGGCGAAGGGGCCCCGGATGTAGTGGTTCAGGTCCGGCAGGTTGCTGTGTCACAGGACAGAGGAAGCGTCAGCGACGAGTGGCATTTCAGTAGCAACAGTGACCCCAGCAGTCCCAGCAGCAGCTCTGGCTCTCACTGTGGCTTCTATTCCTTTGTGGAGGATCCAACGAGTCCTGAAGCCGAACTGAACGAAGCCTGGATGGTCTCACCACAGCGGCAGGCTCAGCTGGCCACCCTGAAGGAGGAGAAAGGATTCAAACTACAGACCTACAGCAGCAGCAGGAAGCCAGAGACCCTGTTCTCAGAGGTAGAGTCGCAGTATGAAGTGGAAACAAAGAATGGCATCAAAGTGGTCGGGGAGGAAGAGGAGAAGCAGCTCCGCAAAGAGATCATTCGCAGCCAAGCACCAAAGAAGAACCCAGTGTTCAAAGATCAGCTGTGTGTTCTGGAGAATTTAGATCTGAGCAGGTCTACAAACAAACTGATAGAAGGTTTCAGTGTGAGCTACAGTCCTGTCAGCTCCAGACCAGAACCTCCTCACCCTGCTGAACCTGGGACCATCGACAACGAGCAGATCAACTTCAGCACTGCCCGACAACAGTTCCTGAAGATGGAGCAGGACCGGTTGACTGCAATCCTCAACCCTCTGGGGTCCTCAAAAACACCCCTGAACACATCTCTTGAGCAAAATCCTGAAGTGTCCTCATCAAGGTTGGTGGAGACGTTCAAAGATACGACTGCGTTTAAACCATCAGAAGAGGGTGAGACAGACCTCGAGGGGAAAGTGATGGTGTGCCGGACTGAGGAGTGTCTGAGTAGACAGAGTAGTGTGTTTGATGACCTGGACTCCGGCTTGGAGGAGCTGATGGTGGAAGTGAGTGGTGGCTACACCAGTGACGAAGGCCTGAACAATGACAACACACAGCGAGACAACAGGAGTGAGTACGAGACCCCGATTGAACGGGAGATCCGGCTAGTTCAGGAACGCGAGGAGAACCTGCGGCGCTCTCGAGGACTGAGACATGACGACAGCAGGCTGGAGATGGTCGAGATCAAAACAAAACGTTTACAGTCACCGCTAACACCCATTAAAATAAAAGAAAAGACCCGGGTGAGCTTCATCCTCCAGCGACAGATCCAGAGGGAGAACCAGAGCAGAGAGGAACCTCAGCAGCAGGGTGGAAACCTTGGAACATACAACCAAGATCCTTCACAGCAGCTGGAGGACATAAAGTCTGACCAACAAGACAAAGACAGGAAGGCAGAGGAAAGACCTCCGTCTGAGTCCGGAGACACAGACCTCTCCCCCTCTCCCTGCTGTCCTCATCGACACCCTGAAGAAACCCAGTTGTCCATCAGTCAAATGAGTTCAGCTCCCTTCTCCAGTGCAAGGGAGTCAGGGGTGCAGGACTCAAGAGGTTTCCTCCAGGATCGGATTACTTCTTTATCCTCTCGCTCCTCCTCTCCCTCCTTCCCAACACTAACACTTGAGCGTGAAGCAACCTCAACCACACCTCGGTCCTGGAGGGAAAACCTGGAGTCTACCGGCCTGCAGTCCAGAGGACAAGGTGCTCCGGATTTCATTGAGAAGGAAATTGAGGAGGTCTTGAGACGGGAGCAGGAGCTGAGGGAGTCCAGGGAGAAAACCAGCCGGCAGCTTTTCTCACCAGCACCTCTGGTGGAACAGGCGACCAAGATGGCCATCAGTCAGTTCTACCCACCTGCAAATACAGGTATGTGATCACTATCAAGGCTGGATTACCAACCTGGGCAATTACCCCAGGACCCCAGACCTCCAGGAGCCCCAGAGCCCCAGGCTCGCTGTGTGTGTTTTGAGTTATTTGATTTGTTTCAGATTGTTTGGGACGAGTTGTGGTCCTGTCTCTACAAACATTTAGAGGAAACACCTTGAGCTGCAACCAGCCTCACACGGTCCATGTTTTAGTCACTGTGTCTTTTCATGGTGAAGTCAGTTTGATTCTGATTAAACCTGACCTCCTGATTGTTCTACATCTGGCTTAAAGAAAAAGGTTCAACATTTTTTCTCAAATGTTAAATTCAAATGCGCTCCTCTAAATCTCACTGATTCACTTGTTAGCTCAGGTTTGTTTCACAAGGAGGTCAGGAGGTCACTGCTCAAAGCCAGGAAATACTCAAACACACAACATGACGTTCAATATTCTCGCTTTTCATTGGTGTAGGTTTCTGCTTAGTCTCTCCACCGCTGCTAAACCACACAGTGATACTGTAGTGACTTTTGACCTTTGACATCAATTAAACCAGCTGTGATGATTCTGTCTCCGCAGCAGGTGTTAAATCTGTGCTGGTTGAATTTCAAAGAAAAGATGTGAAACCTACGGCAGCCTGGAAGGAAGGAGCTAAAACCTGAATAGACTCTGGTGTGTGTCACATATAAACTGAGACAATGAGTAACTCAGAGAGAACGACCAAAGTCTAGAAGCTTCAGGGGGCTGAGGAGTCTGACTGATGATTAACTGGAAGGTTTCGATTTGGAAACATGAAACCACTGAAGTAACTGATGTTTGTAGTTGTTGTAATTCTGAGCTTCGTTTCTCTTCTCAGAGTCACAGTCAGTTCTTGGTTTCTAGCAAAAGAATTTAACACTGTGTGTGTGTGTTAGCTGAATCTGGTCTCAGAGCCCTACATTACTGATTCAGACCTGATTCTCATTGGTCTATGGTCCTCTGGTCCTGGTCAAAGGAAACCATAAACAGCTCCACCTGCTGGACCAATCACTCTGATCTCAGTGACCTCTGACCTCTTTTAAAGAGACAGTGACCTAAGCTAGCTTTTTCCAGTCTTTATACAATGCTAACCTAGCTGTAACCCTGTTTCCAGTCTTTATGCTCAGCTAAACTAGCTGTTTCCCCCTGTTACCAGTCTTTATGCTAAGCCAGCTGTTTCCAGTCTTTATGCTAAGCTAAACTAGCTATATCCTCCTGTTTCCGGTCAGAGGTCAACGCTGCAGTCTAGCTGGCATCACATTGGGTCACTCATGATGTGACCCATGATGCCACTCATGACGTTACTCATGATGTCACTGATGATGTCACACACGACGTCACTCATGATGTCACTCATGTATCTTCCTCCTGTTGTGTTTCAGATAAAACGGTCAGTCTGTCCTCCTCCTCCCCTCGACCCTTTGTCCGTCTGCCCTCTATCTCCTTCATCACCGCTCAGCCCTGGACCACCTCACCTCCTCCCCCCTCCTCCTCCTCCTCCTCCCATGGAGTGGGAAGGTCAGCCCCGCCTCCTCTCAGAGGTCTCACAGAGACCCTGCTTCAGGACTTTGAGGACAGACGAGTCAAGCTGAAGCTGGACGAGAGTTCGGTGAGTCAATAACAAGGCTCTTATTTGAAGCTACCAGCTACTTCCTGCCTGCTCTTTGACCTTCTGTGCTCAGGTCTTCACCAAATTAAGAGCCTAGATAGAAAAGCATTGAGTCTGTCACCAGACCGGTGCAGAGTGTCTCAGACTGAACGTTTCCTCTTTGTTTTTGTGTCAGTACGCAGGAATCCAGCCAACTGACGACGTTAACAACGAGGTAGGACCGGTTCAACATTGATGCTTCTATGTCACAGTCCTGTCTGTGGGGTTCAGCATGCTAAGCTAAGCTAGCTATTTTCAGTTTTTATACAAGGCTCAACTAACTGTATCCTCCTGTTTCCAGTCTTTATCCTAAACTAATCACATCCTGACTGAACTGAACATCGTTTCAAACTTTGTGGAGAATGTGGCGCAACTTCATCAGTCTGTCTCTTGTTTCTTTCTCCTTGTCCCTTTGTCCCTCTGTCTCTCTGTGTCTGTCTCTTTGTCTCTCTGTGTTTTGTTTCTTTCTCCTTGTCTCTTTGTCCCTCTGTCTCTTTCTTTCTCTGTCTCTGTCTCATTGTCTCTCTGTGTCTTTGTCTCTTGTTTCTGTCCCTTTGTCTCTCTGTCTCTGTCTTGTTGTCTCCCTATCTCTTTGTCTCTGTGTCTCTTGTTTCTTTCTTCTTGTCTCTCTGTATCTTTGTGTTCAGGTGGTTGAGTCAACTCGAGTCATTCGACATAAAAACCAACGAGCTCTGCGATGGGAGGCTGGAGTGTTTGCCAACCAGGAGAACCAGCGAGACCAGCAGGACTAGATCCGGGTCCAGGTCCAGGACCCACAGGAGGACTTTAAATGGTTCTAAACTGGAACACTCCAACAGAATAGGTTGCTCTTGATTGGTCTTTGAAGACGACATCTCTTCTCCTCATCCAATCAGCTGCTGAGCACCATAGAGACAAACGATGAGATTAATGTAGACAAGATGAAATAAAGTTAAACTGTGTGAAGCAGAATTGTGTTCATGTGACGAGTGTTTTCATCATTAACAACCAGGATTGTGTGTAACTGTGTAACAGTGGAAAATAACAAGTAATATCAAATGTCATAACAGGTAATAACAAAGGTAATGACAGGTAATAACAGGTAAAAAAAAAATTAAATAATAAGAAAAGGGCAGGTAATAACAAGTCATGTCAGGATCCAGTTGAGGACCTGTCATAACAAACACATGATCTCTCTACAGATCTCTAAAATATATCTGTATCATATATGTAGATATTGCATATATGCATCATCTGGTCACATCTGAAATGTTCCTGGGGCATTGTGGAGGAATCTGTTGTTGTCCAATCAGATCCTTCAAAATGATATTATATATGCATTAATATGATACATATTATACTATGACATTTTATGACTTATAACATTTTTATGACGTATTATACTGTGACATTTTTATGACATATTATACTGTGATAATATGTCATAATGTACTATGACAATTTTATGACATATAACATTTTTATGATATTATATTATATATATATATATATTATACTGTGACATTTTTATGACACATTATATGCCTTTTTTTGATATATTATGACATTTATATGACATCATGACATTATTATGACAAATTATACTGTGATATTTTATGACATATATGTTTACTTTTTTTAAGACATGGAAACACACACGTGTAAAGCAGCCTGTTAAAGTGATAAATTACCACGCACACACACACACACATACACTTGTTCTCTCTTTCCTCTGGTCACCGTTGCCATGGCAACACTGCTGCTGAATCGCCTCCAGGAAATAAAGAACAGAGAGGGAGGGGGTGGGAGGTGTGTGTGTGTTTGGTGTTGTCTGTCTTTGTGAGGACATTTCGTCTGATCCTCATGTTGAGGGTTCAGATTGGTTTTATGATTCAGGTCAGAACCAGTTCAGGGTCAGGATACCACATGTGGTTTGTGTTTCAGGTGGAGTCAGATTGTTTTATGTCCATGAGGGTCCTCACAAGTATAGAAGTACACAGTGTATATGTCTGTAGGGATGCTCTTTGGCCAACAGGGGGCAATTTAGTAATCCTCTGCAAGGTAAAGTTTCACCACAGTAACTTAACTATTTGGAAATGATTTTATACTTTGATCAGTCAGACGTTACAATTGTGTCCTGGTAGACCAGCATGAATGGACCAGTACTGGTCCAGTACTGCACTGGACAAGTGGCGGAGACACACTCCACATCTCTGGTTTGATTCCAGCTCAGGAGCTTCCTGTTTCCCCTCCTTCTCTGTTTGCTTTGTCACTAACAGATACAGACAGTTAAGTAGCTGTTCCAGAGCTTTCAGTAATATCACACAGTCTTCACCTTTACCAATGATCCAGTTTTTATGACACAAAGTTACAAGCTCATTTATCATGTGATGACGTCACATTTCAACAGTTCACCTCATCTGTTCATTTTTGCATCAGGTGAGGAAACACGTGTGTGTGTGTGTGTGTGTGTTAGTGTGTGTGCGTACGTGCGTGTGTGTTGGAGCTCTTATTGTAGCATCAGCCATCAACACTGTTGCCATGGAAACTGAACAATGAGCCTGGAGGTGCAGTACACCGAGCTGTGGAGCTGCTCATCCTCTGCAGTCCTGGTTCTCCTTTAGATCCAACGCCTGGTTGAGTCCCGCTCCAGAGGTTTGCTCTCAGGGAATGCTGAGTGAAAAAAAACAGGCAGAAAGGGAAATCTCCTGCGGGCCTCCTGCCCCTGACATCGCACTGGTCCTTCATCCCTCAGCTCTAAGTGGTTGGTTAAAGTAGACGACCAAAACCTCCAGGAAGCTGAAATCAGAGAAAAACTGAGGGAAATGAAAGTGAGGTTTCTGTTCTTCAGATGTTCTCCTACAGAAACTGTGAGTTTGTGTGTGTTTATCTTGTACACATGAGACGATCACAGAAACTGACTTCTGTTAGAGAAGACCTGTAAACCAGAGATAAAATATATTACATAATAATATAATATAATATAATATAATATAATAATATATGATCAACCAGAGAATCATTATAAACACAAAGTTCTGACTTCAAGACCAGGACAACAACTGATGCATGAAATATCTTCATTGGATATTAATTTCAACCTATAATGATTAATGATCATGTTCGTAGTTTTAAGTGAATCTTCCTTCAGAATAAAACAAGATTCATTTCAAAACAAACAGATATAAAGTGAGGCCCAGAAACAACGTCAGTGAGTGAGTGATCAAGAACCAGTTTTAATGGTGGACTTTGATCCACAGATCATGCAGCATCTGTTTGACACATTTTAATCTTTATAGCAGCAGATTTTTATTTTGACATTTTACAGAATCATCATGTTTTTACATTCAATGGAAACTTGAGCCTTTTCAGCTGAGAATAAAAAGCAGGACGTCTGGTTTCAAATCAAACACATGCAACAACACAGACACATTAACAACGGGGACAACTCAGAACCGGCTCCTCAGGATCTCGTACAGAGACACTCTGTGACTCAGACACTTCATCACTTTACTACAGCGCAATAACACATGTTGTCATCTCTGTCATATTCAACAATATCACAACTTTATTTTTACACTTTTTCAACTCACGACATCATGAACGAGCCAATTCTTGTTTTGTTTGTTACGGATGCTGAAAAAATTTAAAGACAAAGATTTTGTAAATGCGAGATAGAACTTGTATTCACCAGTTAATAACCACATTCTTAACCAGTTAACAACCAAGTGATGACCAGATAATGACCAGTTAACCACTAGTTAACAACCAGGTGATGACCAGTTGACAATCAGTTATTAACCACTTAATGACATTTAACAACCAGTTAATAACCAGTTAATGACGAGTTAACCACCAGTTAACAACCAGCTAATGACCAGTGAGCTACAGTTAATGACCAGTTAACTACAGTTAATAACCAATTAATGACCAGTTAACAACCTGTTAATGATCAGTTAACAACCAGTTAATTACCAGTTAATGACCTGCTAATGACCAGGGAATAAAATGTAAATAACCAGTTACTGACTGTTAGTAACTGGTAGATGACCAGTTTATAACCATTTATTAACAAGTCAGATAACCAGTTAGCATGTTACTGACCAGTTAATAACAAGTTAACAACCAGTTAATAACCCTAACCCATGAGGTACGAGGTTTGACCTCTGACCTGAATCACAGAGTGAAGCTGTAACTCTGAAGATCATTATATAAATATCTCTTATTGTCCGTTCTTAATAAATACACACATTCACACACAACAACAATATGAACAGGCTCGACCAATCAGAGAGCAGCACACTAACAAGCCAACATGCTGAAAATCACTATAGCAACCGAGCCATCACAACAGAAAGGCAACAACACACTCGTCCAGGTAATATACAATCAGTGTAAGACCTCCACATGGCTGCCGCGCAGTAACACAACACGACGGCCACGGTGTCCACGACGACCACAGTGTCCACGACAACCACAGCAGCCGCTCAAGCAGTCATCGTGGTCGGTCGGTGGTCGTGTGAGCGCTGAGGAAACAGGAGCTTCACTGCAGATTTCATGTTTCTTGCATGTTTGTGCTTCAGGAATGAATCTTTAAAATCGTCTCTGTGCTCTTTGACTTCAGATTATTCACAGAATGAGATACCATGGAAACTGTCTAGTTTCCTGCTCAGAGGCTCAACACTGTGGACGGTCTCCTCACTGAAGACAGATAAAGTCTGGTCTGGATCAGACTGTGGTTCTGGTCTGGTTCATACATCTGATTGGATACAGGAAGTGACTGAATCTAATGGAGGGAGAATAACTGACAGTGGATCAGCTGATCATCAGACCACAGATGATGACACTAATGAACCGTATCTACCTCCACACTGTGTCATCATCAGGGCTCTGCTCGTGGTCACATGAAAACTTGAGAACCCAGCAGCAGGTCTTGTCTGCAGACAGGTCCTAAAGAGGTTCTAAAGGTCCTGAGACATCCAGCTACAGTAAAGAAGTAAAGAAGGTTTTCCACCACATTGTGCTGGTGGTTAAGTCCCATACCTTCAAACAAAGACCTCTATATTGTGTCAACAAAAACTCTGAGAACTCTAAAGTAGTCGATCAGGTTCTACAGTGAACATGTCCTCCCTCACATCCAGAGACCTGGAGGAGGAGCTCAGAGAAACTGTTCAGATAAACTACAATTATTCTAGTCATTTGTTCACCGTTAATAAAGAGTCAGTCACTGTCAGAACAATCTAGAACCTCCAGCTGCTACTGGTCAGATTTAAACCTAGAACATGAGATAAGTTTGTTTCTACAAGTGAAACAGAGTCAGGACATCTTCACTTTTCTGCATTGCGTCGAGTTAGGAATCTGTGGAAGTCCCCCTTGGTCAATACCCTGCCCCCGTCACATCAGGGGTCCCCCAAAACCCATCATCATCATCATCAGCTAGAATCAGAATCAGTTTATATTTCTACTCTGATGGCACCAGACCCTCCCTCCACTGTCACTCATCAGCCTTCAGGACGTCCAACACAACAGAAGACACCATACTCCAGAGGGTGGTGACATGGCCCTGTCGCCTGACGGCTGATCCACTGTCCATCTACTGAGGACACAACCTTCAAATCTATCATCCAATCACTTTATTCCACCTGAGGAACTTCTCCTGACTCCACCTCTAACTTCATCATGTGTTACATCTCGTCTGGATACTGGAGAAAGTCCTAATGGGACCAATAGGACCCTGGACTGGTTCAATATGTCCACAACTCTGCTGCCAGACCTCAACCCCACTCTGGAGCAACACCTCCACACTACATCTCCATGTCTGATTTTCAGACTCCACCTCTTTCTTGACTGTAGTTCTTGCTCTTTTTCTGAGTTGTGTCCTTGTACCATGTGACATGTGTTAAAACGGAGAATAGCATTATTATGATAATAAATCTAACTGTGCCACTCCCTGGTGGACTATTGGACAAACAGGACTGCAGAGTCCTGGACTTTGTTAGATCCAGTTCCGTCTGCAGTGTTAAGCCTCTGAGGATCCGGTCTGACCTGCCTGGATGGAAACCTTCAGTTCTTACAGCTCCTTCCTTCCATCACCTTTAGCCCATGAGATGCATAGTGACATGGTCCTCACTGCTGTCCAGGTTCTGTGCTGTTAGTGACCAGTTTTAAAATAAGGCTTTTGTTTTGAAAAGCTAAAAGACTAATCCTTGAACCTACGTCCCTGCAGACTCTTATAGTAGTTCTCCTGTTCAGTCTGGTTACGAATTTCTCGATCCAACAGAACTAGAGCGGTCTTGCGTCTCATGGCCATCTCCCTGCGCTTAGAGTCCACTGTCACCTCCACCTGGGGGTGAGGTGGGGGCAGGGCCAGGTCAGGGTCGATGGTGGCGCACGGCGATGCGGATCTGTGAGGCCGGAAGCTGCTGCCGCGGGCGGCCGAGTCTCCTCGGTTCAGGCTGTTGAGGTCGTAGGTGTCTTGTGGGTCGCCCCCATTGGACGCCCCCACCCACTCCCATGGGTTACTGTTACCTGCAAGGGAAGAGGTCTGAGGGGGGGGCAGGGGTTGCACAACGGGATGATGGGGAGCGTGGGCGTCCACCGTTATGATACCTGAGCCCTCCCTCTGCTGCTCAGAGGGGGGGCGGTAGTAAGGTGAGTCAGCAGTGGAGGAGGTGCCAGAGCAGGTCGAGGTGGTCTCAGAGGACTTCTCCCCAGAGGAGGAGGATGGGAGGAGGCCCTGCTGCTTTGACATGGCGATGACCTGCATGAGTCGCGGCTGGTTGGCGGCACCACGGGTTGAACCCTCCCCACTTGTCTTCTCCCGGATGGCAAGCCACTTGGCCCGGGTCAGGGCACTCTTTGGGGACACTGGAGGGGGTCCTGCTTCGGGGATCTGTGGTGGTCTAGGAGTTGCCACAGCTTTGGCGCCCCCTGGAGGCAGAGTGGGGTTGTGACTACAGGCTGTCCTCCCAGACTGCACTGCAGGTTGGTAGAGAGGGGCCTGAGACCCCCCGTCATCAGTCCCCACAGAGCCCACCTCAGAGCCGTCATCACTGGCTTCGCGTTCTGCCTCGTCCCGGAGGCTCAGGCCTCTCATCTCCATAGACTTCTGCTTCCACTCTGACACCAGCTGCTGTGACCGCATCGGGTCCATGGGAACCTGCACGGCCTTCAGTCGCCGCTGCACCGGTTGGACTGGCTGGACCGGCTGAACCGGATCCTCTGGTCCCTCATTGGCCCCCAGCACCCCATTAACGTTCATGCTGGCCCTCGGCAATGTGTTACTGAAGGTCAGCATGGTCTCCTTTCCCATGGGACTGCGAGGAGCCAGCAGCTCCACGTCAACGCTGGCCCTCTTCAGGCTCCCCATAGAGGTCTTCTCCCGCTGCAGGGGCCCCAGGCCCTCCAGCCGGTCCATGGGGGCCGGAGCTGCTGCTATCTCATCATTACTCTCCGAGGCAGAGGCAGGGCCCTTGTTGTAGACGGACTCGTGTCCTCGCTCCGTCAGCGCTCGAAGAGGGTCTTCTTTTGGAGGCGGGGGAGGCGGGGCCAGTGTGATGTCATCAGAGGACTTGAAGTTTGCCACGGCATGAAACGCCTGGAGGGCGAAAATAAAAAACAGGTCAGAGTGTTTGAAGGAGGAAGTCTGACTGTAAACCACCAGGTTCTGAACCCAGTCCAAGTTTTAGGTCCTCAGACCAGCTGCAGGGTCATTTCACAGAATACACACAACAATTGTTCTTTCGGTTGATTTAGTTTTCACTTTAATTAAACAGACTCAGTAACGGGCCGTCACAGTTGGTTGAGCAGGCGCCCCATGTGTAGAGGCCACAGTCCTCGCTGCAGTCGGCCCCGGTTCGAATCCTGCATCGGACGGCCTTTCGCTGCATGTCATTCCCCCTCTCTGCCTCCCCATTTCCTGTCTCTCTACTGTGCTATCAATAAAGGCATAAAAAGCCCCCAAAAAATAAAAAACAAAAAAATAAACAGACTCAGTAATAATGACTCGTTTACATGTTACGGAAACTCTGTTCTGGTCTTTGACTTGTTCATGTTTTTCTTCTTCTTCAGTTTCTGCTGCTTTGAGCAGAACAGAGGGAACCAGCGGACTGTTCCACCTTGTCTGCTTTTCCTTTCAATCTCTGATAATTATTGATCCAGTTGATCACTGACAGAGAGAGAAACTACTTTACAACAACCTTATAACTTCCCGTCATCCTCGGGTCAAATTTTTTATTTTATTATTTTTTTAGGGTTTTTTTTGGGCATTTTGAGCCTTTATTCAGGTAGTGAAGTGAGAGACAGACAGGAGAGTCAGGGAGAGAGAGAGAGGATGACATGGAGGCCAGGTCTAAGCCCGTGTGGTACGCACTCTCCCGTCCCATCCGCAGATTGGAATTTGACTGGTTCTCAAATATTCTTATATCAGAAATGTTTTTCTTTCACATAATTGCCTGAAAACAACATGGATGCTTCCTTACCACACTTTCTGCAAATGTAACCAAGGATCACCATTTTCATTGAATTTTTGGTGTTTTATTCAAATTGATAGCATCAGTGGTCTTCAATCTACTACAATGGGGCAATAGGTCACTCTATCGCAATGGTTTCAAAACAGTGTCCTGTCTAACCCATGACATATATCGGCCCGTGATAACCCATTAACATATGTTCGTCTGAATGTAACTATAGTAAAAAAAAAAAAAATCGAAATTTCAGCTCAAAAATGAGGTCTATTTTTATGTAAATCAGGTTTATTGACCATAAAATTCCAAAAGAAAGTGTAAATGTCTCGGTGATGAGCTCGAAAGAAGTTTATTGAAAAGGTGTAATGCAATTATTCTGTTATATTTTTATACTATGTTTTATAAACAGTCGAACAGATCGGGTCAATTTTGACCCGTGAAGACAAAAGGTGCACGGTCGACAGGAAGACGATACAAAAGGTTAAATGTTTTACAGACAGAAAAGTTCAACAACACTGAAGTCAAACATTAGAACTGAGGAGGGAGAGAGACCTGGACCTGTGGCCTTTGACCTGTGACCTACAACCTGTTAATATAAAGAAGCAGAGCAGTGAGGTCAGCCATGTCTGACAGGTCAGCTGTTCCAAAGTGGCCAGTCCTCCAACCTGAACCTGCCTCAGATACCACCTGTAGGAACATGTGACTTCTGTGACTCCTGAGTTCAAACATGTTGGTCAAATAAAGATCAGACTCTCCATCACTCTCCTGTTTCACAGGCGTCACGACAACACACAGAGATGTCCATGACAACAGCTGGAGCATTTGATCAGCAGCACTGAGGACGTGATTGTGTGTGTTACCTGACATGAGCGACAGCAGGTGTGTGTGTTGTGATGAGAAACCTCACGTCTCACCAGGTAGGCAGCGATGAAGGCTCCGATGAGGAAGCCCACGTAGACGTCGATGGGATGGCTGCGATGCTGAGTGATCTGAGTCAGACCCGTCAATGCCGCCGCAATGGCGAATGCAAACACGAGCACGGGTTTCAGCAGCTTGGTGCTGTCTGAGATGGTTGAGTTAAAATACATCTGAAAGGAAACAGTAGATTATTACACTGACAAACACCTTTACCTGTCTGTGTCACAGAATGGACATGATGCAGCACATCAGCTTCATTCATTCAAACAATTCATTAATAACAATCATCATTATCAAATCATCATTAATAAATCTTCATTACTAAATCATCATCAAATCATCATTATTAAATAATCATTATTAATTCTTTATTATTAAATCTTCATTATAATCAAAACATCATTACTATCGAATCATGCATATTAAATCATTATTAAATCTTTAATGATCAAATCTTTTCCTTTTCAATCAAACAGAAAAACACTGGATCTCATACACAGTTAATTCACATATAAAACAGTCGTACTCACAGAAACATAAACTGCAGCGAAAGCCGAGAGAGTCGCATGTTGAGAGGGAAATGTCTTCCTGTCAGGACAGAAGGAGACAGACAATCAGACAGACAGACAGACAGAGAGACAGTCAGTCAGACAGAGAGACAGAGAGACAGAGAGAGCAGACAGACAGAGAGACAGACAGACAGAGAGACAGACAGACAGACAGACAGAGAGACAGTCAGTCAGACAGACAGACAGAGAGACAGAGAGACAGACAGAAAGACAGTCAGTCAGACAGAGAGACAGAGAGACAGAGAGAGAGACAGACAGAGAGACAAACAGACAGACAGTCAGACAGACAGACAGACAGAGAGACAGTCAGTCAGACAGACAGACAGAGAGACAGACAGAAAGACAGTCAGTCAGACAGAGAGACAGAGAGAGAGACAGACAGAGAGACAAACAGACAGACAGTCAGACAGTCATAGAGGTAGACAGTCAGAGAGACAGGCAGTCAGCTGACCTTGCGGCCATGATGGCGTTCTGGTCATGTCCTGAGCAGATGTCTTTGGTGATGTACGGGTTTTTGTCACATGACACTCCGGCCTGGGTGTAGTTGGGTTTACAGACGGTGAGGAAGAAGGGGGCGTGGTAACCTGTCGACAGCTGGATGATGTCAGTGACCAGAGCCGTTGCACACAGACCGAACACATGCACACCTGGAGAGCGAGAGACAGGTGAACAAAACCAGCAACACTTGGAGATGGTGCAGACATAGTGGGCAGAGCTGTGGTGGGCGGAGCTGAGGTTGGTGTAGGTGTAGTGGGCGGAGCTGTGCTGGGCGGAGCCATACCTACGAAACGAACCGTCCTCCTCAGGAAGGAGTTGAAGTTGCAGCCTCCGGCGTTGATGCTTCCTTCAGGTCTGCGGAGCTTCAGTCTGGACTGCAGGCAGTAGATCAGACCTTCAACCAGCATGATCTGATACACAAAACAAACGCACCTCAGGACCTGCAGCAGACCTGTGATCCCCCAGACCCGGTCTGGGATCTGATAGGTCTCTGTGTGGCTGAAAGCGGTGACGTGTTACCGAGGCGGCGGGTCCAGCGAAGGCGAGGCTGAGCAGCATCAGCAGAGGGATGAGCTCGTCTCCTCCGTCCACGTACGGCATGCTGAGCTCCCGATCGTGGCAGCGGAACCCGACCTGAGCCGGCTGCACCACGTCTGTAAGCTCCAGGAAGTACAGAGACACCATAGAAGAAGCCACAA
>NW_019525275.1:432934-464218 GCF_002814215.2 Seriola lalandi dorsalis
TCTAAAGGTCACTGTGACCTTTGATTTCCAAAGTCTAATCAGTTCATCCTTAAATGTTGGTGCCAAGTTCTGTTGTTTCGGGGGGGAATGAGATATCGAAAATGAGATGGATGGACAAACTGAAAACAAAATGGCTGCCGGCACTGACTGTCGCCGACACAGGGAATAAAAATCAAACAGCTGATTGTTTGTTTGTAACAAGAGGATAATACAAGAGAACATTTAGTTTGTGACAGTTTTATTACAAAATGAAAAAATATTTATTTACAGGCAGAAAACTGAGTCACTGCAGCACAGAGATCAGGTGATCTCCACTTGGTCATTTTTCATGTTCAGGTGAGTTTCAGTTATGTTCAGCTGGTCCAGGTTCAGGTGAGGGGTGTTGGGGGGATCCTCCTCCACAGACCTCCACACAGACAGTTTTTGATCCAGCGCTGTTCCCACTGCTTCATGGCATTCGTCTTGTTAGGAGAACGAAGCATCGTCACACAGCCACACCTGAACACACACGCACACACACAGTTAAACAATTTTAACAGACTCAAGTCACAACCATTGTCTGAGCAGTGTCGTGACCAGTACTGTAAAGGCTCGAGAAGCTGCAGCAGTTAAAACAAACAAGTAATTGAAAGGCCATAAATCCAGGTCTGGAGAGGATAGAGGATGGAGTCTGGGTCTGGGTCTGGGTCTGGGTCTGGGTCTGGGTCCTGGTCGGGGAGTTCCTCACTGCTCTTTACCTAAGTTGCTTCCATCCACATCAAAGACGCAATGTGAGAAACTTCATGAATAAACTCTGAAGAACATGAGGAGGGAAACATCAGCTGTGTGGAGTGATGATGAGGAGGCTGAACCATCCTCACATTAACACAGTCTCTTCTTCCTCTGTGGTTTAATGAGACTCCAGCAGCTGCTTATCTCCATCAACCAGTAAAACAACTGTGATTAATCAGTCAGTTCCTCCTGGAATAATTAACGCAAATTCAACCAATCCCCATGAATTTTGTTCGACATACAGACCAGTCCCGAATCTAAACCTTGATGATGTCACCAAACTCACTTCCTTGTTTGTGGTGTTGAAGCATGTTGTGAAGCTGCAGACGTGTGACATGAACGTCTCACATTCACCAACAAACAACACTGTTAAAGACAGTGTGAAGACACCTCTACCTGTGATTAAGACAGAGCAGAGGGGCAGAATCTCTTAAGACTGGGTCACCACCTGCACTGGCCTGGATTTATTCTCACTCGAACAATTTGCCTTCGATTTTTAATGGATTATACGAAAAAAGATAGCGACCGTGTTTACAATTTTTATTTTCTCCCACAGTTTCATTGCAAAAAAAACGAACATCTAAAACATCTAAATAATAAACTTAAGAAAAGCTGCCGTGAAATCAGGTATTTTAGCTGCTACAATCCCAAAAGAAGCCTGTGAAATCCTGGAGGGACTGACTGTGATTAACAAACACAATGTTGATGTTCGTCACTATGCAGACGACAACGTTGTTTTTTTTCCTCATAATAACAACAAACCAGTACATCACGTTCTGACCAGATACACTTGGTCAGGAACCACCTTCAACGCAGTTTCATGAATGTGATGGTGACATCACTTCCTGTGGACTCACCTGGTGCAGGCTTTACTCTCCTCAGTGGGACAGACTCCCATATGAACACAGCGCAGATTATCCATCTTCTGAGAGCCAGGACTCCTGACACACACACACACACACACACACACACACACACACACACACACACACACACACACACAGAAACACAGAAACACAGAAACACAGACACACACACAGAAACACAAATCAGACTGATCAGTGGGAAAATGATCTTTAGCAATAAAATCAAAAAGGATCCAAACAGGAAATTGCAGGAAGCCATATTCAGAATGACCGGGATTCCTGCAGGTCTGAAAGTGAACAGCACTGACAGTGTGTGGACTCAAACTGAGCCCAAACCAGGGTTGAGTCGAGGTCTAGGTGTGTTACCTGGTGAAGACCTCCAGCGGGACGGTGGTTCCTCCTCCAGGCAGAGACGAAGCTTTTCCAAACTGCAGTCTGAGCGGGTGTTTCCCCTGCAGCTTCACGATGACGCCGTCGTTCACTGGGAGCCAGTCCATACTGGGAACCAGCAGCTGACTGGGCAGCAGGCAGCATTCATCTATCAGACTCTCATCAGGGTCCTGGGGGGGTCCGTCGTCCCGAGCTGAGTCACAGAGAGACAGTTATTAACAGATAGTTCCTGTCATATTGAGGTGTTAGTCCCGCTAATCTCACTGAGACTCGACAGATCTAATAAACGGTCCATGATCTGAGAGTAGACCAGTTTGTGTTCAGGATCATTAACAGGGCTTAAAGTTAAAAAAAATCCTGAGCCTAAAATGTTGTTTGGGGGGGCACCATATATTTAAAAATACAATATATATCAACAGTAACAGTGCAACAGCTCTGAAGTGCAAGCAATTTGGAAAAACTTCTGGATAATTATAATTTGGAAAAAGATTTGCACATATACAATATGTGCTTTGGCCAATTTTCTCTACTCTCTATAAAAGTATGTGCAATGTAACAGACAACTGTAAACAACTCTGCAATACTGTAGCTACGTTCAAATATTTCTGTCTGAAAAACAGAGATAAAGAAATAAATAATGGAAAATAAAGTAACATTGAAGTGCTTAAGGAACTGGTAAACTGGAGTTTAAAGTGAAATCAATAAGGCCAACATCACTTATTTCTTCATTCTTTTTGGGTTGTAAACAAAGAAATTGTGAAGGACAGATCATGTTCTGCAATGAACGTGCACACGCGTATTTTTTGATCGCAGACACGGTCAGTCATTGATTACTGAGTGGTAATTGTAACTGTCGCTTCTGGTAACATAGTTGTATGTTGGAGTGCACGGACAGCAGCTTTCTGACCGCTGGTGGCAGATAGCAGCTTCCTCTAACACACCATGCAGAAACAAGTGCCAGGCTCCTTCAAGCCGCTGGATCCTACACTGACAGTGCTGCCAAGACCCGCCCCATTCTGCTTCTGATTGGCTAGTAAAGTTGGTTAGGTTGAGAGCGAGAGCTGTGTTCCTCTCTTACCATTAGTAGGTGAACTTTATTACCTCAAACAAGATAAACCGCACTCACAACAAGTGTACTGACTTTAATTTGACATTAATTCTCTCACAGCGTTACGCCGGAGATCCGGCACGGTGCCAGAATACTTAAAGCCCTGCATTAATGAATTACGGGTTATGTCTTACAGCAGAGCCACAGTTTGGTGAGCTGTCTGAACAGCAGCTGCATGCTGTCCTGGTTGTCTGACGTGGCGGTGAAGGTGGGCAGACAGCCGGGCTTCAGCAGACCCCAGATCCGGATCATCACCAGCATCTCCCTCAGCATCCCCAGAGATGCCCCGTCCCTCATGAAGCCAAACCCAGGCCGGACCATGGAGCCCTGCGGGGTCAGAAATGAACACAGAGGTTCAGGGTTTGTTAAATATAAAGGAGAAGTTGATGTTGCTGCTAGAGCCGGAAGAAATCCTCCGCCTCACGAACCACTTCACATTCCACCGGTAGGAAGCTGGTTCTGATTACCTGCAACATTACCTGTTCTCTTTAGCTCACCTGGTTGGGCAGGTTGGCCAACAGGTAGAGAACAAAGTCTCCCACCCACTGGATGAGCTGCTGCAGGGACTGAAGCGGGGGGCCGTCCAACACAAACTCCTCCGTCTTCAGATTGATCATCACCTTATCAATATCTGAGGAGACAAACACCGATCAACATCTGACCATCACCTGATCAATATTTAATACCTCCTGCTTTCTGTCCTCTCAGGTGTCTCACCTGTCCCTCAAGTGTCTCACCTATACCTTTTGTCTTCTCACCTGTGTCGGTGTTCTTGGCACAGATCTCGGTCAGGCGGTCACCTGGACTCTTGTCAGGTGTGTTGAGGACGTGTGGTCTGAGCAGAGACTTTAAGGTGGAGCTGATGGCCATCAGCAGCAGTTTGGCGTGGAAGTCACAGGCTCGAGCTGCCGTCGCAGTGGAGAGTTTACACAAAGACGCCTTCACCGCCACAATACGAGTCGCCAGAACCTGAAACATAAACAACTCTCATAATGCATAATGCCTCAGTGTAGTTTACTAATGTTGTTACTGGGAACGTCAGGAAACCTAAACACAACTGATGTGTGCTGAAAATGTGTCACTGTCCGCAGTCTTAAACTGTCGAAGTTTAACTCTCAGGAGCTCAAACATAGGAGCCGAAAGTTAAACCTAAATATGATACACAGGAAAATACGGACCTTTTTTACATTTCCTTTTTCAGGGTGGGGGATAAATTAACTGTTTTATTTTAAATCGTTTTTTAAAAATCATCCATCATTTTCAGCCACTGCCTCAGACTTGAAGGTGCTAACTCTCATCCCAGCCACTTCTCACTCAGCTGCAAACTGCCCCAGTGCATGCGGTAGGTCCCGGTCTGATGAAGCCAACAGAAGAGGGGCAATTCTGGGGTCCCAAAACAGACACAGTTCACCTCCAGCTGAGCCAAGCAGACCCAACTGGCTTTGGTTATACAGGAAGCAGATGGCCCACAGCAATGGCTCCAGAATCCCATATTCCCACAGCAACCCCCACAAGATCCCTCGAGGACTCCACTGTAGTCTTTAGACTCCTCCTCCCCCTCAGAGGACATGTTGGTCAGGTTCCGGAGTTCTTCCAAGTGTTCCTTCCATTGCCCGATGATATCGTCAGTCCGAGTCAGCAGGTCTCCTCCTTTGCTGAAAACAGTCTCGGCTAAGCCCTGCTTCACCTTTCTTAGATCTCAGATGGTTTGTCAGAACTTCCTTGAGGTCAACCAAAAGTCCTTCTCCGTCTCCTCTACACATCCAGGTTTTTGCTGTGAGCTTGTGATGGTGCTTCTTGTTCTGCTCAGGTGGAGAACTCATACATGTGTTGATACACCAAGCTCACTGAGGCTGCAGAACAGAACAAGGACTGCCGTCACCAGCTAGAGTTAGCAGGCTAGCTGTTTAACAATTAACAATATGCTGGTTAGAAACAAATTAACTTTTAAAATTAAATATTGAAATATAGCACCTTTTAATGACGCAATCTGTTCAATTCACCTGAGAAGTAAGATCATCCATGATATAAGATCATCAGATAGCCCACCCCTAAGTCAGAGTCTTCTTCCCCGCAACCTCCAGCTGCATAGAGGTGACCCTCTTGTTCTCCAGGGAAAACTCCAACACAGAAGTTGGGACTTGTGAGTATCCCCACACCCACCAAGCACCTCTCACCAAGGGCAACTCCGGAAAGGGATAGCGTCCAGCCCCTCTCCAGGAGATGGTACCGCCCCGACTCCCACCTCAGCTCTGGCTCGTAGCTAGTAGCTAGTCTGTGATGCCAAGGACCTGCAAACCCAGGCCCCTGACCCATCCTGTTGCCCGGCTTGTGATGCAACCCAACGCAACCTTTCTTTATTCCAGGCAAGGTAACACAGTGTCAAAGAATGCATTTCATCTGATTGTTAGGAATCGCTCATAGTCTGGCGGTTCTTTGAGTTTGAATTAAACTATTGATTCATGAGGTGATCAGTAGAAAATCAGTGAACTTTTGTTATAGTCAAACACTTAATGTCTTTTTTTCAAGGTAAAAAAATAAAAGAGCTAAATATGCTCTGGCTTTTCTGTACCATCAGATATTTTAGAAACTAAATTATTATTAAATAAAATCAGACAAACCACACCCCTAGTCTCATTGTCCTCACAACTGGAGCTATACATCATCTTGGATGTGGATCTGTTTCTGTCCCCCTTCCCACCTGTGCTGTTCTCCCATGATGCTTTGCTGACCTGCTGCAGCGCCTGGTTCTGCCTCATGTACTCCTCATGAAGTTTCTCCACCAGGTTGTGGACCATGGTGGGCTGCACATGCAGAAGGACGTCCCACCAGTCGTAGCCCGTCACCATGCAGTACTCCAGCAGGAACAGCAGGTGGCGCAGCGTCGTGTTCATCTCCAGCACCTGACCCATAGAGGGCGACACCCGTAGCATGTGGAGCTGAGGACCAGACAACAACATTATAACATCTGATTTAACCAGTGTACTTTCGGAACAGTCAGAACATTCAGAACGCCCAACATTCAGGGTGCGAAGTAGGACTGAAGGTGCAGTTGAGTGTACCATTTTGAAGCCGTTATTTTAAGGTTTACATTTTAATGTAATAAAACAGATACATGCAGTTCAGTCAGACATGTCTGAACCATGAGGGCCTCTGGCTGCTGTGGTCCAGATAACAGGTGTGTTTCCTTACCTTTCCATGGTTGTCGACTCCAGCCAGAGCCAGTGAGGTCCAGGAGAACTGCAGGGCCTTGAAGTGGAGGGCGGGGCCTCCAGTCCTCTGGCGTTTGATGGCGGACTCGTCTCCCGGTCTCTGGCCAGAGGAGGAGGAGGAGCCGTAGAAAACCCCCATGGTGTGGAGGGACAGACGGTGGAGGATCTGAATACTGCCATCATGAAAGGCTAGAGCCAGACCTGAGAGCAGGAGGACAGGTGGAGTGAACAGCTGATCTTCACTAAACGACCCACCTCAGTTTCACAAGTGAACATGCAGCAAATCAGCACTGAGGTGGTCTGAGGTTTCCGGTCCGGACTGTGGAAACTGGATGATGTTGGTTTATGAATGACTGTGTTTCATGTTTCACTCCAGTGACGACGACGAGTATCAAAGGGGTGTGGTCATGGTGAGGATGTGTATTCGGGACTATACGCCAACATTCAAACTGAAGATGGCGTGGTGGATAAGCTTTCTGTCTGTGTGGTTACACCTGCACAGGTGATACAACTAAGTTTTCCTCACCGAGCCCGGGGCAGAACTTGGTGTCTGATGCCACCTTCAGGTCGGTGTTGGAGATGGAGATGGGTAGTTTGGGCAGAGCGACGGCAGACACTCGCTCTAGGTCGTTGGTGGTCGTCAGGATCCTCCACTTCAGGATGGTCGGCTGCTTCTCCCCCACTGACAACCACATCACACCATCAGTCAGACCAGCTGAACTACCTGGACCAGTTTGGACCAGTTTGAAACAGTTTGTGTTTGTTTCTTACCAACTGGTGAGCGGTGCTGGAAGATGTTGTTGACAGGAAGTCCCTCCTTCCTCAGAGACCAGCACTCCACAATGCTGCCACTCTGATTGGACGCACACAGGAGAACCTGCATAACACATGGAAACAATTATTGGTTCTGCAGGGTTCTTCAACTGCTGATGGTTCTGTGACAGATACATGTCTGACCTGTGTTCTACTGATGTAAGATACCTGCTCAGAGTTCTCCTGGTTCTACTGTTCACATGTTCATAGTTCTCCTGGTAGTACTGGTTACCCATTCAGAGTTCTACTGGTTCTACTGGTCACCTATTCGGAGTTCTACTGGTTGTACTGGTCACCTGTTCAGAGTTCTCCCTGGTGAGGAACTTGAGGTGGGTCACAGCTGGGTACTTTTCCCTCCTCAGCGGGTCTGTGGTGCAGCGCAGGAACAGCGACGGTAACAGTTCAGTGTCGATGCGACACTTCTCGCTCACCACACTCACCACCACCTGAGCACAACATATAAACATTTATGTAGTTGATGATGGCGCTAGTGAAGGTCAGTATTTCCCTGTGATGATCTGTTGTTGCGCGGGGATGTTCTGGTTCTGACCTTGTAGAACTGGACCGGAGACGAGCTGCTGCCATCGGTGGCTGCCACCACGATGTTCCCTCCTCCAGTGAAGGCGATGTCAGCTAATGCCACTCGTCCTCTCAGCCGGCACAGACTCTCACTGGCTGTCAGCAGAGTGCCGCCTGGCTTCAACAATGACACTGTGACCAAACCGCTCACCGTCACCGCCAACCAGCCCTCCATTGGCTTCCCACCAAACAGAGTCAGAGATGGAGAGAACTTCACCCGAGAGAACTTCTCACCAAAGTTTGTAGAACCCGACTGAACCGAGAAGAGACAAGAACACACGATGTTTACTGACTGACAGCAGGGAACACCTGTCATCTAATACCTGCACCTACTATCTTTCCAATTAGGGCTGGGCAATTAATCTAATTTTATTTTCAATTACGATTTGGCTTCAAAATAGATAAGCGGAAGAAAATGGATGGATGAATGGAAGTTTTTTGCCATCGAGCAGCCCTATCACCAATACTATCCAACCTATGACCTGACATATAGTTGTCTGACACACACTCTACATTCTCCACGTGTATAGATCAGTGGGCATTACCATCTCAACATGCAGGGCCAGTTTGACTCCGTTATGAAGCCAGCTCAGAGCTACAATGGGATCTCCGTCCAGGGAGCTGGACAGGACGCTCTCCCAGCTGTTCACCAGGTGATCCGACATCGACCAGCATTTAATCTGACCGTCACCGTCTGCGGACAGCAGCCTCGAACCTCCACACACACACACACACAGGTACATCAAAACACATACAAACACATCAATGAATTCACTGTGAATCCTGATCCGTGGAAACCTCACCTGATTGGTCCCACTCCAGACAGGAAATGACCTCAGTGTGTCCAGAGTTGATGGAGTAAACATCCCAGGGGTGTTCAGTGTCAATGATGTGGATCATGTGACTGACATCTACAACACACACACACACACACACACACACACACACACACACACACACACACATTCAGTGGATGACTTAAGATCGAAACCCTGAACCACTACATTTTTTTAAGTAAAATGAAAAATTTGTGTGTGTGTTTACCTTTGTCGTCGTCGTCGTTCTTCAGGTCTGTGGTGAAGGCCACGAGGTTCCTGCAGGACCAGGAGCAGACCAGGGGGATGGAGGGACAGTGAGTGCTCTTGGGACGTTTCTCCCACTCACAGACATACGCCAACTCCATGATTCACGACAGAAGAAGAAGCTGGAGGCCAGCAGGACGCCTCACCTGGAGACAGAGAGAGAGTTTTAAGACTGGAAACTTTAGAGGCTGGCACTTAGTTCACTGGAGCCTCGGGCAGGCTCTGGTCTCAACTCTGAGTTTCCAGAAAAGGGAGCCGTTCACCTGCCCTCTTTTCGGGAAACACAACCCCGTGTAGAGCAGCACTAGGTTCTGTTCTACTCGTTCACCGAACACGCTTTAAAAACTGCAGGTTTCACTTCATCAGTTTGAACTGACTCGTCTCTGTGTTCAGTCTAAACACCTACGTTTATCTGGAAACAGTAGCAGAGAGTGAGAGCCGAATGTGACCTGATTTCAGTCAGATTACAGTTCAGTTAACGGCTGCTAGTCAATAGTAGTTAGTTAGTAGTTATTTAGCACTGAACCGTTAAAAGGAAGAATTCAAGTGTCAGTTAGCATGCTAAAGTTAGCTTATCTTACTTTGATTCAGCTCCTCTGACGCTGATAGAAACGATGATAAATCCGTTTTTTGACAAACAATTAATCGACCTTTAGAATGAAAATTTTAAATAAAACGATGGAGTGACTTGGAGCAGTTTGATGGACATTTAACGTGACTATGATGAAACAAACAACTGATCGTTCATTCACATCAACTGGGGGCCAGGACCCACGGCTCACAGAGCTGTCTCTGTATTTGCCTGACTGTAAAACATCTTAAAACATGTTAGAAACATGTTTAACTTCTGATAGCACACTGCGTGTGTTTCACTGCGAGTCTGATTCACATACAACGTGTTTTTTTCTATACAATGTCCTATCGGCGCTTAACTGTAATTTGTGTTTATCTGAGATGGCGCCGTGGCCAGCCTGATGACCATGGGACCTTATTTCCCCAAGTCAGGTCTTACAGGTGTGGGATCAAATTTAAATAACACCTTGATC
Organism: Seriola lalandi dorsalis; assembly: GCF_002814215.2. Lineage (NCBI taxonomy): Eukaryota > Metazoa > Chordata > Actinopteri > Carangiformes > Carangidae > Seriola > Seriola lalandi. The sequence goes on from NW_019525275.1 coordinate 442,802, forward strand.
AGAATCAGAATCAGAAATACTTTTTTAATCCCCTGCGGGAAATGTTGTGTTGCAGTGCTCCACACATACACGCATATTCCACACATACAAATATAATAAAAGCATATAAGAATAGCAATAATAAGAATATAACTCCACATATTCAAATGTAAAAGAAAATAATAATAATAATGATAATAATATAATGTGTAATTGTTGACAGATGGAAGGACTTTTATCATTTTAACTTTTCAACTTTAAATATTAACAAGTCGACTGGAGCCCATTGTATTAATATTTCAGTTACGTACATTTAATCCTTCTATTGAATAAAAACAGCTCATATTTAAGTTTTCTCTCCTGTGTTTCTGAGCCTGGATGAGAACTGAGTGCAGCTCCTCCTGAGGCTGGTTAAAGCTTCTGTGATGATGTGATTGACCTGAGCGTGATGAAGATATGTCATCTGAGAACATTGCAGTGTTCATATTTTGTGACGTCATCCTGCAGATCACACCTATTTGTAGGGTGCAGGTTGGTTAATAAAGTTTGGGGGGGAGGGGTGCGCTCGGAGCAGGCACCTGGCAGACTGAACCCGGGGAAAACACAGGGAACCTAAAGGACCCGTATTTCCGGTCTGATTGTGGTTCCGTCTCATAACAGCAGCCGTCAGTCTCCTGTTAGCTTGTGTTAGCTTGTGTTAGCTCTGTCAGCTCTGTCAGTTCATCTTCGGCCTCCATAATAATCTCTCTGAGTCTGAGTCTGAGTCTGAGTCTGGATCTGAGTCTGAGTCTGAGTCTGAGTCTGGATCTGGATCTGAGTCTGAGTCTGAGTCTGAGTCGCATCAAAATGAAATGAGTCCACTCATACTCCGGGACCTGCTAGCTGCTAGCCTCCGTTAGCCTCGTCTTTGGAGCCTGCTAACGGTGCTAACAGTGCTTAAACCTAGCTGTGTCGTTTCAGAGTCTGTTTATTTGTTTTTTGTGATGAAAAAATCGAGGACGAGACGTTAGCATGGACACACACCTACGGAGTCAGTAACAGGTGAGACAGAGACCAGCTAAAGTGGAGCTAGTGTGAGGCCGGTGTGAAGCTGAGATGAGACTGGTGTGAGGTGTCCGCAGCAGGATGTTTACCTGCCGGACCAGAGCTGAAAACAGGCCCCGAGACCACCAGGACCGCCTTAGTCCACCGGCCTGGACCATGAATACACATTAGTCTCCTGAGTGTGAGGCAGAAACCAGGTTTTCAGCCTGACATCAGACCAGAGTCCTCAGAGGACGGATCTGTGTGAAGAAGTGTTAAAAGAGGATCTGAGGATTACACGGTCACTCTGCCGGAGACTTCCCGTCCGTCTCCTCCGGACCAAGCTGCAGATGTTTACAGTCCTTTAATGTTAATTATCTGATAGTGAAGTGAATATGAATACGTCACCAAAAATATAAACTAATCAATTCATTGAGAAAATTAGAAGATTAGGTCAGATTAATAAATAAGGAAAACAACTGAGCCACATGCTGCAAATTCTGCCCCTTTTGTGTGGCCACTGTGTTAGACCCAGTGAAGCCAGATAACGAAAACATCCTGGATAAGTTGAGCCTGCTTCATAGTTCGGGCCTCGGGTGTAGACATGTAAACAGGTATAAAGAGGTGTAAATATTGTAAACAAATGTAAACTGTTGGAACCTCACACAGGTGAGAACAGCTCCACCTCTAGCAAGACAATCACTAACGTGTCAGATGAACCGATGAGATGATTAATCAATCAGGTGATCAAAAAAATTTTAATCAGCTTTGTGATAACTGAATATTTGTCATTACCTTGACGAGACATCGGTTGTCAGGACGACACACAGTCAGCAACTGGCTGAAAACAGATCAGTTATCAGTTATTGATCAGTGTCATTGATATAGTAAATGTTCAGGTGTGTTCACTCTGTGTCCCACAGTTTCAGGTCTCTGTGAAGCTCAGTCCACGTCAGACCCCCCCCCCAGAGTGATCCAGACTCTGTAGACCTTCATCTGATCTGGGGTCAGTTTGACCTTGACTCTGAAGCGATTGAGACAGCCATGCTGACCTAGACCAGGACCAGGACCAGGACCTGTGAGTTTGTGCAGCGTGAGCAGAGTAATCCAGATCCAGAGACCATGTCTGAGAACCAGGCCAACAACAACAACAACGTCCCTGTAAACAACAACAACATGGGACCCAACAGAATCCGAAACCCCAACATGAACCAGAACCCCCTCATCAATGTCCGAGATCGCCTCTTCCATGCCCTCTTCTTCAAGATGGCTGTCACATATGCCCGACTTTTCCCGCCATCCTTCAGGAGAGTCTTCGAGTTCTTCGTCTTGCTCAAAGTGAGTCTGAGTCACTGATCGACCTCAGACCTGCTGAGTCCTCCAGGGTACAGTCAGGACCAGGTCCACGTGTCACACCACCTCAGGTCTCTGTGTCCAAGCTTTAACACAGCAGGGCCACAGTGATCAGACTGTTAAAGGTCAGACTGAAGTCAAAGATAAAAGTAAAAGTCCTTCTATTCACAAATTTCAGAATAAAAGCTTTTTATATAGTGAATATCCTCCATGAATAAAACAGACCTGAGCATGGCCATGTTTTTGTCTGACCACAGTGATGATCCTTCACCCGGTCTGTGACCCTGACTCGGGGTCTGAGCTCTTGATTCTGGTCTTTAGTCTTCAGTGTGTTCAGATATTGTTGAAGGTTCAGTCTTAACTCCTCCCCCCTCCTCCTCCTCAGGCGCTCTTCGTCCTCTTCATCCTCGCCTACATCCACATCGCCTTCTCTCGCTCGCCCATCAACTGTCTGGAGGCGGTGAGGGAGCGCTGGCCCCGTGACGGCATCCTGCGGGTGGAGATCCAGAGGAACTCCAGCAGGGCCCCGGTCTTCCTGCAGTACTACGATTCAGCAGCCCTCCAGGAGGAGCTGGAGGCAGAGGAAGGAGGAGGAGGAGGGAGGGTGGGGCTCAGTCTGGCAGCGCTGCAGGAGGAAGAGGAGGAGGAAGAGGAGATGACCCTGGAGATGTTTGATAACAGCTCAGTGCAGGTGAGACTCAGGTTCTGGTCCTGGGTTTGTCCCCCCCAGTGGGTACTGTGTGGTTAATGTTTAAACCAGGAATTTCTGGATCTGGATCAGATTTGTTCCAGGTTCAGGTCTGTCAGAATCAGAACTCAGTAGGATCAGTATTAAAGATCTGATCATGGTCAGCCCAGAGAGACCTGATGGGGAACGTGGATCTGAGGACCAGGACCTTGGCTGGACCTGTTCTCACCTGTCTGTCTGTCTCCTACAGTTTGAGCTGGACATGGAGCCTCGTCTGAAGCCCTCTCTGGTCGGAGGTGGAGCAAGAGGAGGCGGAGCAGCAGCAGCAGGAGGAGGAGTCAACGACAGCCAGGACGTCTCCTTTGCCCAGACCACTAAAGGTACGCAGCTGCTGAAGGAGTCAGTGTCTGAACTGGAGATGATGACCAGAGCAGGTAAACCCTCCTCCTCCTGAATCCTCCTCCTCCTCCTCTTGACCCCTCCTCTTCATGCTCCTGACTGCAGCATGTCTCCTGTTAGAGGCTGAAATCTATTGATCTGATATTGATGATTGATTGTTTTATCTGTCAGACAGTGATTGTGGTGAAATCAATGTCTGACTCATCAAGCCTGATAAAAGAAAAAGTGACGTAACATCCACTGAAACTACTGTTCATCTTTATTGTTATTGTTGTTATTACTATTATTGTTGTTGTTGTTGTTATTATTATTATTATTATTATTATTATTATTTTTTATTGTGGTTGTGTTTCAGTGTGGCCTCAGGAAGAATACATCGTAGAGTATTCTCTGGAGTATGGCTTCCTCCGTTTGTCTCAGAGTACCAGGCAGAGACTCAACATCCCCGTCATGGTCGTAACTCTGGGTTAGCACTGACACACCTGACACACCTGCATCGGTCACGTGGCTTCTACCTGATGCACCTGCCTCAGTCACATGACTCATGTCTCTGTGTAGATCCCATGAAGGACGAGTGTTTCGGTGACGGCTTCAGTCGTTTCTTGCTCGATGAGTTCCTGGGCTACGATGACATCCTGATGTCCAGTGTGAAGGCTCTTGCTGAGAACGAGGAGAACAAAGGTAGTTTTATTGATACTACCAACCAGGTTCGTCTGATCCCGACCCAGACTACACAGACTACCTGAGTTTTTCTAGTCCAGATCACAGAAGCAGGTTTCTAGTTGACCAGGTGTTGGATGAATCAGGTAATGATGTCACAGTGTGGTTCTCTGCAGGGTTCCTGAGGAACGTGGTCTCTGGAGAACATTACCGCTTCGTCAGCATGTGGATGGCCAGAACCTCCTACCTGGCCGCCTTCGTCATCATGGTCATATTTGTAAGTCAAGAAGTCAGTCTGACTTCTTCTTCTTCTTCTTCTTCTTCTTCTTCTTCATATTATTCATATTATTGTTGTTATTATTATTATTCTTACTGATGTTTGATGTCTTGTGGTTTTCAGACTCTCTCTGTGTCGATGCTGCTCAGATACTCTCACCACCAGATCTTTGTCTTCATCGGTCAGTCTCCTCTGAACCTGACCAGTATAATGTAACCCAGTTCAGTGTTTCTGTTCTCAGTCCTTGAAGTAGAAGCTTAGATACAGATCAGACTGGTAGAACCGGACCTCTTATCTGGAGGATCCACTTGGTGTTGATCTGGTTTCTGTCTGTCTCCCTTCAGTGGATCTGCTTCAGATGTTGGAGATGAACATGACCATCGCCTTCCCAGCAGCCCCTCTGCTCACCGTCATCCTGGCCCTCGTCGGTAAGTTCACATCACAAAGTCTGGATCTGAGTCTGGGTCGGGTCTGACCAGGTCTGACAGTCTGGATCAGACCATTCTCAGGTCCTGACAGTCAAGTCCTGAGTCGAGACCAGACCAGGTTGAAATCAAGTCCTACTTTGTACCACATTCAGGACTGACAGTCCCAAGTCCTGACTGATTGATTGATTGGTACTTTATTACATTACCCTCCCTGATTGATTACATCAGATGTTTTCAGACCTGGAGTCTCCCAGGTAAAGTCGACCACACCTGTGTTGACATGTCACTTCCTATCTTTAGGTATGGAGGCCATCATGTCGGAGTTCTTCAATGACACGACCACAGCTTTCTACATCATCCTCATTGTCTGGTTGGCCGATCAGTACGACGCCATCTGCTGCCACACCAACACCAGCAAACGTCACTGGCTTAGGTGAGTCACATGACCAACAGCAGCTCGTGCCACTGTCTTGTTAAAGAACCTTAATTAACCTCAATTGACTTGAACTAATCCTGAATGATCAGAGCATACACTTGAGTCTGTCAGACACAGATCCTGTCTTTTAATTTGAAAAACTAAACATTAATTCAAAAAGTTCTTAATGAACTAACGAGTTTAACAACTTGATGACATAATTTCCATCAGTGTTAATTATTATTATTATTGACGAGTTTGATGAGAAGTTTAAATTGTTATTAAAGTGAAGGGTTTATGTCAGGACTCAGCTGCTAGTTGATGAGATTTTAATTAACTTTTTATCCACTAATAATATTAACAGGTTAAATGATTCAAGGAGTTCAGAAGTTAATAAGTTTAGCTCACACTGTTAAGACTGAGTTAATGAGTGAGTTCGTTAATGACTCTGTTGTGTCTCAGGTTCTTCTATCTCTACCACTTCGCCTTCTACGCCTATCACTACCGCTTCAATGGCCAGTACAGCAGCCTGGCCCTGGTCACCTCCTGGCTCTTCATCCAGGTTAGAACCACCACCGTCATCATCATCATCATCATCATCGTCAAACACTGGTTTCATTTCAAAATAAGAGCGCTGTTATCTGAGTGAGAAGAACCAGATCATCTGGATCAATACACCCAGAACACCAACACACACAACTCACAGAACACAAGAATACCCAGAATACCCAGAACACACAGAACACCCAGAACACCCAGAACACCCAGAACACCCAGAACACCCAGAACACCCAGAACACCCAGAACACCAACACACAGAACACCAGAACACCCAGAACACCCAGAACACCCAGAACACACAGAACACACAGAACACCCAGAACACCCAGAACACCCAGAACACCCAGAACACACAGAACACCCAGAACACCAACACACAGAACACACAGAACACCCAGAACACCCAGAACACCCAGAACACACAGAACACCCAGAACACCAACACACAGAACACCCAGAACACCCAGAACACCCAGAACACCCAGAACACCCAGAACACCCAGAACACCTGAACACCCAGAACACCCAGAACACCCAGAACACCCAGAACACACAGAACACACAGAACACCAACACACAGAACAAACAGAACACACAGAACACACAGAACACACAGAACACCCAGAACACCCAGAACACCAACACACACAACTCACAGAACACAAGAATACCCAGAACACACAGAACACCAGAACACCCAGAACACACAGAACACCAGAACACCAGAACACCAGAACACCAGAACACCCAGAACACCAGAACACCCAGAACACCAGAACACCAGAACACCTGAACACCTGAACACCTGAACACCCAGAACACCTGAACACCTGAACACCTGAACACCAGAACACCAGAACACCAGAACACCAGAACACCAGAACACCAGAACACACAGAACACACAGAACACACAGAACACACAGAACACACGAACACCAACACACAGAACACACAGAACACCAGAACACCAGAACACACAGAACACACAGAACACCAGAACACCAACACACAGAACACACAGAACACCAGAACACCAGAACACACAGAACACACAGAACACACAGAACACACAGAACACCAGAACACCAACACACAGAACACACAGAACACCAGAACACCTGAACACCCAGAACACACAGAACACCAGAACACCAACACACAGAACACACAGAACACACAGAACACACAGAACACCAGAACACCAGAACACCAGAACACCAACACACAGAACACCCAGAACACACAGAACACACAGAACAGACAGACACTAACTTCCTGCCCCTCCCCCTCCAGCACTCCATGATCTACTTTTTCCACCACTACGAGCTTCCTGCCATCCTGCAGCAGATCCGGATCCAGGAGATGCTGCTGCAGAACCAGCAGGCGGGTCATGCCAACCAGACAGCCCTGCAGGACAACCTGAACAACAACCACGCTGCTGCTGCCGCCGCTGCCGCTGCCGGTCCTAGACCCACCGACACCCCCCAACCCGGACCCGTCGACACACCCCAGCCTCAGGCTGACCCCCAGCCCTCCTCCTCTCCAGCAGCAGGAGGGGGAGGGGAGGTGAGGTCGGAGTTGAACTGGGTTGCTCAGACGGCTGCCATCATCGCTGAGTCTCTGTCCTCCTCCGCCCAGCGCCTCCCTGACTCCATCGAGCCCCTCCCTGTCAGCGGGGCAGGCGCAGCTGGAGGTCAGGGGTCAGCAGGAGCAGGAGAAATCAGCGTGGTGGCTGAGTTCTGGATGGGAGGAGGAGGAGGAGGAGGAAGAGGAGGAGCAGGTGGTGGTGGTGGAGGAGGAGGAGGAGGAGGAGGTGGTGATGATGAAGATCCAAATGCCGTTTCAGTAGAAATTAAAACCACAGCAGGAGCTGACCCTCCACCCAGCCATCCAATCAGAGGGCTGCAGGCGGAGGCGGGGGTCTCGGAGGCGGGGGTCTCGGAGGCGGGGCCTGTGGCTGCAGAGCCCCCACAGACAGACTGCCCCCCCCTACAGAGTCCAGGTACAAACTGGGACTGCAGACCACCACAGCAGCAGCAGACTCCCTCACAGACCCCGTCCTGAGAGTCCAGATGTAGTCCTGCTGACATCATCTCACCTGTCTGACACTGTGCCTCAGTCTGTCAGCTGATCAGGGTGATTAATTAGTGATCAAGGAGGGGTTTTCATATTGATCCACATCAGATCAGGATCCAGACCTCCAGTTCTGGTCTGACCAGTCACATTGTATTTCTAAATTTAAACTAATATCTGATTCATTGATTAGTTCAGTGTTTCAAACTTGAGGATTGAGACCCTGCAGCAGGTCACATGATGGTTAAACTGGTCGTCATAGAGACAGGGTTTGATTCTGAATCCAGTCCAGTCAGGGCCAGTCCAGTTCTTTGAAACCCAGAGAGTGATAGAAAACATGAAGCTGGAACCAGGGAAAAAATTGTTAATTATAAAACCAGTTGAAGACTGTTAATGAACTGATTGATTGATTAATCTCACCTGTCCTCAGGTGAGTTCATTCGAACACAGCTGCAGCTAATGATTATCATCTCATTAACAGGCTCCGCTCAGTCCTCACTTCAATTAATCTACTGTTTGATTTCATTTCATGTTTATCAGTTAATTGATTAATTAGTTAATTGCGTCATCTGTCGATAAAACATGACTTTATTTAGGGACATGTGAGCAGAATCTAAAATAAGAAATCTCTTCAGACTCACATGAACATGATCCACATTGTTTTCAGTTTGTTTTACCTCCATACCTGTAAACACAAACTAGGTCTGACTCCTCTGACTCTCACACCACCCTGCTGCCTCAAACATTCAATAAAGCACCAAATGTGGATAAATCCGCCGCTGGAAATAGTCCCCAACAAGGTCAGTTTCCTCCTGTTTGATAAAAACTTCAGTGATCAGCTGTAAGCTGTAGGAACCAATGAGCTGAGAGCCACAGACAGGAGGGAACATACTGACAGACGGACTAACACATTTTGGATTTATTGATTAATAAGAAATATATAAGCCAAATTAAAGTGAACTGAAACTGAAAATCAGCTTCACTGATTCCCCAGATAAAAACTGCTGATCTGTATTGATCAGCCCTGATTCTGACAGATTGAAGCACAAACTCTGAACTGTGTTGATTTTTTGTTTCCACCTGCTTTTATTTTGAAGAAAAAGACTCTTTTAGAACAGGAAGTTTGTTATGGAGCATTTTGGTGGATCAGGACTTCCTGTCAGAACGGATGCCTTATCAATAATCCTCCGACTGTCTGTGGACGCTTCAGAGTCAACAGCAGCCGATCAAGCTGATTGGTTGTGCAGTATAATGCAAGCTGTGTCACACCTTTGGCCCCGCCTCCCGGTAGAGTTCCCTGAACTCATCGCAATAACTAAGTCAACTAAGTCCCCCAAGTCCCCTGAACTCATCGCAGTGACCTGAGTCCCCAGAATTCAGTGGCTAACCCGGGGTAAAGTCAGACTTTGTAATCCTGAGTTTAAATACCTGAAATCAAACCAGGCTAAATCCGATCTGGTCCAACTTGGACCAGTTACACGGTCTGAGTTCCTTGATCCTGGACTAGTCATTAACACCTGATCAATAATGACCTGAACACACCATTGCCCAGGTGACCTGCGGTGAACTGGACAGAGACGGCTGCCTCATCAAACCACTGGTCTGCCTGTTGTGAAGGGGGCGGGGCCTGAGGTGTGACTCAGCATCAGAGACAGACACTGAACCCAGCTGATGGGCTTTGGAGGTTTTGGGATTGTGAGAGTTTTTCTTCTTTGTGCCTCTGCTGGATGGCTGTAGCATCTTTAGTTGATCTGAAGCCTGAAACTCATCAAAGTGTATTTAACTGTCCAGTAAAACCAGTAAAACCAGTGCACAACAGCTGTTCGCACCAACCCGTCTGAACGTGTCAATCATTTCTGCTGAGTTCAGTTTAAACACAAGAAACTGTTTCAGCAATTTTTTTTTTTTACTTTTAATTTCTTTAAAAAATTATTTCTTTATCATTAATTGATAAATACGGACTCACAGTCATGATTTCCAAAAACAGATTTATTAGTGAATGAACATCCAACATCACCAAGAAGCTGCGATACAAAAATAAAATACAAATCAAAAGAAAAAAAAAAGCATCACTACACATTAAACGCTTTGTTTTTGCTTGGAAGCCATTTTTAAAAAATATGAAATAAAATCGTTTTTTCATGGAATTAAACTGCATCTTTGTACATGACCTCGGGCCCCGCCTTCTGCCTGCTTATAGGCCCACACAGGTGTCAATCCACTAACACTGATGACATCAGCAACAGCTTTACTTTGAAAAATTCAAACAAAAACAGGAGAAACTGAGGTCAGATGATACGTTTTAATAACCACCAGCTGATCCACTTTAATATTAAAATGTTCTGCCCTTAACTGCAATGACCCTCTTCCCCACGTCTCGGCAGGTTTCAGTTTGTAGCTTGTCACTTAAATTTGGTTTTCAAACATGGATCCAAACTACTAATATCATCTCAACATGCGGAACTCAGGTTACACATGTAACCACCACCATCCTGTCTCAGTCCTCCGTCCTGGACCAGTTTTTAGAGAAACAACATTTTACAACAAGTGATGTCAAAGAAACCAGGCATGCTGGGAAAAAAACTCACATTGACCAAAACAAAACAGTCTGAAAACTCTTCGGCTCAACTGACAGAAGAGAGAGAGAGAGAAAAAAAACAAACAAACAAACAAAAAAAAAAACTATTTACTTGTTCGTTTCAGAGAACATCAAGACCCCCCCACCCCCACCCCCACCCTCTACTTATGTCCCTTGCTGGTCTTGAAGGACACCTGCAGGACTTTGTCTCCCAGTCGGTACCCGTTCAGGCTGTGAATTGCCATGGCGGCTTCCTCGTAGTTCGTCATAGTAACGAAGCCAAAACCTTTGCACTTGTTTGTGTTGAAATCTCGGATCACTTTCACGTTGACGACGGCACCGAATGGCCCAAACATCTGCCACAGGATGGCCTCGTCCGCGTCTTGCCCCAAGTTGTAGATGAAAATGCACCAACCAGAGGATGAGTTCCCTGAGACCCCACCCCCTCCACTCATGTGGTCCACGCTCATTGGAGAAAACCTGGAATCAAACAGGAAGTAGGAAGTAAGAAACAGGACAAATAAAGGGAGCACAACAAACAAAGACCAGGTAAAAAAAAAAATCATCTCACCTGAACTACATCATCATTAGAACAATAAAATCTGACTGCAGACTAAAAATAAAAATCTGTCTCTAATAGAAATAAAGATTCATCTAATAGAAATAAAAGTCAATCTCATGAAAATAAAGATGCATCTCTAATAGGAATAAAGATGCATCTCTAATATAAATAAAGATGCATATTTAATAGAGATAAAAGTCTCTCTCTAATAGAAACAAAGATGTATCTCTAATAGAAATAAAGGCCACAGTGTTTGATATATTACAGGAAGTACAATGCTTCAAGTGACAGTTATTGAGTAGCCAATCAAACAGCAGTATCTGTAATCTTTGAGTGGATGACACCAACAGGTGAGAGTACCTGAACCTCTGCGCCTGGTGATGGACGGGTCCTCCGAAGCGCCGTGATTGGCCATGGTACATCTGTGACATCATCTGGGAGTTCCTGGCCTGATTGGGGTTGGCAGCGAACTTGACTGTGATTGGCTCAGAGCTGCCGGGAGGGGTGTGCCCATTCAGGTGTTTGACGGCGTCTTCGGCCTCAGCTCGCTTATCAAACCGGATAAAGGCAACGCCCCGAGACAGACCTGAACAACCAATTAGATCGAAGATAAGAGTCAGGACTGAAGGGCTGTGGTCACATGACTGGTCACATGACTGTGTGGTACTGACCTGAGGCCTGGTCAACCAGCACTCTGGAGTTTATGATGTGTCCGTAGCGAGTGAACATGTCCTCCAGCTCTGGCTGACTCAACGTCCTCGGCAAACCGCTGATGTAAAGGTTTGCATCTTTGATCATGTCTGAACTCGGCCGTGCGTACGAGACCTGAGGAGGCGAGAAGAGCGGTTTCAGTCCGTCGCCATAACAACCAGAATGATTCTTATAAAAGTAACCACTGAACAAAATAAAATACAGTTACATCCAGTCTTACAATAAATTCCAGACATATTTAAATGTGTTTAAATGTTCATTAAAATAAATAAATAAACAAACAAACAAACAAACAGTTATCCAGATTGGTCCCAAATAAATGAAAAAAAGACAAAATAAAAGCATCCAAATAGGCTGAGATCGTTGGGCACTTTTCTCAAAATAAAAGCATCAATTTATAAAAATAAAAGTTCAGCACATTGTCACACTGAACTGAAGAAATTCACAGATTCAGTGTCGACATGTGTCGATATGAAAGCAGGATATAAGAGTAAAAATAAAAACATGACAGCAGAGTTTTAAAATACCTTCATCCGTCAGACAGTTTGCAGGAGAGAGCGCCCTCTACTGTCCAGGGAACATAACACATCTATCAGTTGAGACAGGAAAATCAAAGAGCACCTGTGGCACTTTACCTTGATAGTTTTAGACTGTAGCCTCAGGCCATTGAGGGTACTGATAGCCCTCTCTGCATCACTAGGGTTAACAAAGTTAACAAAGCCGTAACCTAAACTGTGGCCTAGAGAAACACAAAGGAAAACAACAAAATAAAATAACAAACTGTCTGTGGTGCAGCTGCCACACATTCTGGATAGAAACAAACATACAGAGGTCACCATCTGAACACAGACCACAAATCTCAGCACAAAATCTCGAAAGTGCGTCAAACATTTCACTCCTCTAAACAAACCCAGAAAACTCAGACCAGCATCAGGGCTCTATGTGAACGGGTCTGTAGTGATCACCAGCTGAGTGTCATTCCCTCCAGGATTTCACACCTTCTTTTGGCATTGTTGCGACTTAAATACCCAATTTCACGGCAGCTTTTCTTAAAAGTTGTGATGAAAGTTGCAATGTTTTTAGATGTTTTTTTCCTATAATTCATTGAAATGGAGGGCAATTTGTTCCAGTGAGAATTAATCCAAGTCAGTGCAGCTGGTGACACAGTCTTCACAAGAGATTCTGCTTCTCTGCTCTGTCTCAATCACAGGTAGAGCTGATCTTTATAATCACCTCATCAATTTATAAAGTAGAGTGCCCCCCCCCAGATTTCTGCCTATGAAACAGTTTGATCAGAGTGAATGATGAATGAAAGGATGTTTTTACTAATTAATGATTGAATTCACTGAGCAGCTCAGAGGCTACAGCAGCTACACCACAATGTGGCAGCGATATAAAACTATCTAACCCTTTCATGTGAAACACGGTTGAATGTCTTCACACGGTCTTTAACTGTGATGTTTGTTGGTGAATATGAAATGTTCATGTTGCTTTAACACCAGAAACAAGGAAGTGAGTTTGGTGAAATCGTCAAGGTTCTGATCAGGGACTGGTGTGATTGGTTCAACCTGCGGAAAAATTTGATAATTTTTGATCAAATTTGTGGAGAAGTTGCAGAGATTGGACAAAAATGCAAGGTCGCACAGAATTCACAGGGATTCGTTGAATTTGCATGAATTATTGCGATCGAGACATAGAGACTTCCTGGAAAACTGGTCATGTGACAGCCTTCATGGTCTGGTGAAAACTGGACTGGGTCAGAACCTGTTAACAGCTCAGGTCCGAGTCAGGTGACAGTTTTCTGGACTTGTTCAGGCCTTCATACATTCGTTATCAAAACTTTACAAACATTTTCAAAGCCTGAAAAATAAAATAAAACAGGTGAAAACAGAATTAAAACATCTGTACATTCTTGTTAAATTCAGTTAATGATTAAAAACAAAAACTGTTGATTGAAGGTCGGGCGACATGATGAAGAAAATAAAGATTTTTCTACCTTTAACATCTCAGACCTTAGTTTTACCATATTATTTATTATTATTTATCATTTCTGCAGCAACGTGATGAAGTAGTCTGATTTTTTTATTCGCTGATGTTCATGTGTTTTTACTGTGTATGTGACAGATTATTGATCCATGTCGCCCCGATCATCATCAGATACCTGTTAAACAGTCGTCATTAAACCTGGTGTGAAAAATAAAAAACAACAACAACAGTGCAGAAAAGAAAAATATTCAGACACTGTTCAGAGAAAAATAACAGACTCGTCCTTTAAAACAGTGGCGCTCAACCTGTGGGTTAGGACCCCCGGGGGATGCAAGATTATTTCTGGGGATTGCGGAACAGTTTTCAAAATAAATTAATAATCAATATTTTTGATTATGGTTCATCCATTAAATCTCCTGCAGCAGTGACATCTTGTCTTTATAGAACTGATCAGAGTGAGACCTCTCTGATGAGGACAGCAGCAGGTGCTAACGTTAGCTAATGACTGTGTCAGCAGAGACGTGAAGCGGAGACAGCGTCAGGCTTGACTCAACAGTCAGGTGACGGCAGCTCCAACAGAGATCAGAGGTCAGGTGTCTGTCCCGTGAGGGCGAGGCTTAAATGTTTAGGGTGGTCGCAGCCCAAAAAGTTTGAGAACCACTGCTTTTATAAAAAAAAAAAAAAAAAAAAAAAAAAAAAAAAAAAAAAAAAAAAAAAAAAAAAAAAAAAAAAAAAAAAAATTAAAAAAAAAAAAAAAAAAAAAAAAAAAAAAAAAACCAACAAAGAAAAGAAAACATTCAATTTCATTAAAAACAAAGAAAAAAAATTATAAATAAGCAAAAATCAGTGGATCAGTGAAAACACCAAAAAATTAAAAAGAAAAACTTCAGAACAAAAAGAAACGGCTGCTGGACAAAAAGAGTTCACAGGAAATACTGTAGGAAGTACTTATACTACTAGTACTACTACTGCAACTAATACCACTAATGCTACTACTACTACTGCCACCATTAATACTACTATTATTACTACTACTGATACAACTACTACTATTAATACTTCTACTATAACCTACTAATGCTACTACTATTAATACTACTACTAATGATACTAATACTACCATCACCACTACTACCAATTATTTTCACTTGCAGTATTAGTACCGTCATGTATCAGAACCTACTTATAGTTGCTGTACCTCTTTAGTACTGCAGTATTTGTTCTAACTAACCTTAGTAGCATTAGCACTAAGGTAGTACTACAATACTAGTACTGCTGGTTCTGTACTGAAACACAGTAGTACTGCAGTAGTACTGATATGTCAGAAGCATTGTGTTGTAGTACAAGTACTCAGAGGTGACAGTACAGCAGTAGTACTGCAGGGGGAGTTACCTGCGACTTTGTCCCTGATGAGTTTGGCCGACTCCACGTCGCCCACGCTGCTGAACAGGCTGCGCAGCTCGTCCTGACTCATGCTCTGAGGCAGGTAGTTCACGATCAGGTTTGTCCGCGCGTCCTCGTCCTCCATCATCTGGTCACTGAAGCCGTTATCATACAGCTCCTGAGGCACAGTGACATCATCAGCACCTTCATGACATCATCAGCACACTGACAGACTGGTTGAATAGAACTGAATATGACACATTAACTTCCTACTTCCAAACTACCTACTTAACTGTGATGTCATCAGTGACGACTAGTATATTCAGCAAATCAGAGCGCAGCACTCACCTTTCCAAGGGCTCCTTTGGCAGCATGCTGAGCGTCTCTGACATCATTCTGAGACGACTGAACCTCACACACCTGAAACAACACACAGGTGTTACACACAACACAACACATACCTGAACCTATTAGTAACAATAACATCCGCACAGGTAGAGGGGGGGTCTGTGCAGATATCAGGACATAATTGATCTGATCACTTATCAATCGACTCACCTTCAGGTACCTGATGTGTCCTCTTCTTAATGCCATGGAGACAACTCAGGTGGTTCACTGTGTCTGAAAGAAACCAGCTTCATGTTATTGGTCATGATTAATTAGTGATCAGCATTGATCAGTCAGACCTCCAGCTGGGAAGACCATGTGATCCAGATCAGCTGATGCCAAAAACCACAAGTATGAAGGAAGATGCTACTAAACAACAGCAGGTGTGAACAGGTGAACAAGATTTTAGAGGTGACTCGGACCCTCAGTTCAATTTTAGAGAGTTTCGCTTGAACATGGTCCATATGATTTAACTCAAGGAACAAATCCAGTTTAAATTTGGTTCAGGTCTTGTTTAAATCTCGGTTAAATCTAGTTCCGGTCCGCTTTAAATCTGGTTCAAATATAGGTTACCTTTACTGACAGGTGAGAGCAGGTTAACATTTGTACTGACAAAACTAAGAACTGACTATGGAAACGATCCTGAATTAAGCACGACTGAAACGATCCGAACTCTGAACCGGGACTGGTCCAAACCAGACCCAAATCCTGACCCTGCGGACACTAAGAGTAATACCTGCTGACGGAGGCGACGAGGGGAGCTGTTTGTGATAGCTGAGTCTGATATAATTTAAGACATAAAAGTGCTGAGCTAACACCGTGCTAACACTAAAGCTAACGTTAGCCGCATGTTAGCGCGCGGCCTCACAGAGTCTACCCGGCTAACGGCGCGCTAACGTTGCTAACAGACGTCGCACCTCTTACCTGTGATTGTTACAGATAGGTGACTCAGACTGAACTCCGTCTTATATCGACCTGCGGACGGATGCAATGCTGATGCTATGCTATGTTAACACACCGATTTTATAACGGTCGATTAGCTCTTAGCTGCTCCCCGCTCCACACAAAGAAAAAGCACTCACGCTGTGAAGTATCGCGGGACCACCGATTTTCTTCTTCTGTGTGGTTAGTTGGACTATCAGCTGATCATCCCCACCTGCTGGGCTCATAGAATATGACGTGGTCTACTACTACTAATACTACTACTGTGTATTTATACTACTACTACTACTACTACTGTTTATTTATACTATGTAAATAAATAAAGATAAATAAAGTATCTATCTATCTATCTAGCTATCTATCTATCTATCTATCTATCTACACTCCCCTCCAAAAGTATTGGAACAGTGAGGCCAGTTCCTTTATTTTTGCTGTAGACTGAAAACATTTGGGTTTGACACCAAAAGATGAATATGAGACAAGAGATCAACATTTCAGCTTTTATTTCCAGGTATTTACATCTGGATCTGATACACAACTTAGAAGATAGCACCTTTTATTTTGAACACACCCATTTTTCATGTGAGCAAAAGTATTGGAACATGTGACTGACAGGTGTGTATTGTTGCCCAGGTGTGTCCTATTACAATGATTATTCAAACAATAAATAGCACTGAATGTCTACGCTCAGTTTCAGATTGGAATTTTATAGTTTTTATATATAGCATTTATAGTTAGAGGTGTAACCAACATGAAAACCAGAGAGCTGTCTATGGGTGAAGCTGAGAGAAGATGGAAAATCAATTACAGCCATTGCACAAACATTGGCCGTAGCCAGTACAACCATTTTGAATGTCCTGAAGAAGAAAGAAAGCACTGGTGTACTAAGTAACAGTGATCGAATGGGTAGACCGAGGAAAACAGCAGAAGTTGACGACAGAAACATTGTGAGAGCTGTAAAGAAAGACCCTAAAACAACTGTTAGTGACATCAGCAACAACCTCCAGAGGGCAGGAGTGAAGGAATCAGAATCTACTGTTCGCAGAAGACTTCATGAACAACAGAACAGAGGCTACACCAGAAGATGCAAACCACTCATTAGCAAGAAGAATAAGAAGGCCAGGCTGGAATTTGCCAAAAAAGTACAGAGACGGGCCTGAAAAATTCTGGGACAAAGTTTTATGGACTGATGAGGTAAAGATTAACCTTTACCAAAGTGATGGAAAGGCTAAAGTTTGGAGAAAGAAAGGATCTGCTCATGATCCCAAACATACAAGCTCATCTGTGAAACACGGTGGAGGTGATGTCATGGCTTGGGCTTGCATGGCTTCTTCTGGGACGGGCTCATTAGTCTTCATTGATGATGTAACACATGATGGCAGCAGCAAAATGAACTCAGAAGTCTACAGAAACATTTTGTCTGCCAATTTAAAGAAAGATGCAACCAAACTGATCGGGAGATCCTTCATCATGCAGCAAGATAATGACCCAAAACACACAACAAAGGAGTTCATCAGGGGCAAGAAGTGGAAGGTTTTAGACTGGCCAAGTCAATCTCCAGACTTAAACCCTACAGAGCATTTTACCTGTTAAAGAAGAGACTGAAGGGAGTAACCCCCCAAAACAAACAACATCTGAAAGAGGCTGCGGTGAAAGTCTGGAAAAGCATCACAAAAGAAGAATGCAAAAGTTTGGTGATGTCAGTGGGTCACAGGCTTGATGCAGTTATTGCATGCAAAGGATTTGCAAATAAATATTAAGTCTTATACATTTTAATCTATTTTAAGTCTGTTCCAATACTTTTGCTCACCTAAAAATTTGGTGTTCCTTTACAAATAATGTTATCTTCTAAGTTGTGTATCAGATCCAGATGTAAATACCTGGAAATAAAAGCTGAAATGTTGATCTCTTGTCTCATATTCATCTTTTGATGTCAAACCCAAATGTTTTCAGTCTACAGCAAAAATAAAGGAATTGGCCTCACTGTTCCAATACTTTTGGAGGGGAGTGTATCTATCTATCTATCTAAGATTAAAGCTGGCGAAGGAGGACTACAAAAAGAAAGTAAAGAGGAAGCTGTAGCACAACAACACCAGAGAGGTGTGGAAGGGGATGAGGACCATCACTGGCTATCAAGAGAATAAACAGCCAGGCAACATCAGGTGATGTGGACAAGGCCAATTAGGTCAAGGTTTGACACAGCCTCACCTGTTCTCTTTTCCACTGCTTCAGCTGCAGCTTCTCCTACAGCATCTCCTTCACAACCTGACACTGCAGCTGCAACTCCCTCCACACTGGGGTCAAGTTTCCTGTCCTTTACTGTGGAGGAGGTGAGGGCGGAGCTCAAGAGGCTACGTCCTAGAAAGGCAGCAGGCCTGGATGATGGATGATATGTGTCCAAGGATCTTTAACTTAAGCCTACAAACAGGGAGGGTCTGGGTCCTATGGAAAACCTCATGTCTTGCTAAAGTAGGGAAACCGGCTGAGATAAATGACTACAGACCGGTGGCCCTCACGTCACAGATCAGGAAAGCCCTGGAGTAGCTCCTCCTCCACCTTCTGAGGCCACAGGTTGAACATGCACTAGACCCCCTACAGTTCGCCTACAAAGAACATATTGGAGTGGATGATGCCGTCCTTTACATGCTCCATCCATTCTTACTTGGATGAGCCAGGTATCTACATAACGATTATGCTCTTTGATTTTTCAAGTGCATTTAACACCATCCAACCCTCCACTCTTAAAAACAAGCTGAAAGGGATGGGGGTGGATCCCTGCTTCACGTCCTGGATTGTGGATTACCTGACAAGACGGCCACAGTACGTCAGGCTGGGTAACTGTGTCTCAGGGACAGTGATGAGCAGCACTGGGGCTCCACAGGGGACTGTTCTGGCTCCGTTAATGTTCACCCTGTATATGGCCGACTTTAAATACAACTCTGAGTCCTGCCACATCCAGAAATACTCAGATGACACATCTATTGTGGCATGTATCAGGAACTGGCAGGAAGAGGAGTACAGGGATCTGACGATGGCCTTCAGTGAATGGAGCGACAAGAACTGCCTCCTTCTGAACACCTCCAAGACCAAGGAGATGGTTATTGACTTTGGGAGGTCTAGGCCCACCCTTCAGCCAGTCAACATTCAAGGGAAGGACATTGAGGTGGTGCACACTTATAAATACCTAGGTGTGCACCTGGACAGTAAACTAGACTGGTCCCTGAACACGGATGCCATCTACCTGAAGGGGCGGAGCCGGCTCTTTTTCCTCAGGAGGCTCAGGTCCTTTTACGTCTGCAGTGAAATGTTGCAAATGTTTTATCATTGTCAGTGGTGACCAGTGTAACTATTTTATGCTGCAGTCTGCTGGGGCAGCAGCATGTCCGACATGAACACAAAGAGACTGGACAAGCTGATCAAAAAGGCTGGGTCTGTGCTTGGCAGGAGTCTGGACTCACTCAGGACTGTTGTGGAGAGACGCATGCAATGTAGGATGGGGGCCATCTTAGACAATACCAACCATCCTCTCCACAACATTCTGGCAGGACAGAGAAGCAGCTACAGCTGCAGCAAACGTCTAATCTCACTGCAGAACAGAGAGGTTCAGGAGATCCTTAGTTCCCTCTGCCATCAAGGCTATACATCTCCTTTGCCAAAGGAAGTGGACTAATCTAATTATTATTGTTCATGTATTATTAACCATACTTTTATTATTATTATTATTATTATTATTATTATTATTATCATCAACAATGAGCTAATGGACACATGAATTTCCCCTAGGGGATATATATATATACATACAGTATATATCTACTGTTTATTTATACTACTACTGTGTATTTTTTATGGATATTTATGGACATAGTATTTATTAATACTTCAGTCTGTTGTCAGGTTATTAAACTGGTCACATGTTAATCCAGAAACTTTAAACATATTCTTATTATTATCATTTATTTTCATTTTATTATTATGAATAAATATGGCAGCTCCAAACAGCTGGTTCTGACGTTTGAGTTATTTGTGGTTTCATGAAATTGTATTTTATGAATAAAATATTTTGTTTTTGTTTATTAGCGTCTTTTTTTATCATTTAATTGTGACGTCAGGACCACATGTATATGACATCAAGGGTGATTTCCGCTGCGGAAGTCGGAGCTGCATGTAAACAAAGCGGCGATGAAGATAAACTCACATATTAATAAAATATAGGTAAAAAAAAGTAGAATTTGTTCGAACGGACTAGGAGCCGAGGGTCTGAATTATGGAGCTCCGTGGGGACTGAACCAGCACCAGAATCATGTCCATGGAGGATCCGTTCTTCGTCGTCAAAGGGTCAGATCATCGTGCTAACCATGCTACCAGGGCTAATGGCTAGCGTTAGCCTGGGAATGCTGATTGATAATCGATGTGTCCGCAAAGAGTAAACAACTTACTGTGGTTTAACAACAGACGGATCAGTGGCGAGCTAACAGACATGCTAACGTTAGCAAGCAGTGTTTTCTGCGTGAATTAGCATGTTAATTAGCATGTTAGCACAGAGCTCGTCTAGTCAGAGTTCAGTAGAGTCCACAACCTGAGTCCAACCTAGCGTTTATTCACTGTAGTCTGATAAAAAGAGTTTGTGTCAGTGTGACGGAAATAACAGATTATTATATTTATTTTTTATTAATATTTATTCTTAATTACATCATTAATTTATTATGTATTTATTACGTCATTAATATGTATTCATCTGATAACCTCAGACTCAGTGACAGGTTGATATATCGTAGGGCGTCTCACTCTGGTTGTTTTTAGGGTCTTTCTGTAAATGTTGGTTCCGTTTTATTCACACGGTTAGTGACACATTCACAGTTTTAAATTCTGCATTAATCCAAACCTCAGAGTCAGTCTGATCACCAGTGGGGGGGGGGGGGGGCCGGGGGGGGGTCCTACCTGTCAGGACATGAGTGGAACAGGTGAACCCCCCCGTCCCCAAGGCCCTGCTCTCATTTGCTTGCACTC
>NW_019525275.1:464238-479238 GCF_002814215.2 Seriola lalandi dorsalis
AGCATGTGGTCCTTCTCTCCTTCATCTCTCTCTTCGGTAGATCAGAGAGAGAGAGAGAGCGCGAGGCAAGGAGGGGCTGAGCAAATCAGCTCTTCAATGAAATAAGTATTTAGTATTTTAGTATTTATTTGAAATTGTAAAATCAAAATAAATTAATCAATTTGAATCAATAACAACAATGTAGTTTTATTTTTGTTAACAGGGAGGTACAGAAGGCAGTGAATGCAGCACAGAGCCTCCATCACAGATGGAGCGAGCTGCTGCAGGAGGGTGGTGGAGCCTCCAAAGAGGAAATGGACTGGACGACCAATGAGCTGAGAAACAGTCTGCGGTCCATCGAGTGGGACCTGGAGGACCTTGATGAGACCATCAATATCCTTTAAATACAGAGCTGAGGTCACATGACCTGAGCTGAGGTCACCTGAACTGAAGCTGAGGTCAGCTGGCAGGACATCCAGTGATTTGAAGTGTGAACATTTTAGAATTAATATGTTTCTTAATGGTCAGTGAACGCATAGTTGAATCGAACCCGAAGAAGTTCAACCTGGACGCCGCTGAGCTGTCGAAGAGGAAAGCCTTCATCACCAGCACCAGACAGACGGTCAAGGTAAACTTTCAGTTAAGACCTCACCTGCTCTGGTGAAACAGGGTCTGATCTGATTGCCTGCTGACTATTTCTCTTGTAGGAAATGAAAGAACAGATGTCGAGTCCAGCTGCTGCCTCCATGGACAGAAAGAACAAACAGGTAACGATCAGTTTTATTAATGTGAAGTTAAATCACAAAAAGAGTTTCCTCAGGTCCAGACTCTTTTTAATGTAATTACACTGACCAGCAGTTTCCATCAGCAGCTGCAGACGGAGGAAACACTTCCTTTAACAGGAAGAAACAATGAACAGAACCAGACTCATGAGAGAGGAGACAACACCGCATAAGGCCTGAGTATGGTATGTGGGTCCCTTCAAAATCTCTGTGTTTGTGTTGTGGTGTCCAGGCTCTGCTTGGTGAACATGGGGCTCCTGGTCCGGTCTGGCAGCCTGGTCCTGACAAATACAGCCGCCTGGACCGCCAGCTGCAGAACGCCAACTCTCATTTTATAGAGGAGCAGCAGGTTCAGCAGCAGGTACAGTAACACCTGATGAATAAAACAGCCAATAGCAGGTAAATCAAAAAAAACTCATGTAGTGCCGGCTTTTTGTTTCAGCTGATCGCAGAGCAGCAGGACGAACAGCTGGAGCTTGTGTCAGGAACCATCGGCGTCTTAAAGAACATGTCGGAGAGGATCGGCATGGAGCTAGATGAACAGGCTGTGTAAGAACCCAAAGAGAACAACTGTATTTAGTTTAGAAAGGGGGGCAGGCTCAGCCGGTACTGGTCAGACCTGTTAGCATGGTATAGTTTAAGCCACGTCCGTTAACCCGAGTCGTTTGATGTTCCTGCAGGATGCTGGACGACTTCAGCCATGAGATGGACAGCACTCAGTCAAGACTGGACAACGTCATGAAGAAACTGGCCAAAGTCTCCCACATGACCAGTGGTAATCTGCCCAGCAACACGTGATGTCACCCTCAGTGTTTCTACTGGAGCATAATAAACAGTAGTGTCAGTAGAAAATCAGTTTCCTGCTCATCACCTGGACTAAATTAGTCCAGTTTGATAATGACCTGAAAATTCATTTACTCCACTCATCATGTAACAGAAAACATTTCTAGTCAAGTTAGGGTAATGGTAGTTTGTTGTAGTTAAGGTTAATTATAGTTAGCTTTTGCTACATTTAGTGAGTAATATTCAAAGGTGTTAACTGATAAGTATTACCAGTCTGTCAGTAATAGTTATAGTAAGTTGATAGTTACAGTGTCCTTACAGATCTTTGTCAGTGGTTGGAGTTCTAGTTTGTTATAGTTACAATTATAGTTAGTTATGGTTTATAAATATTATCAAATTCAATGTGCTAAAGCTCAGAGCCCGAATAAAAAATCTTGTGTACTGTCCACATACTTGCGGTGTGGACTGTATGGTTAGTTATAGTTATAGTTAGTTATAGTTAGTTGTATTTATAGTTAGCTGTAGTTATAGTTATGGTTAGTTATAGTTAGTTGTAGTTTTAGTTAGTTATAGTTATTAACAATCCGTTTACTTACAGATCGTCGTCAGTGGTGTGCAATCGGAGTGTTGCTCGCCATCCTCTTTGTGGTCATCCTCCTCTTCTTCGTCCTCTGATTGATGCCTCCTCCTGTCACCACAAAACTCATCTTAATCCTGTGTCTACTGGACTCTACTGGATTCTTCCTGACTCTACTGAACTTTACTGGAGTCTTTACCCTCTGATCTGTGAGATCACCCTCATGCTCCTCCATCTTCAAGTCCAGACATATTGTATTCTAGGGGTTTTACGATTCCCTCTGTCCTTACCCCTTTGTATCAGATAAGGACTCTGGACTCTCCTAGACTCAACTGGACTTGTAATCAGTATCACCCTAAAAGTGGATTCGATAGGACTACTTGATTGTCCTGGCTACTGGATGTTCTTTTCCTGCTGAGTAGGACTGAAAAGGCGCTCTTGGTTGTTAGTTAGTCATCGGAGAGGTCAAAGGTCAAGTTGGTGGACAGATGTTGGTCTACTGATGTTTGATATTTTAGGAAATTGTTTCTGTTTGTTTGGATTAACTCCAGTTCAATACTGGTTTAACTCCAGTTTAACTTCACTTTAAAACCAGTTTAACTCCAGTTTAACTGTATTTAAAACCAGTACAACTTTAGTTTAACTTCACTTTAAAACCAGTTCAACTCCAGTTTAACTCTACTTTTAAACCAGTACAACTCCAGTTTAACTTTACTTTAAAATCACTTCAACATTTAACTTCAATACTGGTTTCATTCCAGTTTAACTTCACTTTAAAACCAGTTTAACTCCAGTATAACTTCACTTTAAAAACAGTTTAACTTTCTCCATTTAAACTGTGTTGAACAGCACTTTTAAGTCCACGTTAACTCCGGTTTAAGCCTGGTACAGTTCAGGTTTAACTTTTATTTAAACTCCAGTTAATAACACTAAAACTTTGTGTTGATGTTTTGTTGTTTACAGTTTGTTTTTGTTTTATTGACTGATGCAGTGTTTGAGATTTGATTTATTTTCATTGTTTCTTGTACCGCATCAATCAGCAGACTGATCAGCACTTCATTTATCAGTGTTACTTATTCAAACCACACACTTCCTGCTGCTGCTTCACAACAAAAGCCTTTCTCCAGGGAAACTCTGCCGGAAGTGCAGTCCTGAAGGTTTGTGAGAGAGTGAACTGCATGTTTGATATAAATTGGCTGAAATCGGATGAACAGGTGAGCTGTTAGACGAAGAAGCCAATCACATTGTCCCACATCATCAGGTTTATGGTACGCTTGGCGGGAAAATCTCAGCTACACAAACTTGAGATGAAATGTAAAAATATTTCCTGTTTGAATATAATACAACCAGAGTGTTGAGAACTGATGAGAATAAAACTCATGAAATATTGAGCTCTACGTTATAAACACTTGTCTGTTTCATCCGTTTCATCATAAATCCATCCACTCGTGCTTTTTCCACTATTTCACAAATTTCACTAGTTCATTCAGTGTTTTCTGAAAATGTGACATTTCATCTTTAATAATCTGAGGTGACAGAATCTATTCAGTGTTTTTAATTTCAAAATAAATCATCCATGTTCAGACCAAACCAACATGTAGCCTTGAATTAACAACAATAATAATAATAATGAAAGCCTGAAAACCATGAATGAATGAAGACATTCAGTTGAGTTAAACTGTCAGTGGTTTTTCAGTTATTGATCCACAACGATGATAAAACATTGTCGCCCCCCCCCACCGGGAGACATGAAGCGTTGGTTCATTGTTTCTTTAATTTGTCTGAAAATATACACAAACATATGAAAACTGTACAGACAGCAATACTGCAGAGGTTTCTTTGAACACTGTGAAGTTGATCTCAGACAAAGCAACTGCAAATAATTAGCATTATTTTATATATTAACCACGACAGCACAGAAACAATTTAATGTGAAGTCAGCAGATTAACCTGCATTTCAGCTGGTCCCATAATAACCAGTATGACCAGTATCAGGAGTGATTACAGCTAACAAACCAGTGTCGATGTTCATCCGGACACTGTGTTTAAGACTTGACAAACTCTGAACCTGAATCTGAACTTAGGATTTGATTTGTTGCTCTGAGAAACTTTATAAATACAAACTCTGATGGACTGATCTACCTGTAGATCTGATCTACTCATAGACCAGAAGTGTGTGAAAACAGAAGGCGGAGAATTTGAGTTCCTGTGTAAAATGACGGGTTATCGGGTGATAATAGTGTTGTGGAGCTGAAGTTCTGGTTTGACCAAATGTCTCAGGTGTGGTTTGGTTATGAAACCAGGTGCAGTGGATTAAGTTCTAGATATTGTCCGGTGTAGTTATGGTCACCGTGGAACTGTCCTCAGGTGTCGGAGGACCCGGACAGTAGCAGAGATGTTCTGGGTCAGCAGATGGGTCACCTGGTTCAGACTGAGACAGGCCACTTTCTCCCCATTCACCTCAAGGATCTCATCTCCAACCGAGAGCAGACCTGCGTAAAGCTTTTCAGTACTGCTGTCCACCATGTCCTCCACATATACACCTGCAGTACACAATATTATACAGTCAATATGCTGTTGATGTAGAGTTAATATACTGTTAATGTAGAGGTAATACACTGATAATGTAAAGTTAACACACTGTTTAAGTCCAGAGAATCAGGTCAGTCCAGCCCTGATGGTCCAGAGATCATAAGAGAAAATGGCTTTAGTATTGTAAAGTGTTTCAGTACCAGAGTCGGGTCGTCCTCTCCCTCGGCTGATGACGAATCCGTATGTTCGGGTTGTCGGTCGACTCAGTTCTAACAGAAACGTTCCATCAGAACCAGCCTCAAGAACTCGACCGACAGAACGTAAAGAACATGGACTACCAACGTCCTCGACACTCAAACATCGCTGCAGGAACCTGAAAGAGAAAGAACTGAATAAACACTGATGTGACTGTAGCTCAGGATCCTGGAGACCTGGTCATAGACACAGGTGAGTTACCTGTCAGCAGCTGGTCTGTAGTCAGCAGAACGATCTTTCTTCTTCTTCTGTTCTGACCCAAAACTCTGCACTGACGACAATTTCCTCAACTGCAAGAAGGGCGACCCCTGCTGGACAGACAGGAAATACACAGGTAATAGAAGAAAAAGAAGAGAGGAAGCAGGAGAAGAAGAGGAAAGGAAGAAGAAGAGGAAGGAAAGGCGACTGATTTTCTCACCTCATTCAGTGACTGAACTGATGGACATTTTTTCAGCAGGCTGGAGGGGACGGGGTCAGATGCGCAGGGGCGGGGCCTATTGCTGAGTCGATCGAGACTGCCGGTTCGAGTCCTGCTGAGTCTGACGGTGGAGAAAAGACGACGCAGAGAGAGTCGAGAGGATTCGTCTCTGCTGCTGAAGCTGCAGGACACAGACAGTCAATAATCAAAAATGTCTGAAGCCTGTAACCTGAAACTCTGGTACCTGAAAGCCTGAAACATTGAAACCTGACACCTTAAACTCGAAACTCTGAAACTCTGGAAATTGAAACCTGAA
Organism: Seriola lalandi dorsalis; assembly: GCF_002814215.2. Lineage (NCBI taxonomy): Eukaryota > Metazoa > Chordata > Actinopteri > Carangiformes > Carangidae > Seriola > Seriola lalandi. The sequence continues at coordinate 469,881 of NW_019525275.1, forward strand.
ACTCTGACACTTGAAGCTCTGAAACCTGAAACTCTGGAACCTGAAACTCTGAAACTGAAACTTGAAACCCGAAAGTCTGGAACCTGAAACCCTGAAACCTGAAACCTGAAACCTGAAACCTGAAACCTGAAACCTGAAACTGAGACTCTGAAACTCTGATACTCTGGAACCTGAAAGTTGACACTCTGAAACTCTGAAACCTGAAGCTTGGAAACTCTGAGACTCTGAAATTACGGAACCTGAAATGTGAAACTTGAAGCTCTGAAACCGGAAACTCTGAAATTTGAAACCTGAATCTCTGAAACTCTGAGACTCTGGAACCTGAAACCTGAAACCTGAAATCTGAAATCTGAAACTTGAAGCTCTGAAACTCCGTCACTCTGAAACTGAAACTCTGGAACCTGAAATGTGAAACTTGAAGCTCTGAAACTGAAACTCTGGAACCTGAAATGTGAAACTTGAAGCTCTGAAACCTGAAATTCTGAAATTTGAAACCTGAAACTGAGACTCTGACGCTCTGAAGCTCTGAAACTGAAACTGAAACTGAAACTGAAACTTGAAACTCTGACATTCTGGAACCTGAAACGTGAAACTTGAAGCTCTGAAACCTGAAACTCTGAAATTCTGAAACTCTGAAAATTGAAACCTGAAACAGAGACTCTGAAACTTTGACACTCTGGAACCTGAAACGTGAAATATGAAACTTGAAGCTCTGAAACTCTGAAACCTGAAACTCTGAAACCTGAAACTTGAAACCTGAAACTCATACAGACTCACTGTTCAGGAAGTGAAGTGTTATCACTTTGGAGCTCTGCTTTGATTGGGTCTTTAACCTGTCCATCACTGCTGCTCTCTGAGATGGGTGGGGCTCGGCTGTCAGCTGTAAACCAATCAGAAGATGAGATGTTGCATGTCTCATATATGTGTGATGTAATAAGATGTAATTTGCAGGTGACATCACAATAATACTGACATCACTTCCTGCACCTGAAGGCAGTGGTATACCTTTATTGTGAAACAACCACAGGAAGCGTTGACAGTGTTAGTTAGGTAAACTAATGAACAAACTATTCATGTATGTTCTGAACACTGAACATGTATGTTCTGAGTGTATGTTATGGTTCATACCAGTCCGACTCTAGTTAAACAGGTGTCGACTGTGTAAATATTCTCACCTGTTGAGTCTGTGCTCGTCTCTGAGGAGGAGGAGGAGGAGGAGGAGTTCTTCATTCTGAGCTCCACACCTCCTGCCTCCTCCACACAGGGGTTCCTCGCCCTCAGCTCGGCCCCGGGTTGGAGTTTTTTGTGGGGCTTGGCTTGTGCAGGTCCCCCCTTCTCCTCCTGGTCCTGGTTCAGAGCCTGTCCTGCCTTTGTGCCATTGAGACTGAAACTCTGTGACATCATTGCTGATGACACAAGAGGAGGAGACGAGGGAGAGGGGCATCTGAAAGTGGGCGTGGTCAGCTGGTCAGGGGCATAGGGATTGATTGGTAGACCTGTGACGGGCGTTACTTGGTTTCCATTAAGTTCCACCTGATCGATACTCCTCTTCACCTGGTTGTTGGAGACACGCACAGCCACGCCCCCTCCAATGGGTGGTCTGGTCTCACCAGGTGTGACAGAGCCAATGTAGGTCTCTCTGATTGACTCAGTCCTAAGGTTGACTTGGGGGCGGTACAGGCTCCGCCCCCGACCATCAGGTAGGTTCAGGTTGACTCTACCTCCTAAAAATGTCCCACAGGAGTCACACTGCCCAGCCATCCCCACCCCCCCTGCTGGTGTTTGTCCTGTCTGCTGTCTGTCAACATCATGCTCCGCCCCTTGTAGCCCCACCTCCACCCTGCTGCTGATGTACAGACTCGGGTCTGGTTTGGAGACCAGGATACCTGTCCCCCGCTGCCCCACCCATCTCCTCTGCCGCTGTCTCTCCAGGTAACGAGACTCCGCCTCCGTCTCGGTCTCATCCTCGAATCGCAGACGACGAGTCGGAGACGCCACGGGGCGTTGCCTTGTCAACCCCACGGCCGATCTGCTGCTGGACAAGTCACTCAGATGTCCTGAATGAGAGGCCACGTCCTCCAGCCTCACCTGGATGACAGGAGGCAGCCTGACCCCCGACCTGTCAACAGACCACAGTTAGAAGTCAGTTGAGTGCAGTCCAGTCCAGTTCAGTCTAGTCCATTCCAGTTCAGTCCAGTCCAGTCTAGTCCAGTTCAGTCCAGTCCAGTCCAGTCCAGTTCAGTTCAGTCCAGTACAGTCCAGTCCAGTTTAGTCCAGTCCAGTCCAGTCCAGTCTAGTCCAGTCCAGTTCAATTCAGTTCAGATCACATCACATCACATCACATCATGTTGACGTTTACAGCTGAAGAACTGGATCCATGTCACCATGTGATGCAGCATCATTAACAACTGTGACAGAGACGGAGGACGACATCAGCTCAGCCGTGATCAGTCTCATCAACAAACAAACTCTGGTTCTGGTTCTGATTCAGGTTCTTGTTCAGGTTCAGCCTCTGCCTGATCCGTTGATGTTTACAGTTTATTGTTTATCACGTTATTGTTTATTAAAAACATGATTCAGATACAAGGAAAATATAAATGTAACTTAATTTAAATGAAACTGAGACAGAAAACAGGTTGTATTTGTTTATTTGTTTCTGGTCAGCTGATCGGTGTGTGTGTTACTAACAGTGTGTGTTGTGTGTGTTACTCAGTGTGTGTGTGTTGTGTGTGTTACTCAGTGTGTGTGTGTGTTACTCACAGTGTGTGTGTGTCGGGGGTCAGCAGGTTGTGGTCTCCTCTCAGAGGAACACAGCGACGCTTCATACGAGCTCCGTCCTCGCACTGCTGCTGCCGCGGCAACCGAGCTGACACAAAGAGACTGAACACACACACACACGGGGTGGGGGAGGGGAGAGGATGACATCGGCAGCTCTTGATTGGTCAGTGTGACAGAGGAAGGAGGATTAAACAGAGCAGCTCGTCAGGACTAATTAACCTGACAAGACCACAGACTGTTTACATCAGCACACTGTGTGTGTGTGTGTGTGTGTGTGTGTGTGTGTGTGTGGATGAACTTCAGTTGGAAACGATCACAGTGAAGCTGTTTCTGCTCTGTGAGGGTTCAGGTCAGAATCTAGTCCAGGGTCAGGAGCGTGCTGGTCCTCACATGTATAGCAGTTTCCTTCAGAGACTAAGATGTTGATTTAAGTGTGAAAGTTAAATAAAGGCATTGTTTACATGTCCGATCATGTGACCTGGACTCAGTCACATGATTCTCTGAGAGAAATCAGAAAGGAATGTCAAATAAACTGTTACCTAACTGTCAATTAACTATTTAATTAGTTGATTGACTTTAATTGACCTAAAGTGAAAATGTTGTTGTTTGTTTGTTTTTACATATTAATGAGATGTTTTTATTGACTTTTATTTATTGTTTTTTTTTTTTTACCTTTGATTGTTTTCATGTCTCAGAAGAATCTCGGACGCTTTCTCACATTCTCCTTTCTCATTGACTGAAACTGACAATTAAAAAACAAAAACAATCACATTCTCCTCCAGTCACGACTCAGAAAACAACAGCAGTCCCATCCACCATCCTGAACACCTGCAATCTATCTGTGCCTGTGCTTTAAGCCCCACCCCCTGTTCTAAACACCCTGTGGTCTACCTGCGCCGTTGTGCTGTCTGCTCTGTGATTGGCTGTCATCCATGTGTGTCCTCTGGTTGGTCAGCAGGTGTTGGAGGATCCTGCGGTTCACCTGAACTCTCTGAGTCAGAGACAGGAAGGTGTTCCTCCTCTCCTCCACCTGCAGGTTCACCTGGTCTCCCCCAGGTGTGACACAGGTCCAGGTGTGCTCCAGGTGTTTCGGTGCAGAGCGTGAGGAGGATGAACCGGGGCTGAAGCCGAACAGACTGTCCAGGTCGGTATGTGAGTTGACCTCACCTTCTGAGACGCAGATGGACAAAGGTGAGTCTTCATCACCAGCAGGGGGCGGTGCCAGATCCACCACTTGAGTCCTTGAGCTCGCCAGGTGGACGGAGGAGTCAGGTGACAGAAGGTCAGCGGCACCTCAGAGGAGTTTGTTCTGAGCAGGTGAGGATCATCACACCTGAAGGAGACATAGTCAAACAAACTCAGTCTACGTTCCCACTAACACACCTGAAAACACACACATACCTGAGCAATCACCTACACTGAGCATGTGCGAGCTGGTGTAAACAGGAAGTAGATCTCCTCTGCAGTAAAGCCTCTGAAGAAGGAACAGCAAAGACAGTTGTAGCATTAAAATAGAGAATCAAAGATCCACTATACAGAAGATGCTGCATTACAGGCAGCGCCAATGGTATGAAATGGGACAGTCTCCTGAGTGGGTGTTGTCCCTCAACCCCTCCCTCAAGCGAAGGCAACCGGCATGAAATGTAACACTAGCTAAAATTAAAATCTATCACTGTACAAAATTACCTCTCTGCATCCTTTGGGAAGAAGAAGAAGAAAAGACGGATATGTTTTTCTTGTTATTACAGCCTGTTGCTGCATGAAGCTCGGGCATTTTTAACACTGATGGATTACCTTTCCCTGCCAAAAGAATACAACAATAGACGAGACAACATGGACAAATTTGCGCCTTTTTTGCCATTGTTTTTTTTTTTATCTACTAATGACATCTGATCAGCCCAGTACAAATTCATGTCAATTTAATAGGCTAATAATCTGTTTTAGCAATTGTTGAAACAATGAAACAAGTTTTATTTAAGTTTTAAAGTTTAATCCATGGTTTAATGTATAAGTAAGTCAATCACAAAATAACTCTGGTCCATCTAAACATCTCGTTATTGGCAAACGATGTCAGCAGTTGACAAATCTCGTGACAGTATGGCACTGAGTCAGAGGCAGGTCTCCAACAAAGTTCATTTTTTCTGGCTCTTTTTGTCTAAAAAAATGTCATTTTGATGTCAGTATGTTCTGAAGACGTGTGGCTTGTGAAAACTAGGTCCAATATTTATGTCGGTGACTATGGAGAGAAAGAATATGTGACAAACCCACGTGACACAGATACGGACGGAACGGAAATGAAGCGTCTCGGTTTCTCTACTGTTTCTGAGAGAATGTAAGTGAACAACAGCTACAAAGACAACAAGGTCAGTAACACTGTCATTCATTATCCTTTTGTATTCACCACTGATGACAGCCAATCAGGAGAGACCATGGCTGTGACCTCATCGTTTACAAAGGTCTCAGTTTCTGTCCAGACTACAACACAACCCCAGAGTTTTCAAAATAAAGCACAACCTCAAGGTTTTCAAAATAAAACACAACTCCAGTCTTCAAAATAAAATGCAACCCCACATTTTTCAAAATAAAACACATCCCCAGAGTTTCAAAATAAAATACAACCCTGGTCAGCAGCGTTTCAAAAAGTCAATGTTTTTGGTGTGTGAAAATTCTTGAGTTGTGTAGACAGACTAAAATGTAGCAAAAGAGATGAGTTTTAAAACAAAGACATAGTTGTGTGGACATGGCCTGAAACACCTCAAACACCTGGAACAAACTGACAGTACTTCTACTACACCATGTTCTACTAAAACTGGTGGTGATACCTGTTGTATATCAGTCTGAGCTCAGTGAACAGTTCTATTCCCTCGATGTTAATTTATGAGACATGAAGCTGACAGCAGCAGACAGACAGAGAGAGACACACACACACACACACACACACACACACACACACACACACACACACACACACACACACACACACTTCAGTGGAGTTACTCCTGATGTCTGATGTTGTTCTCCCCAAACATTTTAATCTCAGTTCTCTCTTACTTTACCTCAGAGTCCTGGTTCTGGTCTTTGGAGGATCATCTGACATTAGATTTATTTTGTAGATTATATGATTAATGTTTTGTAGATGATAAAGTTTGAGGTGATTAAATATCAATTGTACAGTGTCATGTTGCTGAAGCTGTGGTCTCTGCTGGGTCAGGGTTCCTGTTGGTTTGTACTAATAGTTTCCACTGAGCAGAGATACAGAAACATCAGGTCCTGGTTTCAGAGATCTGGATCTGTTCTCTGCAGTTGCAGTCCTCTGATAGGAACCAGGATCCTGTGAACACCTGGTCCACATGTGTACAGGTGTGTCAGTAAGAGATGAGAAGTGACACATTAACAACCAGAGTTCATCCTCACCTGTTCATGTAACTCAGGTAAGACAGACGTCCCACACCTGGAGGATGACAGTCCTCTGAGACGTCCAGGACAGACACAAACGTCTTAGACCCGTCCTACGACCCAGGTCTGATCCAGAATCACTGTGGTCTTCCAGTCAGAGAGGCTGTGGTCAGAACAGCTTTTCTGTGTAACTGTTGGTTTACCTGTATGTTTACCTGTCTGTGCACTTGTCTATCTCTGATCACTTACCTGTGACTCAGTTCTTACCTGTCGATCTTCCCTCAGTCTGTCTCTTCGTCCTCCTCCTTTGTCCTCCTAGACTTCACTGTTGCCCACAGAGACACTCAGGCCAGTTCTGACTGACTATTAGAGAGGCTGATTAGTGGAGAGGAACAGACCACGCCCCCTCCAGTAGCACAGAGGAAGTATTTGTGTTTCTTCTTCCTCTGGTATTTCCTCTGTTGATGTTTGGATCTGAGAAAGGCTGAACACCAATCGTGCAGCTGCTGCTCCTTCACCTCCTTCACTTATCTTCAGCTCCTTCTCTTTCCCTCTTCAGGTCTGTTGACTCCTAAAATCAAGACATGTTTTTTTACACTTTGAGGAGGAAATGGTTTCGGGTGAAGATGATCTTAATGATCTTAATGATTATAAAGGCTGGAGTTTATATCAAATATTTTTTATCATTGTGTCTTGATAACTACAGATCTATTATTTATTATGTTATTATCTCAGTCTTTATGTATGATCTAATATCTTTGATGGTTACTGTACCTGACTTTAACCAACAGTAGTTTATACTATAAATGTATATGTATATATATATATATATATATATATATATATATCTATATACACATATACATTTAAAGTATAAACTGCTGTTGATACACACACACACACACACACACACACACACACACACACACATATAAATATATTATTTATTTCTTGTGCAGATTTTTATTCTTCACTCATCTACTCATTTTTGTATTTATATTAAGTGTAAATTTATTTGTAATTTATTTACTTCACTGTGTTTGCATTTATTGTTTGTAATCAATAAAGTTTTTCTAACATGGAGAATAACCATTACCTGGTTTAATTTAAATTTGAATAAAGTTTGAACAAAAGCTTTGTTTGTGACTCCGCTCCTACGTCTCCCACAATACACCGGGCCCCGGACATGACGTACAGTGCTGCGAGCAGACAGCCGGTTTTCCCGCGTGTGTGGAGCGTTGTTTGAGCCGACATGGCGGCTCCTCTGGAAGTGATCGTGAGCAGCGACTCCGGCTCCCAGCTGTGGAACAGCACCGTGTTCGACCTCCACAGCGGCTCCAGCCTGCTCTCATACCGGGGAGGGAACAGCTCGGCCCGGACACTCACCGTGCTCCGCGGGGAGTTCCTGCTGTCCGCCCAGCTCGGCAAGAATTTCATCAATGTATGGGAGATCCAGAGAAAGGTACGGGCTGTCTCACCTGAACCCACCTGGACACATCTGCTGCATGTGTCCTCACCAATACGTTATCCTCTGCGGGGACAGGTGGCGGGAAAAGAATCGCTCTTGAACACAGACATACAAACCGAGACCAAACCTCGTTAAAAAAAAATCTGTCATTTTAAAAACCCAGCTTGCCCTCAAATTGTCGCCGTGGTAACGACCCACTGACCTGCGGTTGTGCTTAAAACAAACAAACAAACAAACAAACAAACAAACAAAAGATCCAGCGAACTTCATCACCGTGATTTCAGACCGGTCCGTTGTGGTGCAGGCAGCTCTCTGCCGCCCTCCATTGTCTGTTATGGTTGATGTTGGACTGAGGAGCACCGGGAGAAAGTCACGTGCTGCTGGGGGTTTGTATTCAAGCCGAATTTGAAGCCGGTCTTTTAGATGACTAAATGTGTCGTCACTGATCGCTGGTCATATTCAACTGCTGAGGAGCAAACAGTTTAAATTGACAGATTTTTGACTGAAGGCTTGTATGTTTCTTCTGCAGCTGGTGACAGTCTGTATTTGTGTTATGACGTCACTGAGCTCATACAGGTGTTGAGGTTTACCTTCAGTGACGTTCTCCTGCAGTAGCCTTATTTACATTAGTGCTACCATTTTGTTTTGAAAGGGTGCTGCTTTAAGTTTGTCAGAAAATAAAAACTGATTAGACCAGAGGAAATATAGATTATTGACTGGTTTGTGTGTTGGACATATGTACTTGTGGCTGCAGGATCAGCTACAGCAGAAGATCGTGTGTCCAGGTGTTGTCACCTGTCTGACTGCTTCACCTAATGGACTCTTCCTTGCTGCTGGAGTGGCTGAGGCAGTTTACCTGTGGGAGGTGAGTCTTCTTTTGTGGTTTTATTTACATATGTCTTGGTTTAAATTATCTTCTGTTTTCATTCATGTTTTTTATGCAAATGTATTTGTGTAGTGTTTGATTCTTGGACTCTGGTTTCCATGGCAACCTGTTTCAGTAGCCACTTGGTGATGAGATGCGTCCTATACAGAATTTCAAACTCTCCCTCTCTGATTGGTTTAGGTGTGCACAGGTAAACTGCTGTCTGTCCTCAGTCGTCACTATCAGGACGTCACTTGTCTGAAGTTCACAGACGACAGCAGCCATTTTGTTTCTGGAGGAAAAGACAACCTGGCTCTGGTGTGGAGTCTTTGCAGGTAACACACACCTGGACACATCTGATCTTGAATCAGACACACCTGGAATCAAATAGAGTTTTCCACTGCAGTCGCATTTATGTTTCAACTCAGGAAACCTTAACATAGTGTGAACGTGTTAATGTGAACGAGTGAATGTTCTGATGTGTACACCTCAATGTGATGCCCCCCCCCCCCCCGACAGCTGTATGACCTGTGGGACTGAAGACTTCCTAAGTCTGGAACAGGACTTGTACAGCAGAGTCCAGCTCTATGTCCATCACAGAACCAGTCCTCCTTACCAGTCCATCTTCTTGCACCCCGCTGACCGTTTCCTGTGTATGTGTGTTTCAGTGTGATCCAGCTGGATTTAAGCCACGCCCCTGAGCCTCGTCATGTCCTGTCTCGTCACTCTCTGCCAATCACAGACCTGCACTGTGGCCTGATGGGAGCTCAGGCCAGAGTAGCTACTGCGTCCTTAGACCAGACCGTCAAGGTAAGATTGTTTATCACAGGTGTGACGGGTGGAGTGTGCGA
>NW_019525275.1:481720-511358 GCF_002814215.2 Seriola lalandi dorsalis
AGAGACAGATATATATATATATATATATATCTGTCTCTGTGCGTGTGTGTGTATATGTATATATATATATATATATATGTGTATATATATATATATATATATATATGTGTATATATATATATATATATGTGTATGTATATGTATGTATATATGTATGTGTATATATATATGTGTATGTATATGTATGTATATATGTATATGTGTATGTATATGTATGTATATATGTATGTGTATATATATATATATATATGTGTATATATATACAGATATACATACATATATACATATGTAAATATACAGTTAAAAACAAGACAAGTGTTGGATGGAGAGGTTCTTCTTTATTATATGTCAAGTTTCAGATTAATTGATCATTTGTTCATTTTTTGTTCATGAGTGTGACTGTGATGTCATTGATCAACTCTGATCAGAATGATTAATCCCTTTGAACAGGTAGCGTCCCCTCTCGTTGTCCTGAGATCCGTTTTTAATTCCAGTAAAATCTCCGACATAAATCACAGGAGTCTCAGTGATGACACGTCACTGCTCTGTGACATCATAACGGATTGTCGAGGCTTCGCCGCAGTTTGCACTTTAACTGATCAGAGACACGAGCAGAGCCAGCAGCTCTCTAACAGTGGGATGGGGGGGGGGGGGGGGGGGGGGTTGAAGGTTAACTGGCAGCAAGACCAACCACATCTTGTCTTTGCACCTACAACTCTCTACAACCCCCTTCCACTACTACACCTTTCTACACCACCCCACTCCACCACTACACAGTTGAGTGTTAGTGGTTAGTCTGTCCTGCCGAAGTACCGCTGACGTCCTGCCGGCATCCAGTTTCTCTGGAAGCTATGTTGAATGATGCTGCTGCTGGTTTCTGAAGTTCTGAGAGTCTCTGATGTTTCTGTCCAGGTGTGGGAGTTGTCCTCAGGTGAGCTGCTCCTGTCTGTCCTGTTTGACGTAGAAATCATGTCTGTGACCTTTGACCCCTGCGAGTACTTCCTGTTCTGTGGAGGAAGTGACGGAAACATTTTCCAGGTGTCTCTGTGCAGCCAGGTGAGTTTACATCTCTACAGCCCTTGATCCTACCTCACCTATACATCCTGTTCAGACCAGGTGTGTTCTGCCCCACAGAGTTTGATACTGGTTACAGAGTGAAATGTGTGTGATATTGAGTTTTGATATTGTATTTGAACAGTCTGATGAGGTTAAATCTCAGAGTGTTGGTGATGATCAGTGTCTTCATTTATCCATCTCTTCTTCTTTCTGACTCAAACACTGTTGTTTCTTTTCACAGCAGATTTACATTTCAAAGCTTTACTGAGTTAATCCCCAAACAACCCCCCCGGAGGATTAAACCTCTGTTCTCTGAACTGAGGCTTCTCAGACTACGACTCATTGAACCTGAACCAGAACTGATTCGGTCTTTGGTCTGGTCTCACTTCAGCTCGTCACAAACTGTAACAATCTGCATTTGAGTCCCATCCTCTGTCTGAACCTGTCCTCCGCTCTCTGATTGGCTGATCAAAAGAGATGACATCATATGCTGATCAGCAGGGCGTATTGATCGGTCTGACTCGTCTGTAACTGATCAAACTGATTGATCAGTTCAAAGACTTGGAGCAAATATAAAAACAGAAACAGGCTTTAAACTGAAGAAGAAGAAGAGCTTAGACTGATGAGGCTGAGCTGCTCTCTGTCTCTGCTGTCCATAAAGATTAACTGTTTCAAACTGTTTGCTTCCTCTGCAGAGTCTCAGTCGGGACAAATCCTTCCAGTCCGACAACGATGGAAACCAGGTCTTCAAAGGACACAGGTGAAACCAGATTCACATGCACCTGATCATTCCCAATGTGCATAATGTATGTGGCAGTGAGAGGTTTACAGTTCAGAGGACAAATAACACAAGCATCAGATATGTTAAGTCATGTTAAACAGTTTGATTCTTCATGTTGTGAATGTGGCTAACCCTTTAATGTCAAGAGACATTTACCTGGCTGTTAGAAACAGGTGGACAGAAAGGAAGTTTACTAAGGCTCATGAGCTGATCAGAGTCTCTGTGGAATGTAAGAAAACTTGGCAACTGTTGTACTGAAACGTTGACTCTTCATGTCAGTGGTTCATCACATTTTGAATATGTTAAGTGAGGATCTTCTCTCTTGGCTCCTGTATGACCCTGGTCTGGGTTTGAAGCCTGTTTCTGGATCGTACTGTGTGTTCATGGTGATAAACAAAAGGTCTTCCTCCTCGTTCACTGGCACAGAGTGAAATAAACACCAGACAAATTTGTTGAGCCACTGAGGAAAGAGATAAACAGTGTGTTTGGCAAGAATGAAAAAAAACTATTGTGCAGAAACACTGAGTTTTCCAGTCTGTCTTAATGTGGCCGGAAACAACTTCTACACTTTAACTACAGTGAGTGTGTTTGGCACTGAGATGACCTACATTGGGTACTGCACCTGAACGCCTCCTGCGTAGACACAGTGTTACAGAGACAAAGAAATGGAGACAATAGGGACTCAGGATTAGGGATGTTCCTCACCACTAATTTCCAAAAGAGAGAAGGACAGAGTGGAACAAAGAGAGGCTGAGTGAGTCTATGCACAAAGATCCACAATGAAGCAGCGGTGCAAAGCAACATGGTAGATCGAGTGTAAAAATATTTTCAGTTCATTATGAAACGGTGGTCACAGTCTAGAGGCCTGTATTATGAAGCAGGATTAGAGGTTATCGAGGTAACTTCACGTTTAACTCTGGGTTTTTAGTCATACGACGGTGGTTCACTTGTTACTGTGATGAATCACCATGGTAACTGATGCTGAACTCGTAACCTGCTCCGGCCCAGGTCAACTTAGAGAATCAGATCAAAACCTGTCAATATCCTATAAAATATATCCATAATCTGACTTTAATTGCAATTATATTTAGAAATATTTCTTTTTATTCCAGTCATGTGGTCATATTGTTTACATTTCACCTTGTTGAATATCACTTGGACGTGGTTATAACCAAACTTACCTGTAGGCATCAGTGTTTCCTCGCATATTAAGTACTTTATTCATGGTTCTGAAGATGTTGCCAATATTAACAGATCTGCCTCTTTCATGTGAGCGCGCTTGTACCTGGACAAGTAAACCCAGTTTATACAGCAGTTTATTCTGACACAGCCTTCGTACACAGACAGAGATACAGGCGCAGATTCTTGGGGTTTATAGCTCTTGGTTGTAGCTGTTTTTTGATGGGGGTTGTAGATCTTTGTTGGTCAGGGTGGTAGGTGATCTGAACTGTCTGGTCCTTCTCAGGAACCTGGTGACTTGTCTCTCAGTGTCCATGGATGGAACTCTTCTTGCCTCTGGGTCTCACGATGAGACGGTTCGACTCTGGGATATCCAAAGCAAACAAAGCATCCGCTGCCTCACCCACAAAGGTAAGCCCTGCTCATTAGTGTGACATCATCAGTGACAAACAACCAAGACCATTTGAGTTTAGGTCGTTCTGATGTCCTCAAGAAAAGTCATGATCAAACAGTTGGACCTACACTCATCCTGAGCCCTGGTACTGAGGGTTCTGGTTTATCTAAAACCAACAAGCCCCCAACTGCCACTACACTCATCTCTTTTTCACACCACAAAACAATAAAACTGTTTTACACATTCAGAGTGCAGCTCCTTCACAGTAAAAGCCCAAAAGCTCTCCAACTACTTCACAATAAAAGCCCTTGTTCCCTCACAGAAAAATTTCTCACATTCTTTCATTATAAAAGCCTTCCAACTACCCCACAGGAAAATCTGTCCAACTTTCAAAATAAAAGCCCTCTAGCTTATTTGCAGTTAAATTCCTCGCAGTCCTTCAAAATTACAGCCCTCCATCTGTGTCAAAGTATAAACCCTTGAGCTGCCCACAATAAAAGCCCTTGAGTTCCCTCACTGAAAAACTTATCAAGCACTTTCAAAATAAAAGGAACAGGAAAATCCGTCATATTCACAGTAAAAGCCCTCACAGGTCTTCAAGAACAAAAGCCATGCAGTTCCTTCACAGTAAAAGCACAAGACTCATCTGTGTTCAACAGGTGGTTGGTTGATAGTGTCTCAAATTTACACGTTTAAAACTCATCCATGACAAACTCATTAACTGATTAACTCACTGATCCAGGGTCATGTAACCTCCAGTGATCACAGCTGGAGCTAATGTCCATCTCTGTGTTTGACTGGTTTGTTCTGGTAGATGTATTTGGTTGTTGTTGTTGTTGTTGTTGTTGTGGTGGTGCAGCAGCTGGGTGAGGGTCAGGGTCTGAACCCTCAGTGGGACAGTAAAGATCAGTAGTACAGATTTGAATCAGAGAGGTGAAGGTGAATTTAACCTCTGTGCTTGAGGTAATTCTTCCTCTGCTTTTGCTGCTGGTTTATTGATGAATCGCCTGACCCCGTCTGCCTCGTGTCTCTGGAGGAGCTTTTACTTTCCCATCTCATTCATAATAAGCAATCGTGCAGCAGCTGACAGGAACATGAAGAAGAAACGCCCCGCCGTGATCATGACTGGCACTTTGTAATTAACCAAATCCTCTCTGTGCTGAGGGCCGTCTCACTTCAAACAGACCGTCAGGAGATGATAATCCCTCCTTTGGCTGGACCGACGGACTTGTCCCCCGCCTCCGTCACGTTTTCAGACTTCCTTCTGCTGCCGCCGCCGCCGCTTCTCACAATAAAAGCAGACTGAGTGTTAAAAGAAAAGCTTCATCCTCCATGACAGCAGCGCCTCAAACTGATTCGTCTCAGCCGAACAGATTCAGCTACTTCACATCTGTCTGCATGTTGGGAAAATACCACCACATATCATCAAATACCATCAAGAGTCCTGAAATACCACCAACTAATATCAGATTATACCAACAGATACCAGAGGAACTGGCTGTAACAGAGTTTATTTCAAATTGTAACCTGATTAACTTCAGCACAGTGAGCTGATTTTTCCTTTGTCTCAGACTATGATGAAACATCGGGGCTTCTTTCAGCAACAACTGTCTTCTCACTGTTCTGGGGCTTTCGATCATATCACATGAGCTTCATCAGGTGAAGTTTTTGGACCTCCGCCTTCAGGGGAGGTTATTAATGTGTTTCCATCTGCTATTGTGGGGAAAAAAAACGTTCTCCACATTTTAAAGTTCACATTAAAAAATGTGATTCTGATGTCGGTGCTTGACTTTAGTCCTCTGAGATACAGACACGTGAACTCAAACATGCAAGTGCTGATAAATAAAACATGTCTGATTTCTGTGTTTGAGAAAAACTCAGAAACTAAACCCTGATCAGTGAATCTGGATCCACTCAGCTGCTGTTTAATATTGTGTCAGCTCAGAACTGATCATGAACTGATTATTTGTATCTTGGGAAACATGCAGAGAGCTGTTCAGACTGACAGTTTGTGTGAATGTTCGATGGATTTCAGGATGAATTTGGATCAGATCTGTGGCTGTGTATCAGTGTAGCTGTCAGTTTGACTGTTGTTAGTTTTCTGATCGTACCAGTTCACCTTTACATCCGTAATCCAAACATGAACGGTCTGTCCTAATGTAGTCCCTGTGTGGAGAACACTGTAGAGCTTCTAGTCTACAAAAACCTCTGATTGTGTCCATTAAAGTTTCACAACATTCACTGGTTCATTTACTGGTTCCAGTTTCTTTTTTATTAAAAACTGAATCTCTGTGTTTCTGATGAACTTTGACAGGAAAGATGGATGTTATTTATTAATTACTGAAACAGAATCACAGAATAACGTCACTCCTCAGTGGTGTATATAAACAGATGTAAAGCGTGAGGTTCAGTCAGAGTTCATCAGAATGACAGATAAGAATCATTTCCACAGTTTGACTTGTGCAGTGCTGCAGAGCCGAATGTTGCTGTGACCTCGAGCCTGTCGAGTCTCAACGTGTCAGATCTGTGTGACTCTTACTAAGAAACATCCAGCTCTCCTGTAGGCGTCGGAGCGAGACCTCTTCACTTGGCAACCATCTCTGACACCTACTGAACTGCTCCTCATCTCAGCACTCATTACTACCAATGACTGGGAGAGAGACGCTGACAGCTCCAAGGGGACCTGAACACATCATTCTAGAATAAGGAGGACAGTACCGAGCACACAAAGTTGCCTAAATACATCACACTAGAATGCACCTAGTCCTCGGACCCCTGCAGCTGGTCCAGATTGCTGTTGCCCCTCCTCTGTTCACTAAACTGGCTACTGATGCCACTGAAATCGTGCCTCGTATCACAATATGATTAAAAAAATGTTTTCATATCATTCACCCCTAACTGAGAAAGAGAGGAAAAGAGTGGTGGGACATAGTGATTGATAATAATAATAATGATAATAAGAATAACTTGGGCTCCCATGGGGAGAAACAGATGGCTGAAACATTCTCTCGACTGAATTCTCTCCAATACCTTCGGTTCCGACGTTAAGATGTGCCTGTTACTCTAAGTCCTTTAGTCCTTCTGCTGTTAGGCTGCTCAACACAGACAATACTCATTTTAGATATTTATTATTTTATAGTAATTCATAAGAGATGTTGTTGTATTTACTGCTTTTATTTATTGTTTTACTTATTGTAACTTTTCCCATGCCTTTTAATGTTTCCTCTGACATTTTAACTATATTTGATTGGTTGGTCGTCTGTTGAGACTGAATGTATGGACTGGGAAGCTGGGGAATAAAGTTGTCTGAACTGAATAATAATAATGATAATGATGTTAGTAGCAGGTGTTGAGCAGAGAGAGAGAGACACAATACATTGCCTGGAGAGTGAGGAGGGATCACTAAGACCTGGTTCAGGGCTGATAGCTGAAGGCTCTGCCTCCTGGACCCAGGCTGGGACCTGGTTCCTGATAGCTGAATGCTGAGTTGTCACAGTGGAGCTTCAGGTCTTAACAACCTTACACCAGTTTATATTCTAGATGGTTAAATATAACATTTTGTTTAATTGCTGTCTCTGAATTTAATTCATGAAAATGTTTTCAGACTGTGAAGAGCTTGAATCTGAAGATCTGAAGTATTTTAAAGATAAATGATCTTTATGGTTTGTCCAGGTTGGTTTTTATCACATCGTTAAAAGGTTTTCTCACTCCAATGTGTCCTCTGCTGTAAATCAGGAGTAAAAGCTTCCTCTCTGAAGAAAACCACCGTCTGACGGAGGGTTTGTACTGAAAAGTGAAAGTATATTTCCTGCTTGTTGTGGTAATAGAAACTGGCTAATTATCTCCCACTCAATTACAAATATTGATTGGCCGCTTGGCTGAAACTGCTGGAATTACACTAATGGTCCAAATCTGGTCCAACATGGAGACATAAATCTGACAGAGTTCCAGGCTGAGGAGCTGCCAACACACTGCAGATACTGAGTCAGCTACACACCGACTGTTACACTAGGCTGACTCACCCGGAGAACACGCCTGGAGAGTACACTTGGAATCACCTGGATAACACACCTCATAATCACACTTGGACTCACCTCCTCGAAAACACTCTCTTCTGGATGATGACCATGGACTGTGATTGAGAGTTGGTCTCAGGAACCGGGCTGTTAGATGTTATTTTAATAAACTGAGCTCATTGTTAAACTAAACTCTCACCTGGAATAAAATGAATTGACACCTGGTGGGGTGTGAATTAAAACTGCTTTGAGTCTGACTCACTGCAACTTCATGAGAAATGTGTTTTGGGATATTAACCTCAAGTCCACATAGTCAGCTTCTTAAGTATCCTTATAAAACAGAGTGAGACCTCAGCAGTTCATGGGCTGTCTCTTATACACATCTTTAATATTTTATCCATACTAACTATGTCGAACTGGTCTCTCAAAGGCAACAGCAGAAGTCACACTGATTTGCAGGTATGTAATTTGTTGTGAGTTTATGCATTGTGTTGGTTTTGTTCTTTGAACAAGGTGATGTTCATGCACGGCTTATTTTGTGTACCAGTAAAAAACATATCTGTCTTGAATTTGAAAAAAATCATATTTTATTTTTCACTAAAGAGGGGTTCGGTGAATGCGCATATGAAACTGGTGGGGTTCGGTACCTCCAACAAGGTTAAGAACCACTGGTCTAGTGTATATGACATAAATAAAGCAGCTCCACCTGAATGAAGTACTTTTACTCTGATACTATAACTACAGGAAATACTTTTACTGTAACACTTATAAAATACTTTGACGAGTCTCACTCGTGATGGAGGAATTAAACGAGCTGTACTTTCTTCAGTGGTCTGGTGGATGGTCCTGTCCGACGGCCATGTTAATGCTGATGTATGTAAATGAGCAGCCTCCTGTTTTAATTATTAGACGTCTGACAGCGAGGGTCACTCCTCTCCTTCAGTCATTACTATCAACATCTTCCTGTCCCCCAGTGGTCTGTTGTCTCGCGGCCTCTTAAATTGATCCTTGTTGTAATCTGAGGGAAATTAATTTGAAAATTCCCCAGGCAGGAAGTTGGAGTGACAGCGGGCTGAGGCTCAGTGCCACAGGAAAACCTCCTCCGCTGAACTGGGTGTGTATTGTGGAGGGATTTGAGCTGGAGGTTGTTGCTCTGTGAGCAGCAGTAAATCGACTCCCACGCGTTGTTTCCTCGCTGTGATCTTGAGCTTTTGTTGGTGTGAAATGAGCCTGGCAGAGTGTCGCCTCGTCAGCTCTGATTTACTGATCGAAGGCAGAGAGAGAGAGAGAGAGAGAGAGAGAGCCTCTGTCTGTGGCTGGCATTTTGGTGTTTTCACAAATTCAAGCAGCTGCTGCTTTACTTCTTTGTTTGGTTTTTATTTCACGTGATCTTTTGAACTTCATGTTTGTGAGGAATTAAACTGAATGTTGAGGTTTTAGAAACAGAAGAAATGTTGCCTGTCTGAGGACTGATCATAAAGTATTGATTACGTGTCACTGAGGTCATAAGTAATGTGTACCATCAGTTATTTCTTTGCTAACAAGTTCAGATGTTTTTACAAGACGAATTGTTCGGGAGGTTTTTCTTTCCAAAGGTTCCTAAACATAACCATCATGGAGGATACAGTATTAACTTTACTGTTTTAATGGAAGACACAGTATTTAACCGTCACATGACCATCAGTCCATCAGCTGATTGGTCACAGATTAGTCACTCATCCTATTTTTGACATTTTCTCTGTTTCATTCTGAACATGGATCTGTCCCATGTGACGTGAATGTGGCATCGACCTGACAACAGGTGGGAACCAGTACGTGACCTCATGTGTCAGCTGACCTCTGACCTGCACCATGCCATATAGGAACAAAACCCTCCTTGAAAAGACGGAACAGTCGTAGCCAAACCAGAAACCAGCTCAAACTTTTCTTACTCAGTGGCACTTCAGTGATGTCAGTGACATCATCTCACATCTGTCTCTCATTAGTCAATAAGACTCAGATATTCTCAGAAACCTGAAGGACAGAAGAGTTCTCCCTCAGAGAGGACCACAGTCTTTAGTGTTAGACCAGTACATCTTTCTGTCACACTGGTTCTACAGAGAATAGAGACTTTAACTGTGTGTGATCCAGTCAGTCAGTGACCGTCTGCCTGTCAGACCAGAGAATGAACTGATCCTTCCATCCAATCAGAGTGCAATGCCTCTCTCCAGCGGACACAGGATGTACAGTTTGTTTGTAGAGGTCTGACAGTAATGGGCCTATCACTGAACGAGTCTCATGT
The DNA here is from genome assembly GCF_002814215.2 of Seriola lalandi dorsalis. Taxonomy (NCBI): domain Eukaryota; kingdom Metazoa; phylum Chordata; class Actinopteri; order Carangiformes; family Carangidae; genus Seriola; species Seriola lalandi. Next base: position 491,428 of record NW_019525275.1, read on the forward strand.
ACAGTCTGACTGTGATGAAACTGTAACTTCAGTTTGTTTCTCAGCTTCTCTTAGACTCTAGGTTTAGATGAGGGGATCAGGAGGATTAGACTCTAAGGTCAGAGGTCACAGAGACGACCTGACAGCCTCGTGACCTGATGACTTGACAACTGGTCGACCTTACGATGTTTCATCCTCTGAATTTGTCTCACTTTCGGAGAAAGTCGGACTTAATAACAAACTCGTTAATCCTCCTTTGTTCAGCATTAAGACTCAGACTGATTCAGAGCCAGTTCAGTTGTGAACCAGTTCCACAGTTTATGGTTCAACTGACTTAGGTGTTATTTCGAAACTTTCAGGAGGAAGTAAACAACATGGTCTTTCACCCTGTTGAGGAGATCATCATATTTTCACATGATTGACAACTGATAAAGGACATACTGACACCTGTAGTCCTCTGACATCACTTCCTGTGTGTGTGTTCAGGTTCGGTGACGAACGTCGTCATCATGGCGGCTCCTGCTAACATGTTCCTGCCCGACAGTCGGCCGGCTGTCCCGCTGCCGCGCTTCAGCCGACACCTACACGCCTCTGAGGGTGACAATGGAGAATCAGGAGAGGTGTGTGTCCGGCTTGGTCTCTACGCACAGGTGAGTCATCTCCAGCTGTCTGCTTTGTGTTTCCATAGTCCCGCCTCTGTGAATGAGTCTGAGCCAATCAGCAACAGGTGGCCTGAACCCTCCCTCACCCATTAAATTTCAGTCAGAGCTCTGAATAATAAAAACACATGAATCAGATTCAAATAATGTTGGAGGATATTTGCATATTAAGACGGTCATAAAACTGAGATTATCACAACACACACACACACACACACACACACACACACACACACACACACACACACACACACACAGAGTAAAACAATATAAAGATATAAATAATATTTGCATGAATAAAAACTGTACATTGTCTGCAGCACTTTACTTTGTTAAAATCTATTTATTTATTCTTCTATATATTTATTGGTATTTTAAGTATCATCACAACAATAAAAACAGAACAATGACTTTAATCTGTTGGTGTGGCGAATCAGAGAAGGCTCAGTTTGACCACAGCGATTATCATGTGGCCACAGTCGTCACCTGTCAGCTGTTGTGGTCACTTGACTTGAACGTTTTACTTCCCTGTTTCCTCTGTGTCATGTGACATGGCAATCACGCCGCCATCGGCGCAGATGACCTGTCCTCCCCGCGATTGTTGTTTTCACAAGTTTGAAAAACTTTTGGTGGCCCTTAGCCCTCTTTTACGTAGCCAAGATGGCGACTGTTTAGGGTTGTGCCGGGCTCACTTCATGTTCCTGTACCTGTCGGTGTGAACACACTGGAGTGTGAGTGTGGCGTCTTATTTTGAAGTTTCAGACTGCAGATGTTGTTTTATCCATAAATATGAAATATTTCTCTGATGGTTTTATTTTGGCGGTTTCAGGAGGAAGAAGCGACATACCTGCAGAAAGCTGATAGGCTGAACTCTCTGATGAATGCTGTGACAGACAAGGTGAGGGGGCAGGGCTTAGGGCTTTCTTTTAAAATCAGACCAATACACAAATAGTACAAGGTGGGAAATTTTTTTTTAAACAAATTAATGCGTTAAACCAGCTTAAACAGTCTGATAGTGGGTGTACTTCTTTGATGTACTAAATGGTCTGTGTGTGTGTGTGTGTGTGTGTGTGTGTGTGTGTGTGTGTGTGTGTGTGTGTGTGTGTGTGTGTGTTCCAGTCGGTGTTCGGTGACGGTGAAAACACAAAGGTTCGAGTTGCAGAGTTGGAAGAAGAAGTTCAGACTCTGAAGAAAATTAACAAAGATCTGTACGACTTCTCCAGTCAGCTACTCACCAAGCCCACATAAACACACACACACACACCCCACATAAACATATACATATAGTTACACACACACACTCTGTCTCTGATGATTTCTGTTGTTTATAAAATAAAAGCCTTTTGTTGTAAAAGTCTCTGTCTGCTGTTTGTTTGAACCTGTGATGCATCATCCCATCACTAACTATAACTAACCCATAACTAGCCCATGACCACCACTAACTTCTCATAACTACCTCATACCAACTCGCCCAGCTACCCTTCACAAACCCCAATTACCATAACTCTTTATTATACATCACTAACTACCTTCAACTAGTTCCATTTACTATTAACTAACCCACGATTAACCAACCCTAACCTGCCACAAACCACCCTGTGGTAAATTAATATTAATTAGATTTACCCTCAAGCACGCTTAACTACCCTTAACTAACCCCAGCTAACCTGAGGTAACCCTCAACTAAACTTAACCCCTAACAACCATCAGACACCCGTAACTAACGTCACTACCCTTTAACTGTTACTAACCTTAACTAGCTCACAACAACCCCAAACACCTGCAGCTGCGTGCTACATGCCAGCATTGCTCTCCAGCTCCTGGAGGATCCTGAGGAGTTCCCAGAATGTTCTGGTTCTACCCCCAGACCTCCTACCAGTTGGACGTGTCCGGAAGACCTCCACCGGCAGACCTCAACTGGAAGACCTCTAATGGAAGACCTCCACTGTCCACTATCCAGACCAGACGCCTTAACCACCTCAACCAGCTCCTCTCGACATGAAAGAGCAGCAACTCCAGAGCAGCTCTGTCTGGATGTCAGAGCTCCTCTCTCTATCTCTGAGGCTGAGTCCAGACACCTTTTGCCTTCAGACTCAGCTCCTCTTCACCATGATGGTCTGGTACAACAACTTCTTTACTGCTGACGCCGCATGGATAAATCTGTTGATCTCCTGCTCCATCTTACCATCACTCATGAACAAGACTCTGAGATACTTCAACTCCTTCACTTGGGGCAGAAACTCACCCCAACCCAAAGAGAGCTGTCCACTGTTGGACAACCAAGACCTCAGACTCTCATCCCAAGCGCTTCACACTCTGCTTTAAACCACCCCAGTGCATTCTGAAGGTGCTGGTCTTATGAGGCCAAAAGCACATCATCTCCCAAACCGAAACACTTCTCCCCCTGGCTGTACCTTGAAATCATGTCCTCCAAAATCACAGACAGGATTGGTGACGAGGGAAAACCCTGGTGGAGACCAATACCCACCAGGAAGGTGTTTGACTAATGGCCTAGGGCACAGCTCTCACTTTGGCTATACAAGGCACGGATAGCTCGTAGTAACGACCCCCGGACACCATATTCCTGCAGTGTCGCCAACAAGATCCCCTGAGGGACCGGGTCGTAGACCTTCTCCAAGTCTACAAAACACATGTAGACTATAGATTGGCAAACTCCCATGACCCCTGTAGTAACCTTGCCAGGGTAAAGAGCTGGTCCACTGTTGGAGGATGGAATCCGCATTACTCCTGGATCTGAGGTTTGACAATCAGTCAGTCCCCTTTAACACTGTGACATCAGCTTTCTCCACAGGCTAAGCAATGTGCGATACCTTGATAATGAGAGCACACCCTGCAGTGTCCTTTTTGAAAATGGCAACCACCCTGACCTGTAACACACTGCTTTATAACATCCTGACCTGTAACACCCTGCTCTATGACGCCCTGACCCGTAACACCCTGACCTGTAACACCCTGACCTGTGACACCCTGCTCTATAACACTCTGACCTGTAACACCCTGACCTGTAACACCCTGCTCTATAACACCCTGCTCTATAACACCCTGACCTGTAACACCCTGACCTGTAACACCCTGACCTGTAAAACCCTGCTCTATAACACTCTGACCTGTAACACCCTGCTCTATAACACCCTGACCTGTAACACCCTGACCTGTAACACCCTGCTCTATAACACTCTGACCTGTAACACCCTGACCTGTAACACCCTGCTCTATAACACCCTGCTCTATAACACCCTGACCTGTAACACCCTGCTCTATAACACCCTGCTCTATAACACCCTGACCTGTAACACTCTGCTCTATAACACCCTGCTCTATAACACCCTGACCTGTAACACCCTGCTCTATAACACCCTGCTCTATAACACCCTGACCTGTAACACCCTGACCTGTAACACCCTGCTCTATAACACTCTGACCTGTAACACCCTGCTCTATAACACCCTGCTCTATAACACTCTGACCTGTAACACCCTGACCTGTAACACTCTGACCTGTAACATTCTGACCTGTAACACTCTGACCTGTAACACCCTGCTCTATAACTCTGACCTGTAACACCCTGCTCTATAACACCCTGCTCTATAACACTCTGCCCTGTAACACTCTGCTCTGTTACTTCCGGATCTGTAACATTGTCTCATTGACAACCTGATTATCCTCGCAGATAAACTATTGATTTCTGATTAGTCATGTGACTAACACAGTAACACTGTGTGATTATCATATTATTGATATGTGAAAACAAAGTTTATTTACTAATCAGAATAATTTAGATGTGATTGATTATTATTGTTGTGATAATTACATCACTGCCAGTAACTTACACTACAGTTGTAATGACTTGCTTTTATTCTGAAAGGTTGAGGAATACCAGTCTCACAAAATAAAACGTTCACCCACAACTCCTCTTCTCCTCCTCCCAACATTTTCTCTGCCCCCTATCCTTTCCTACCCTCCACCTCCTCTCCTCATCTCCTCTGTTGAACCTCCTGGTTAAGAGATGACACCTCATCCTCCTCCTCTTCTTATTACTTCTTCTTCACCTCTTTCTCCTTTACCTTTCCTCCTCCTCACTTTCATCATCACCTCTAAGTTTATCTGTCTCCTCTACTACCCCTACCCTCACTTTTCCCTCTCCACACCTCCTCTCTTCTCTCCCTTTCACGTTTAAACTCCACCTCCTCCTAATCGTTTCCTCCAACTCTTCTTCACTTTCACTTCCTCTCTTCCACCTCCTCCTCTTCAACCCCTTCCTCTCTTGATCTCTTCTGCTCATCTCCTTGTTGTTACCCCCCCTTCCATTTCTTTCTACACCTCCTCACCCTTTTAGCACCTCCTTTCCTTCACCCTGCTCCACCACCCTCACTTTATCTTCCTCTTTTTTTTTCGTGTTCTTCTTCCACCTCCTCCCTTGCACCTCCTGCTTTTGGGACGCCACCTCCCCTCCCGTCTCCTCACTCCTCCCCCCTCAGTCTCCCCTCAGCAGCAGCAGCAGCAGCAGCTTCTCGGTGTTTCGGCGGAGCAGAAGGAGTAAACGGAGGAGCGGCAGAGCGATGCTGAGAGCGCAGCAGGATGTCTTTCACCTCCTCCTCCTCCTGGTCCCGGACTCTCCGAGCCTTCCTCCTCCTGCAGCTCCTGCTCGTGCCACCTTGCCTCCTCCACCCGCAGCCGTGCCACGTCCTGGCGCAGATCGGACACACGGTGCGCGTCGGTGCGCTCCTGCCGGCGCAGCGGGCGGCTCGCGTTCAGGTCCAGGCGGCGCTGAATCGCGCCGCTGCCGCGTTGAAGCGGGACCAGTATCCGGACCCGGACCGGGAGCGGGAAAAGTTCCTGCCATACAACCTGAGCCTGGAGCTGGTGTCCCGGCAGCCAGCTGCCGCGGACCCGGAGTCCCTGTTCCGGTGCGTGTGTCAGGGCGTGGTGGTGCAGGGAGTGTCCGCGGTGTTGGCCTTCCCGCAGAACCGCGACGAGCTGCTACAGGTGGACTTCATAGCTTCGTTCCTGGAGATCCCGGTCCTCAGCGTCATCGAACACGGAGAGCCGCTCCTCGTGCAGGTACGGGTCTCATCTTTACCTCTAGAACTGCACTTGCGTTCCGGGAGCAGGGACAAGGTCCGGTTCAGCCCGGTCTGTCCTGGTCTGTGTGTGAGGTCGGTTGTTTGACCTTGACCTGTTTGGTGTCTGGAGGTTTGTGTAACGCATGGCGCACATGCAGCTGCTGACACAAGTTCTGGGTTCCGGGATCTGGTTCTGGGTTCTGGGGGGTTGTAACTTCTGTCAGGCTCTGAGCTGTTTGACCTCTGTGTTTCCGGACTCTGCATCTGATTCAGGATCCAGTCCATATCAAAGGATCCCCCACAAACTCAACAATTAGGTCACAGTCAGATGAAAACCTTCTATCTCTATCTGTTTGTAAAATGGTCCTGCAGCTGAAATAACAGAGTTCACTTTGTAGAGATACGAGCTTTTGTGAATGTAATATAGGGCTAAAACAGTGACAGTAAAATAAAATCTGAACTGGATAAGGAAACATTGGCATTGAAACACTTGGTTTGGAAAAACGTGTAGGCCTATTGGCACTGAACTAAGTATAGGCACTGAAAAAAAATCCACTGAGAAATAAATCACAGAAATTCAAAAAAAATTACAATCTTACAATCTTATTACCGTATTTTATTTTGATGTTTTTGCATTATGATGTATTTTTCAATGCCAATCTCCTGATTTTTTCTTCATGTCTGCCTTTTTTCAGTGACAGTGTTTTTTTACTCAGTCAGTATTTTCTGTGGCTGGTTTTCAGTTTCATCTTTCTGTCACTGTTTTGGCGTAGTGGGAGGGGCTTGATGGGAGGGGCGAGGAGCGTGTGATATACACACAATTTGCATATAATTTGCATACTAAGAAAACGCATCACTCTGGCTGAACCCACCATCCGCTCACCTACATGACCGCACATGTAGAGGATGGCCTCAGTTAGTTCACCTGGAACTCCCTGGCCACAGGTAAGTCTGTTTCTCTCTGCTGCTGTTTTTTGTTGTTTTTTCACATAAAACTGGGCTGCATTGAAGTTATCTTATAACGGACGTTATGCTGTTTTGGTCTGCTTGAGCAAGTGCTAACATTAGCTAACACAAGTCAGCTGGCTAACCTATGGTTAATGGTTGCTGAGTCTTCCGCTCCGTGATATCTTTTGTTCTGTAGGTGCCTGAGGCCAGTGTCATCGCCGGTCTCATAAACGTACTCATGCAAAATATTCAGCAGCATCCAACCCCAGCGCAGCACAATTCAGTGCCGACACATGAGCAGCTGAATCGACATGGGCAACCCCCCAAACAAACAGTGCATGAGGAGATGACCAGGTTTTTGAATTTATTTGTGATTAATGTCTCATATTGGACTCATTTGATGGGAAGTTGAATTTGATAATGTTTATGAATAAACTTCTAATCATATGCTAACCCCCCACTTGCAGGTCATTTCCTGGCTTCTTTACCAAAAGGAAAGGCAAAAACCACTTTTCTCCCTCACAAACCAGTCCAGGGAAAACTAACATCTTAACATTAACCATTCAGTGTGTATGTGTATTTGGTGAATAAGTGCTGTACAAGCACTCCCTTCGAAACAGCATAACATCTGTTAAAAGTTAACTTCAACGCAGCCCGGTTTTAAACAGAAACAGACTTACCTGTGGCCAGGGAGTTCCAGGTGAACTAACTGAGGCCATCCTCTACATGTGCGGTCATGTAGGTGAGCGGATGGTGGGTTCAGCCAGAGTGATGCGATTTCTTAGTATGCAAATTATATGCAAATTATGTGTATATCACTCGCTCCTCGCCCCTCCCATCAAGCCCCTCCCACTACGCCAAAACAGGGGATGGGGTGGGGTGGGGATGGGAGGCAGGTTTGATTCAGGTTTGTGAAGGTGACGCTGCATTTGAACGTCTGACACCTGAACCAGGTCCTGGGTCTGGTGTGAATCCGGCTCACGCAGTAACATCAGAGTAAAACAGAGTCATGTGGTCTTCAAGAGAGATAAGAGTTTAGTTATTGATTAGATGATCAGATCAGCTGTTCTGAGGTCTGTGGTCTCTGATCAGTTTCATTGATGAGGTGTCTGCTTGAACTCAGACTCAGTCCTGAAGAATGCCTCCACCAGTGTCAGTTAGACATTGATATTTTGTTGAATGTAGGTCATGACGTCATGTGACCAAAATTCAAAGTCAGTGTGAGTGTGACGTAGAATAACTGATGACAGCTGAATAAGTAGCCAAAACCTGACGTCGGCTGACTATCATCTGAATGTCGGCGGAACGTTGGCTGAACATCCACTGAATTTCACACTGTCAATGAACCAACATCTGATTTTGACATCAAACCTGATTAGTCTGTCTGACATTAGACACTATACACTGTAAAACTAAACTCTACACTGTAAACTCTACACTAAAAAATGTAGGCTACACTGTTAATCTCTTCACTGTGAACTCTCCACTGTAAAACTCTACTCTATGAAACTAAACTATGAATGCTACACTATTAAACTACACTGTAAAACTCTGCACTGTCGAACTCTACATTGTAAATTCATCTTTTCTCATTAATTTACACAAGATGACTGAATAAACTGCTCCTCCTCCTCCTCTACCTCCTCCTCCTCCCCTTCCTCCTCTTCTTCCTCCTTTTCCACCTCTTCCTCAGTTTCAGTCAGAATCTAAAATCAAACCTGGTGACCAGCATCTTTTTATTTTTATTTTATTTTATTTTGTTTGTCCCTCTTTAACCCAGAAAGTGTGAGCACTTCCTGCTGGGGGCCTTTCAGAGTAAAAGCCTGAGTGTGTATTGATGGGATTATCTTTGCAAGGGTTTTCATTTCACACTGAAAACAATCCAGTTAAAGCTGCAGCAGGATTTCAGGGGTTTCCTTGCTTTAATCTTGTCTAACGATGGGTACCGAGCCCCGGTATTGAACAGGCCCGGGGCAACATTATTCAAGACCGCAGTACCAATAAGCTGTTTTTTTTTTCTCGGCTAGGTAAACGTTATCTTGCACATTTATTTCACCAACTCCGTCAAATATCCGTCCATGTTTGATGTATTTTCGCTAAGAGAGTGCTCTCTCTCGCTCTCTCTCTCTCTCTGCCTGCTGTTTCTATGAGTGGAGGGCAGGGGGGCGGAGCTGTTGTTCCTGTGACACACACATACCAGACAGTGCAGCGCACACACCAACTCAGGCTCGTAGCCTACCTTTAGATAGATAACAATGGCAGAGAGAACCAAATGGTCCAAAGTGTGGCTCTACTTTACTAGAGTGGATGCAGAAACAGCCTGTTGTCACAATGACAAATGTTATGTTTGTTCAAGTTTTTTTTTCTTCCTCAAAATATATCTGTAAGAGTACCGTTAAAGTACCGGATCAATGAGCAGTATCAGTTAGAGTAGTAGTACCGTTAAAATGTTAACGATACCCATTCCAAATCTTGTCCTTCATGGTACAAGAACACAGAATATGATTCATTCAGATCCCGTCTTCAGACTCTTCAGGTGTCAGCTGAAACAGGATCAGGACTCTGCAGGGTCTGAAGATCCAAGCTGAAAGGCGATCAGTTTGGATCTCAGCTGGTACCTCAGAAGTGTCTTTGTACTGACAGTCAGACGTGTCCACATCTTCGTCCGTGTCCCCCTGGTGACCGGCACCCAGGTGAACATTGAGCTGCCTGTCATTTATCACGCTAACATTTATCACACTTGTCATTTATCACATGTACAGGAAGCATAATGAACAGGAAGCGTGAAGAACAGGAAGCGTAATGAACAGGAAGCATAATGAACAGGAAGTGTGAAGAACAGGAAGCATAATGAACAGGAAGCATGATGAACAGGAAGTGTAATGAACAGGAAGCGTGATGAACAGGAAGCGTGATGAACAGGAAGCGTAATGAACAGGAAGCGTGATGAACAGGAAGTGTAATGAACAAGAAGTGTAATGAACAGGAAGTGTAATGAACAGGAAGTGTAATGAACAGGAAGCGTGATGAACAGGAAGCGTGATGAACAGGAAACGAGATGAACAGGAAGTGTATTGAACAGTAAGCGTGATGAACAGTAAGTGTAATGAACAGGAAGTCGTAATGAACAGGAAGTGTAATGAACAAGAAGTGTAATGAACAGGAAGTGTGATGAACAGGAAGTGTGATGAACAGGAAGCGTGATGAACAGGAAGTGTGATGAACAGGAAGTGTAATGAACAGGAGGTATAATGAACAGGAAGTGTAATGAACAGGAAGCATGATTAGCAGCAGCAGAGGAAGGAGGACGACTGTGACCTTGTGTTTGTGTTCAGGTTGAAGTTGGATGACAGTCTGTCAGAGATCACAGGAGGATTATCACTGTGTCACAGGATGAAGCAGCAGAGTCACAGTCGATCCTCAGTCTGCTGTCGGCAGCAACTTCAGCTGCTGATCACACACAGGCAGAAAGAGAGGAGGGGGAGGGAGGTCTTCTCTTTGGCCCAGTTTCAGCTGCAGGGTGACAGAGGCTTCAGGCTGCTGTAGATTAAACTGTGTGTGTCTGTGTGTGTGTGGGGGGGGGGGGGGGGGGGGGGGGGGGGGGCTGGTCAGAGGCAGGAGGTGGACAGGTGGAGCCGTTTCAGGCTCCAACCTTTGTCTGTGATGTAAAGTTAATTTGCATGTTGAAAGAGCAGCAGCAGAGAAATGTAGCTGAAGTGAACAGGTGGTGAACGTGTCAGTGACGTGGTTCTCTGTTCTGATTCAGTTTTCTCTGTTCAAAGACCAAGAACTTCACTGATCTTATAAAACATGATGAGACCATGTTTCCTCTGAGTTTTCAGTTCAATCAGTCACAGTTTACAGTTTACAGCCGTGATCAGAGCTGAGGAAAGGAGCTCCACTGCTTCCTATCTTATCTCCTTTAGCAAAGGAGATACTGGAACTTCTGTTACCACAGGAAAGGAGATAATGCCATCCTACAATTTCTTGTTACAGCAACATTTAAAGGGATGCACCATTGTAGTTTGACCACAGTAGAGCCCCATAAATGTAGAAACAACAGAAACACGAAATCCATAGATCCAGATTTATGTGTGTGTGTGTGTATGTATATATATATATATATATATGTATATATATATATATATGTGTGTGTATAAATAATAATATCATCATCATGACAAAACACTAAATACATAAATAATGTTTCACTAAATCCCCTCATTGTCTAAAGCACTTTTTTTCTTTATTTAAGAAAAGTGTCTAAATATCATTAATTCTTTCTGTTATTTGAATTTGAATGGCTCATGTTTTATTATTTCATCCTGTTGGTTTTTATTTGAACAGTAACTCATGTTTGTAGTTTACTGACATGTCAATAACAAACCAGCAGATTCCTGCTGCTGTTTGTTTTTGTTGATTTCAGAGATTCTCTGATGGAGCTCCAACATCTGCTCAGAGACTCAGAGACTCAGAGACTCAGAGACTCAGAGACTCAGAGACTCAGAGACTGCTGCTGTTTGATGTTTACACAGCAGATTTCTCTGATCAGGTCACAGTTGGTCAACGACAGCTTTTTATTCCAGCTGCTAAATCAAATACAAAATATGATTGAAGTTTGGCTGACTGTGAAGAAGGTCACATGACTTTCTTTGTTGCAGGTCACATGTTTTCACTGCAGCTTAGTTCATCTCTCTGTCACTGAGAAATGAGCTGATAAAATCGTACAAATAATGAATTGAGTTTGGTTGCTTTTATATATTATTATTGTAACAGAATTTGGAGTTTGGTCAGAGGCAGTGATGATGCTGACAGGATGAGGTCATGTGATGATGTTGTTGGTTGTTTAGTTGTTGCTCTGTTTTGTGTTTATACTCTAAAACATGTAAACAAGGTTATTGAAGCCACCTGTCGCTGGCTGTGAAACGAGCTGATAAAACCTTTGACAATATGAATGAGGTTCGGTTTCCTGGTTACATAATGTGTAGTTACACAACCAGCTGTGCTGATCGAACATCATGAATGTGAATGAAGTTAGGGTTGGACTTAGTTTGGTTAGGAGAACAGAACAGAAGCAAGAGAGTCTGAACCCGAAGCAGGCTGATAAACAGACACACACACACACACACACACTATTGCTGACCGATTTATCTTATTCTCATCGTCGTCGCGTTATGAACATGTGCAGTAAACACATCACAGAGAGAAAGAAACGCCATGAATTAGAAAAAAGCCATGTGCGCAGGGTTTTAAAGGTGCAGCGCCTGAAACAAATGAACTGGAAAAGAACTACAGCGTTTGGTGTCGTGCTGCAGCCTCTCACACACAGACAGCACAGAGGTGGAGACCAGTGAGGAGGGAACTTTTTACTGGAGCTGACAACAACTACAGTCGTAGCTCTGAGTGTGAGTGTCATCACAACGTCAATGAGTAAAACAGCAATCAGTGTCCTCCATCACTCCACCTGTTCAACAAGATTTAAACATGTAGAAAAAACAGCTGGTTTTACACAAGCGCAGCACGCTAACATGAAGCTAATATGACCAAGATAAAAGGAAAACTTTGTGTGTGTAGACTGCAGCTTCATTTACCACAAACTTTTATAAACTATAACTACAGCCTGAGACAGCAGCCCCCCCCCAGCAGTGTTACCTGCAGTGGAGGGAGGAGGACGGAGGAGATGACCTATAGTGACCTTCGTCTGTGTTCTTCATTCAGCTTCACTCAGCTAAACTGTAAATGCACACTTCAGTATTTGTTTATTTATTGCAGTCACATCATCATGGCAGTATTGAACAGTGTCATCGCAGGACTAACACACACAGACACACACTCACTCTCACGCACTCACACTAGGGTTGTCAGAAAAATCAATACTCAGATGCTAATCGATACTAAAAATTAGTATCAGGTCAGATACTTATTTGCAAAGCATCAATACCAACAGTGCCGTTTTCTACATATATATGAAGTCATTGACCCTGAACTTCTCCAGTTGCGGTCTCTGAACTAAGTGAGGGACTGCAGCAGGACCAGGACCCAGAGCACCGCAGGACCAGGACCAGGACCAGGACCCAGAGCCCGCAGGACGAGGATGCCTCAGATACAATGGAAGTGTAGGAGACGTGTTCACTCACACAACAAACACAGGTTCCAGTAGTTCAGGGTCTGACTGTAGACCTGTTCAGGTCCACAAGGACACATGGACCATGACTGGGAGTCTGTCTTTGTTGTTACATCACTGTTGCGTGTGAGACAGTGAGTAGTTGTGGTTGTGTGTTTGTGTGACAGTGTGTAGTTGTTGTGTGTTTGTGTGACAGTGTGTAGTTGTGTGTTTGTGTGACAGTGTGTAGTTGTTGTTGTGTGTTTGTGTGACGGTGTGTAGTTGTTGTTGTGTGTTTGTGTGACGGTGTGTAGTTGTGGTTGTGTAAATAAATCCTCGCTGATGGAGTGAGACGTCTTTCCTATAGAAACTCTTTGATCAGAGGAGGATTATCCTGACGTCTCCTCTGTCACTCGGCTCCTGTCTGTCACTTCCTGTCTCCACGGTAACACCAGCTGTGTGTTGTTGAAATGATGGACGGATGAAGATAAACAACAGGATGAACGGGTGTTTTATCATGAACATGAAGAAAACACGCAGCTGAGGCTCGTAGATTTAATATCCAGGGGTCATTAAAGGTCGTCAGTGAACCATGTTATCAGGGTGTCAGTCTGACGGGCCAATCAGAGCCTGTCATTCAGGCGAGCGTGTCAAACTGAGCTCAGCTCAGACGGATGTTTATATAGTATTGGATCAATGACAAGGAAACAATGCGTTCATGTGAAATATTGATATTGATATTTTCAGCGTCAACGTCGTCGATTGTGGCAGCCAATCGCAGCCTGGATCTGACTGTCAGGCCTCATCTGGATTTTTGTGTTTGTATTTATTTGTTTTGTTTTCTAATCCTTTTTATGAAGGTTTACAATCTGAGGCTTCATCACTTTAGATTTGAAAGACAAATTTTTCTGTAGCACCCCCCTCAGGATAAACGTCACACAGACAAAAGAAGGAAATTACAGAAATATGTTCTTTAATTTTTCCATCAATGTGTTTGAGGTTTCTGTGGTCTGTCGTCTCCGTCTGCTGCCAATTAAATTATCTTAATGAAAAGATTAATGTGTCCACACAGAGAGGAGGAAGGTTCAGAGTGAGGAGGATGAGGAGGGAAAAGGAGGAAGGAGAACAGAAACCGTAGGAGGAGGAGGAGTAGGGGGAAGAAGAACAGAAGCAAATGGAGGAGGAGGAATGAAAAGGAGGAAGGAGAACAGAAGCAGGAGTAGGAGGAGGACAAGGAGGAGTAGGAGGAGATGATCAGAGAGGTTCAGCAGAGAAGAGAACAGATTTCATTATCGAGCTCCTCAGCTGCTGCTGAACTTTAATAGAAAAAGAAGAAAAAAGTGTGTGTGTGTGTGTGTGTGTGTGATTAGAGGAGGAGGATGGAGGGTGGGTGGGGGTTACTGCTTGATAACACCATCCAGTAAGAGAGCAGAACAGAATATCAAACCACTGTCTGTCTGTCTGTCTGTCTGTATCTGTGCCTGTATCTGTCTGTCAGTCTGTCTGCCTGTATCTGTCTGTCTGTCTGTCTGTATCTGTCTGCCTGTATCTGTCTGTCTGTCTGTATCTGTCTGTCTGTATCTGTGCCTGTATCTGTCTGTCTGTCTGCCTGTATCTGTCTGTCTGTGTGTATCTGTCTGTGTGTATCTGTCTGCTTGTATCTGTCTGTCTGTCTATATCTGTCTGTCTGTCTGTATCTTTCTGCCTGTATCTGTCTGTCTGTCTGTCTGTCTGTCTGTGTTATCTGTCTGCCTGTATCTGTCTGTCTGTCTGCCTGTATCTGTAAGTCTGTCTGTCTGTATCTGTCTGCCTGTATCTGTCTGTCTGTGTGTATCTGTCTGTCTGTATCTGTCTTCGTGTATCTGTCTGTGTGTATCTGTCTGTCTGTCTTTATCTGTCCGCCTGTATCTGTCTGTCTGTCTGTCTGTATCTGTGCCTGTATCTGTCTGTCAGTCTGTCTGTCTGTATCTGTCTGTCTGTCTGTATCTGTCTGTCTGTCTGTGTGTATCTATCTGTCTGTATTTGTCTGCCTGTATCTGTCTGTCTGACTGTCTGTCTGTGTTATCTGTCTGCCTGTATCTGTCTGTCTGTCTGTCTGTCTGCCTGTATCTGTATGTCTGTATCTGTCTGTCTGTGTGTATCTGTTTTTATGTGTGTGTCTGTCTGTCTGTCTGTCTGTCTGTCTGTATCTGTCTGTGTGTATCTGTCTGCCTGTATCTGTATGTCTGTATCTGTCTGTATCTGTCTGCCTGTATCTGTCTGTCTGTCTGTCTGTCTGCCTGTATATGTCTGTCTGTATCTGTCTGTCTGTCTGTCTGCCTGTATATGTCTGTCTGTGTGTATCTGTCTATCTGTCTGCCTGTATCTGTCTGTCTGTAGTCGTCTGTATCTGTCTGTCTGTCTGTCTGCCTGTATCTGTCTGCCTGTATCTGTCTGTCTGTCTGTCTGTCTGCCTGTATATGTCTGTCTGTGTGTATCTGTCTATCTGTCTGCCTGTATCTGTCTGTCTGTAGTCGTCTGTATCTGTCTGTCTGTCTGTCTGTCTGCCTGTATCTGTCTGTCTGTAGCCGTCTGTATCTGTCTGTCTGTCTGTCTGTCTGCCTGTATCTGTCAGCCTGTATCTGTCTGCCTGTCTGTATCTGTCTGCCTGTATCTGTCTGTCTGTCTGTCTGCCTGTATCTGTCTGTCTGTAGCCGTCTGTATCTGTCTGTCTGCCTGTATCTGTCAGCCTGTATCTGTCTGCCTGTATCTGTCTGCCTGTATCTGTCTGTCTGTCTGTCTGCCTGTATCTGTCTGTCTGTAGCCGTCTGTATCTGTCTGTCTGTCTGTCTGCCTGTATCTGTCAGCCTGTATCTGTCTGCCTGTCTGTATCTGTCTATAGTAAACCTAAGCAGAGGGTTGTAGATGCTTCCACATGTTGATGTCTGTATGAAAGATGATGTTTTTGATTTTTTACCCGTTGCATATGATGTGGTCAGCAAACAGCTGTTCTGCATTGGTCAAGAGTTTGGCCTCTTTGTGTTTTTTCTTGGCTCTAGCGCAGTTACAGTTGGCAAGCTATTGTTCTGTGATTCTACCTTTCTGCTGTAACTGCTGTTACTGCTTGGTTCTGTCTCCATCGCAGCAACACCCGCCTTTAACTGATTCCAACTGTCAGAATCACATAGCTAGCAACCTTTTTTCAGTTAGCTACTTTATTTTAAGTCTTAAAAGTAGATGTGTTTTACTTCTTTCAATGTGTAATTGTTTCCAGCCTCTTTTCTTGCCTCCACCGTCGTTCCCTGTCATTATACCACGTCATCTTACCATGACATCATACCATGTCATCATACCCTGTCATCTTACCCTGTTGTCACACCATGTCATCATACCACGTCATCATACCACGTCATCATACTCCACCATCGTTCCGCGTCATCATACCACATCATCATACCCTGTTGTCATCATACCCTGTTGACATCATACCCTATCATCTTACCTGTCACTAAACCATGTCATCTTACCCGTCATCATACCACGTCATCATACTCCACCATCGTTCCCCGTCATTATACCCCGTCATCTTACCCGTCATCTTACCCGTCATCATACCATGTCATCATACCATGTCATCTTACCCGTCATCATACTGCATCATCATACTCCGCCATCGTTCCCCGTCATTATACCATGTCATCATACCACATCATCATACCTTGTTGTCATTATACCCTGTCATCATACCATAATAAAAATGTATTTATAGAGCACATCAAAAAAAGTTGTTTCCTCCTCATTTCCACAGACTGCCTGAGTCTCAGTGTTTTGGTCTGTCTTTTTGGTTTCAGTATCTTCAGTATCCAGCTGGTGACATGTGTGAAGCATAAAAAGCTTTTCTTTAGTCTCTCAGATCTGCATTCAGAGCTCAGAGAGGGGAACAGTCCCATTATTACTAATGTTTTACAGCAGTAGAAAACAAACTGAGCAGCAGTCACAGCAGTGTTTTAGCTGAATGGATGCTGCACTTTACTAAATTATAATGTTAAAATAAACAGAAAACTTTCTAGACTGCAGAGGAGAGACTCTTGGTGACTGATGCCCGCTTTCTGAAATATTACCTATTTAGTTATTAGATTTTCTCATATATAATAAATCATTGATTTTTTAGCAGACAGACAGAGCAGGAGTACCCGCTCATGGTACCCCGTCATCATACCCCACCATCGTACTCCATCATACCCTGTCATTATTATAACCTATTATCATCCCTAATTATCGTATCATGTTTTAACTTTAAGTATTTACTTTTTCTCAGCACTACTGGTTTTGCAAGTTTTTATTGTACAGATAGATAACAGCCACACTGGCTCTGGGTTTGACCATCTTCTTTTATGAGCTTTTATTTAGAAGGAATGATGATGGACACATTTCAGTCAGAATTGATTTTCTGTCTTTACATTACAAATTAATACACACATACATTATATATACACAGTCTCAGGGAAAATATTACTATAAACTACTATACTACTACTACTACTACTACTACGGCTGTATCAAAAATCTATATAAAGGGATCCTTAAATGTAGTTTTTTAAGAATCGGAGAAAATTTGATTAAGCAGAAGTTCTGTTTGTACTCATGAAGGATGTAATGTCATAATAATTTAATTAGTTTCTCATAATCATCAGGTTTTACATCTGAAGAAACTTCAGTCTTTTTTATTTCTACTGCATATTCCCCTTTACGTTTCAAGGACAGCTGTGTTATACCCTCTTCACTGATCAGCTTTTTACAGTACAGTTAGACAAGCAAGCAAAGCCACATACATCCTGGTACCTACAGAAACACCCCTGGGGTACATGAAACCATGGTTGGGAATCACTGTGGTATCTGTGCTTCTGGTTTTAATATTTCTGCCTCTGATTGTTAAGGACGAGTTTTGGTCTCATCCTGAGAGCTCAGTTTTTCAGCCTGCAGATGTTTTCCCCTTTGATCTTCTTCCTCTTCATCAAATGAGGTGATGCTGCAACTGTTGATGCATCTGTTGCAGCACTGCTGTAATTTCATTTTTCCTCCTATCCCCGCTCGCAGCCTCAGTGAAGCTGCAGCTCAGTTCACTGGTTAAAGAAGGAAAAGTATTTAAGAACTGAATGAATCAACAAGAGGCATCACAGGACCATCAATAATTCAGACTGGATTGAAAAGCTGCCTCCAAACTGAGGGAACCCAGTGACAAGAGCAGCTGAATAGTCACGGACAGGACGACCAGCATCAGAGACGGGGGCGGGGCTTGTTTCTGTATGTTTATTGTACAGGGGACGGTTCCACACAGTGAACTCTGTTATTTACAGATTCTCTGGGGAAGAAGCGGAAGCAGGGTTCAGGTCTGTGATTGGCTGTCACAGCGCTCTGTTTGTGCTGACATCCCCACCCCCAACCCCACATTCAGTAACTGTGATGAGAAGTGGTTGAGATGAACTATAATAACGCTGATGACTTTTCCTCTAGCGCCACCTTCAGATCAAATCTGTACCATGTCCTCAGCAGACTTCAGGGTGTCTCATGTACCCCTCCCATATTCAAACTGAAAAATTATATTCTGTTTGCTGTCATTTATTTTCTGCTCCTCATCCAATCAGACGTGCTGAATGAACTCACAGTGTGTGTGTTGACAGATAATGCTGTTTGTCACACTCTGTAATGTCTGGTGAAACAGACCTGGCAGGCTGCCATATTTACCCACCATGCATCAGTGCTGTAATGACTGTGACCTTCAGTTAATTCAATCTACAACAACAATTACATCAGCTGAACTTTGACCTCTGCTCTGTCTCAGACCGCTGCTGGTGAGATCAGCAGGAACCTGATCACCTGGATCAGGGTCTAGAGTGTTTCAGAGCCGTGGAGGTCTAAGGATCCTGATCCATTAATGTACTAGGTCCATGTGTCGACTGAGATCAGCTGATCGTAGACGTCAGATCAATGACAGGAAGTGAAGGAGAGAAAAGTCCACGCTGATGTCCACGCTAGTGTACACTAAGTCACTTTGCTCTGGAACTTGCAAAGGAAATGAAAGTGTTGACAAACCCAAAGTCATTAGTTCAGTAAGTGACCCACCAACCTGTTTCAGACACTGGTGACAGTGAAGCTCAGGGTTTAACTGGCAGAGGTGTACTGAAGGAGGTGCAGTTGGACTGAAGGAGGTGGACTAAAGGAGGTGGAGGTGGACTGAAAGGTGGACTGAAGGAGGTGGAGGTGGACTGAAAGGTGGACTGAAGGAGGTGGAGGTGGACTGAAAGATGGACTGGAGGAAGTGGAGGTGGACTGATGGAGGTGGAGTTGGACTTAAGGAGGTGGAACTGGACTGAAGGAGGACTGGAGGAGGAGGTAGAGGTGGACTGATGGAGGTAGAGGTGGACTGAAGGAGGTGGAGGTGGACTGAAGGAGGTGGAAGTGGACTGAAGGAGGTGGAGGTGGACTGAAGGTGGACTGGAGGAGGTGGACTGATGGAGGTGGAGTTGGACTGATGGAGGTGGAGTTGGACTTAAGGAGGTGGAAGTGGACTGAAGGAGGAGTGGAGGAGGACTGGAGGGAGGTGGAGGACGAGGTAGAGGTGGACTGAAGGAGGTGGAGTTGGACTGATGGTGGACTGGAGGAGGTGGAGGTGGACTGATGGTGGACTGAAGGAGGTGGAGGTGGACTGAAGGTGGACTGAAGGAGGCAGAGGTGTACTGAAGGAGGTGTAGTTGGACTGAAGGTGGACTGAAGGAGGCAGAGGTGTACTGAAGGAGGTGTAGTTGGACTGAAGGAGGTGGAGGTGGACTGAAAGGTGGAAGTGGACTGAAGGAGGTGGAGGTGGACTGAAGGTGGACTGAAGGAGGACTGGAGGAGGTGGACTGATGGAGGTGGAGTTGGACTGATGGAGGTGGAGTTGGACTTAAGGAGGTGGAACTGGACTGAAGGAGGAGTGGAGGAGGACTGGAGGAGGAGGTAGAGGTGGACTGATGGAGGTAGAGGTGGACTGAAGGAGGTGGAGGTGGACTGAAGGAGGTGGAAGTGGACTGAAGGAGGTGGAGATGTACTGAAGGTGGACTGAAGGAGGACTGGAGGAGGTGGACTGATGGAGGTGGAGTTGGACTGATGGAGGTGGAGTTGGACTTAAGGAGGTGGAAG
>NW_019525275.1:512336-538492 GCF_002814215.2 Seriola lalandi dorsalis
GGTGGACTGAAGGAGGTGGAGGTGGACTGAAGGTGGACTGGAGGAAGTGGAGGTGGACTGATGGTGGACTGGAGGAGGTAGAGGTGGACTGAAGGAGGTGGAGGTGGACTGGAGGAGGTAGAGGTGGACTGAAGGAGGTGGAGGTGGACTGAAGGAGGTGGAGGTGGACTGAAGGTGGACTGGAGGAGGTGGAGGTGGACTGAAGGAGGTGGAGGTGGACTGATGGTGGACTGGAGGAGGTAGAGGTTGACTGAAGGAGGTGGAGTTGGACTGATGGTGGACTGAAGGAGGTGGAGGTGGACTGAAGGTGGACTGGAGGAGGTGGAGGTGGACTGGTCTCGTGTAGCGTCCAGCTGACTATGGGCCTGTGTGATTGGGCGGAGCAGTGATTACTTAATGTAGGATGTAAACAGCGGGCGGTGTTGATGTGATGGATGCAGCAGTAGCAGCAGCTCATCGATCTGTCTCTTCTCTTTAATCACAGTCTGGACTCTGCTCAGCTTTTAGTGAGATGAAGCTTCAGATTAGCGGAATACAGACTGTCATGCTCCGACAGTCACATGTTAGTCTAAGCAAATTATCACCACGGTAACATACACCACAAATACTGTATATAAACCCACATGGATCAGAACACAGACATGGGGGAGTTGTGTGTCTCTTTGTGGTGGTTTATGTTTCTGTGGGGGTTTTGGCAGAGACATGAAGACTTCTTTCTGTTTCTTGTTGGTTGACAGGTCTAACCAGGGTCACATGATCAGACTCTGATCACTTGACTGTCTGAAACCAGTTCTCTGTTCACGGATCTAACAGCAGCAGACTCAGAGCCTTCTCTCTTTAAGACTGTCCACTCACTGAGCTGAAGACAGGTCAGAATGAATGTTTACACTCACCTGGTAAACAGCTGTAGTTCAGTATGAGCTCCTCTGTTGGTCGTCACTGAGAGAGAGAATGAGTCAGCAGCTGCGTCCCAATTCAGGGTCTCATCCTTCGGAGACAGCATTTGAAGACCGATAGCATCATAACGATGCGACTAGACTGTCCCATTTCAAATGCAAATGCAGCCTTCTTTTCCTAGGCAACAGGTGGAGCCTTCATTGCCCAACCTATCCCAAAATTCATTGCATCCCGGTAATGAAAGCAAACAACACAGAAAGAGATCCACTTTTAAATGTAAGTAATGTCTTATGTCCAAACAGCTAATGGTACAATTGTTAAAGCCAGGGGCCGTAAAACCTCAAGTTTGTGAAAAAGACAGCAATGGCACGCACAGCTGGTGATGCACAGCGTTAATCTACTGTAGACCAGACCGTCTCATTTCAGCTCAGCCTTCACGGTCTACAACAGCTATGCCTTTGTAGGCCAAGTTCTCTGAAGGACGCGGCCCCTGAAATGTGACATAGCTAGTGTCAGCTGATCTCTGTGCTCAGTGAGCAGCTCATGATGACTCAGAGTTACGCAGCATGTGTACATTCAAGTGACAGCACCCTCTAGTGATGGGAGTCACTGTCAGGAGTACGTGTTTGCACATTGAGGATAATCTTGGATCTTTGACCGGTGATTAGCTACAGTCAAGTGTGCTCAGTTTTTCTGTTGTCATGACAATGGAACAAGTTTGAAACAGTGACTGAACGTGGTCCATGAAGAGGACATATTAACCAGCAGTCATTTCTAAAATCCTGATTTTATGACATCGTCTGTCCCTCCCGTCTGTCATGTTAAAGTTACTGCATTACCTGTTAATACAAAGTCAACACTTCCTGCAAGCATTTCAAATTAAAAGTGCTTTCATTGTACTAAACATGACTTTTATTGTTGCGCTGCAAAAATGAGTCTTGTCTCATTTCCTGTTGCTGGTGTTTCTGTTGTTTAAATGTTATTCAGATTTGCTAGCTTGTATAGCAGTTGATGACTTCTCTCTCTCCCTCTCTCTCCTGCTCTCTCTGCTAGATGTATCTTGTGTTTAGTTATTCCTCTGCCTACTTTAGTAATTCTCAGTGTATTGGAAGCGCTCCTCCATTTCCCTGCAATTCCTGAGCAGCTGGGAAACCAGAGCTCAGTAGACCGCCCGTAACAAGACGTGTAGCCCTAAGCCCCCGGTCGGCATCCATACACGGTCCAGACCTGAACCAGGTTTATACCGTCTGTTCGAAAAAAAGTCTCTAAATCTAGCTGTAAACACCCCCCTAATAGAACCTGTTTGATCCAGAAACTGTGATCAGTCAGTCAGTCAGTCAGTCAGTCAGTCAGTCAGTCAGTCAGTCAGTCAGGGACATTCATGATTATAGGGCTTGCCCCACTGTTGTGGTCCAGCCAAAAACCGTGTGTGTGTGTGTGTGTGTGTGTGTGTGTTTTGTATTAGACCTTATTAGATATTACATGGTTGTATTCATTGTATTTGATCTAAAGGGGAGACTTCAGCTTTCACCATGGAGGCAAGTATTTTTGTTGTGGGACCAGGTTTTGCCCACAGGCCACTCTTTGCTCCCTGTTTGTTGGAGGAGTTAGTGTGTGTGTTTCCTGTTGTCTCCTCCTGGGAGCGTTGGTGGTTTTCAGCCATGATGCGTTCAGGCTCCTCAGGACAAAAGGAGTGAGCTGCTGAGTGCTGCTGATAAAACTCACCACAGCACTTCTGTTGTTGGAGAAAACACGAGCTGAGCCTTGGAGCCCAAACACGATGCTGGGGAGACGGCAGGTCTTTGTCCTTAGCTTGTTTTTAATCTGAGCCTCGGTCCTGGTCTGGATCCAGGTCTTCAGTCAGTCACTGGGGGGGTCAGATCAGAACATCCCAACTCAGAACACACCACTAAACCCTGATTGATATTTAATCTGTCACAGAAAGAGGGGAGAAGGTCAGTGGTATCAAATCAAAGCTGAAACGAAAAAGAGAGATTCGTCTTCTTCATCATCATCATTATCATCCGCTGTAACATAATAACAGACCTCACCAGACTAGAGGTGTCATTTGTACAATAAATATCTGATCATCTAACAGATTGTTGTAATGGATTATAAACTGGAGCACAAACAGTACAGACTGTGGACATGTTACAATCAGTCTCTCTGTGGTGATTTTGTGTCTTTTGTGTCTCTTTGTGGTTGTTTTGTGTTTCTTATGTTGGTTTTGTGTCTTTGATGTGGTTTGTGTCTCTGCAGATTTTATGTCTTTGTCTGGGTTTTGGGTGTCTTTGTGGTGGTTTTGTGTCTCTTTGTAGTGGTTTTATGTCTCTGTGGTGGTTTTGTGTCTGTTGTGGTGGTTTTGTGTCTTTTTGTGGTTGTTTTGTGTCTGTTGTGGTGATTTTGTGTGTCTTGTGGGTGGCTTTGTTTCTCTTTGTGGTGGTTTTGTGTCTCTTTTTGGTGGTTTTATGTCTCTTTGTGGTGGTTTTGTGTGTCTTGCGGTGGTTTTGTGTCTGTTGTGGTGGTTTTGTGTCTCTTTGTGGTGGTTTTATGTCTCTTTGTGGTGGTTTTGTGTGTCTTTTTGGTGGTTTTATGTCTCTTTGTGCTGGTTTTGTGTGTCTTGCGGTGGTTTTGTGTCTTTTTGGTGGTTTTGTGTCTTTTTGTTGTGGTTTTGTGTCTCTTGTGTTGATTTTGTGTCTGTGTGGTAGTTTTGCGTCTTTGTGGTGGTTGTGTGTCTCTTTGTGGTGGTTTTGTGTCTCTTGTGTTGGTTTTGTGTCTGTGTGGTAGTTTTGCGTCTTTGTGGTGGTTGTGTGTGTCTCTGTGGTTGTTTTGTGTCTCTGTTGGGGTTTTGTGTCTCTGACTGGTTTCAGTGGTCAGTGATATTAATGCTGGTTCAGGGTTCAGATTTATATTACAGCAGGACAAACTAGCTGTTAATATTTAAAGAGAGTGAGAGAAGCCGGCGGCTCTGCTGTCAGCTCACATTATTACAGAGAAATAACAGTGTTTTTGCTGCAGAGGACTCTGTATAAACTGTGCACATTAATGATGATTTCCTACATGATGGAGGAGAAAGTCCTGCAGCCAAAGTCCTGCAGAGAGAATGGATGATTTCACATCAGAGTTCTTGAGAGGTAGCTGCTGTCATTACAGCAGGACAGACATCTTCAGATTAAAGGGCAGTTCTGCTGTTCTGCTTCAATAAACTTGTGATTATGATCACAAGGTCGATTCAGTTGCTGCTCTGTGACATGAGGTGGAATTTATCCAGATGTCATGAAATTGTAAATTTTAAAATATTCATTCATTTATTATTTTGAGGTCTTTGAGGAATTTTTAAGGAATTAAGGAATATTCCTCAAAAAGGAAGGAATTTTTGATGAATAGTTAAACATTCTGGGAAACAGTTGGTAGTTAGGAGCTGCATAAGAAGTTTTTCTTCAGGCACAATATAATTTAATTTGAAGAGGACTTAGGGCTGATTCTCTGTGTGAAATTGATGCTTTGTGCGGAACTGTTAAGGTGTAGTTTTAATGACTCGTCCTTCAATGAAGACACAATCAGTTGCAGGTCATATAAAATATTTCTCTCAAAGAAAATAGTCGACCATGAAACATGAGTCATTCAGTGTCTCAGGAACAGGAACACATTCATCATCCTTGTTCATTTATATCTATATAACATAGATATAAATATATAACAGGAAGCTTGGTTTTTATTCCTGTGATTATAACCCAGTTCACTCACGATGTGCCTCAGGCTTCAGTCCTCAGTCTGTTAATATTCTCCTGTTGTCTGCAGTCGTTAGTAACCAGTAACTTTTTCTATGCAGATGACTCTCACATCTATTCCAACAACACACCTGAGCAAACTACAGTCCCACAAATGCTAAAGACCAGCTGTCAAACAACTTTCTTCTTTCAGCTATTTTCACAGGTCAAACCCTCACCCCCAACCCCCACCCAGTATGTCTTCCAATCTCAGTCCAGTCTTCATCTGTTTGGTCAATCAATCATGTGTGAATCAATCATTGTACTTTTCATCTTCAACTTCAGCTATTTGTTTGGTTCATGAACGGTTTATTTTCTTCCAGCTGATGTTTGACTGATTGTAAGTGAAATCAGGTTTGTGTTTCAGCTGAGGATCCTTTCATCTCTTCTGTCGTTTCATCTCCTTGTCTTTATATTTTATTCAGACTTTATTGAACCTTCTTTCACTCTGTTTCTGTGCTTTGATCTCATTTCTGTTTCTCTGTTTTATTGATTCACTTTGTTCCTGAGAGTCGACAACAGACCCACATAGCTTCAACAGACCTACAACAATTTGGAAACGTATTCAGTATTAATACTCTTGACTGCAGCTCCAATGATTGCTGCTCAACCAGTTTTGTCAGTGTTAGTTTATAGTTAATTTAAGTTTAGTTTTGAAAACTAAAGTCTTTCTCTTTCAGTTTAGGTCATTTGAAACTTCAGGTTGTTGTTAGTTTGCCGTTCAGTCATGTTTTATTAGCCTGAAAATAACTTTTCTGTCATTACCACTGTACTAGTGAAATAGTTTAGATACTTCTTCCCCTTAACGTCTTCACAGTTACAGGTTTTTGATATTGTGCTCTGACGGTTAGCTTTGACTTTCAGAGCCATGTTGGGAAAAACACCCTACAGTCGAATGGTTCATGGATGGTGCAGAGATGCACATGGTCCCTGGTTCGATGGCTGGCCGCACTGTTGGCTGCATGTCAATAATAATAAAAAGGCTCAATACATAATGTTGGCTCTCCATGGTGTCATACTGCTATCTTTTAGGACACACTATGAATATGACGTGCGGAGTGATTACTGGTGGGACCAAGTTAGACCAGGTCTTTTCCAATATAGGTCGGTTGGACCAGGTCTGTTCCTGTCTGGGTCAGATGGTGTGATATGTAAAGACTGTGATGTTCAGTTGTTCTCATCATGAGCTGCTGGAGTCCTCGTGTTTATTTTGCAGTGGTTATTGAACAGGGTGTTCAGGTGGTTCAAGGTGTTGTCTGATGGACTTACTCTGTCTGAAGTTTCTCGTCCCTCCTGACTGTCAGAGACACTTTTTGACTAATAAAGGACGATCTTATATTATCTTTACTCAGGTTTAAAAACATTAAATGTAAATTAGGCACAACCTGTATTTGTGAGGGTTGAGACCTTGGTCCAATCAGCTACAGGAAACGACTCTAAAACACCAAGGATTATTATTCTTTGGTAGAAGTGGTGGTAGAATGCATGTTTTAAACACCAGTTCTTCTTCAGTCAGTGATTTCCTACATTACCCAGGATGACCTGGGACAGACAGGCCCTGCAGATGTGGACTGGTTGTATTCAGCTATTTAGAGAACTATGAGAGCAGAAACAGTGGGTTCAGTAACGAGGACTCAGCTGATTTTATTTCTCCTCAGGAAACATTTCCTGCTTCAGTTGGCACAAACACACAAACTGTTAGAATGAGTTCCTGAGTGAACTTTATGAAATACAATGTTCAGCACAGATCCAACAACCTGATCAACAACCTGACCAACAACAGGATAAACAACCTGATCAACAACCTAATCAGTATCAGGATCAACAATGGGATCAACAACAAGATAAACAACCTGAATAACTGGATCAACAATGGGATCAACAACAAGATAAACAACAAGATCATCAACCTGATCAACAACAGGATAAACAACCTGATCAATGTGATCAACAACTTGATCAACAACCTGATCAACGTGATCAACAATCTGATCAACAACCTGATCAACAAACTGATGAAAAATAGGATCAACAACCTGATCAACAACAGGATCAAATACAAGGTGTTGGTTCTCTGGTGGTTTTCTATAATGGTTCTCTATTGGTTCTCTATTGGTTGGTGGAACGTTGCTCTTTAGAAACAGATTACACCTTCAGACACCAGGCAGGATCAATTATTGATTATTGATTATCTGGTCTTTGATTGATCATTTTTTATGTTCTGTTTCTACTCTGATCCACTCTGACATGTTCTAACTTTGTTCTCCTCCTGGTTCTCCTCCTGCTGGTTCTCCTCCTGGCTGGTTCTCCTCCTGCTGGTTCTCCTCCTGACCGGTTCTCCTCATGGCTGGTTCTCCTCCTCATGGTTGTTGTCCTGGTTCTCCTGTTTCTGTGTAGAACCGGTTCCACCTACAGATGATGACGGGGGTTCCAGAGTCTGGTCTGTCTGATCTGTTGCTGACAGTTCTGCAGCGCTCTGGTTGGAGGGAGGGTACTGTGGTTCTTTGTCAGGGCTGGGAGGAAGCTGGAGGTCTCTTGCGGCTTCTGGAGGGTCAGAGCAGTGCATCATGGGATGGTGGGGGTGGGGTCACCTGGCACCCACGTGCCCTTCTGAACCTGACGCGGTCTGCCCATGATGACACGCAGATCCATGACTTTCTGTCCCGACACTTCAGACAGAACCAGCCCCTGCCGGCGTCGGTGCTGCTGTTCGGGACTGACCTGCAGTGCGCGGCGGCGGTGCTACGCAGCGCCCAGGATCTGGGCCTCACTTTACCCATGGTGCACTGGGTGCTGGGCCAGCCACTCAACCCCGACGCACTGCATGCCATTGGGCTGCCACTTGGCCTGCTGGCCTATGGACAGGTGGACAGGAAACCGCTTGATTTTTACGTCAGAGATGCTCTGCAACTCCTCACCAGTGCTGTCGCCGCGGCAACCATGGTGAGACCGGACCTGGCCCTGATTCAGAACATGGTGAACTGCTATGACAAACCCAACAAACACGAGGTGCCATCGTCAGGACAGTACCTGTCCAGGTAACTCCCATTATTTTATGTCTTTATTAGACAGCAGACAGACTGTGGACCTCAGGGTTCACAGTCAGCATCAGGTCCGGCTGAACCTCCACAAATATGAAGTAGATGTAACAGAATTATGACCAAAATGAAATGTAGTAAACCTTGGCGCCTGGGACCCCTGAGCAGTTGCCTGCTTTGCTTATTCGGTAATCCAGCCTTAACCAGCACCTTAAAACCTTAGATCACCTTAAAATAACAGTCTTAAGATGCACATGAAGTTAGTGTAAAGATGCAGGTGTGAGGTGTTTTGAGGGCTCACTGTCTTCTCCATTAACTTCACTGTCTCATCATGTGAAGCCAAAATAACTGCATCACCATGAAAGTACATTTTCAGCACAAACAGGTCCTAAATCATTCACATAGAATAAACCCAGTAGAGGCCTCTGCCCTGTGGGACTCGTTACAGATAATCTGTCAGGTGAATGTGAAGTTCATGTTTCAATACTGATGCACACAAACTGTTCTAGAGCTCAGTTAAAATTGTTCCATATGTTCCTTATACAGGCTCTTAAAGCAACAGTTACAGGTAGTAAAGTCAACTGGTTTATGGTTCAGACTGAACAGGTCATTCTTAAATGTGTCATATTTACACCTTAGGTTTTATGTGTATTTAAAGAAAAGGGATAGAACGTGTAAATTTGAACGCTTTAGAGGTGCTAATAGGTTTGTTACATTTGGAGTAATGCAGGATGAGATGTAAAGCTGTGGATGACGTGGATGATCTTTCTAAACCTTCTAATTTTCAGGGAAAACTTCAGGAGAATATATAAAATGTCATTTTTATGTGATTATTAATGTAATTTTCCTGCAGTTACAAACCACTGATAGACTGTCTCTGCTGTTCTTCATGTTTTCTCACTTTTTCTTCGTAACAATTGAGGTCAGGTTTACATTGTTGTCTTTATGTCCATATGGTATTATTATTATCTATATTCAGCACTGACAGTTTTTTGGGTTTTTCAGTCACATATCATGATGTCACAGGCATGCAAGTTGTTTATTATAATGACTTCTTCTGTTATCAAACCAAGATAAAGTTACTGTCCACAAGGAAAATAGCCCAATACACGTTGAAGGCTTGAACAGAGGATTAGTATTTATGTGCATCGCTGCTGATATAAATAGATTTTAATGTGTTAGTTCTGATCATTTGAATGAAATAACAACAGTAGTTTTATAATCAGTGTTCATTAGAAGATTTAATCAGACTGTGAAATATTTACATTTATTAATTTATTTTTTGTACAAATGAGTTTCAGTATTTCTTCACCCGCCAGCTTTTTAATTTAAATGATTTTCTTGTAGGCGAATGTTTTCAGTAACATGGAGGAACATCTCACAACTGGTGCGAGCTGAGGAATACAATAGAAACACTGAGTGATAATAGGACAATAAAAACATCCTGCTAAGACAATAACATTTGGTAAAACGATTTATTAGTATAACCTTGTTCATGTTCAGGTTTATTGTCATTTCCAAAGTCACTGTAAAGTGAAATGTTCCTCATAGAACAGAGATACAAGCAGCACCGTGTCTGAAGGGGAGGAATCAGCTCTCTGACATCAGCAGCAACAACTTGGATCTGAACTTTTCTCTTTTCTCTACTCGTGAAAAATTTTACATTGGTAAAATTTTGGCAAAATAGTCATTAAATCAAAGTAATTGAAGTCAGCTGTGAAAATCCGGGGTGTGATGTTTGTTTCTCTAATGCTGCTGTACAGCTCCCTCAGGTAGACTGCTAAATTAAAAACAGCAGTGAATTCCTTAGGCAGATAGTAACAAACTAAAAGTGAACTAAGACACTGAGCTGAAACACTGAACTGAAACACTGTGAACTAAGACACTGAGCTGAAACACTGAACTGAAACACTGTGAACTAAAACACTGAGCTTAAAAACTGAGCTGAAACACTGAGCTGAAACACTGAACTGAAACACTGTGAACTAAGACACTGAGCTGAAACACTGAACTGAAACACTGTGAACTGAAACACTGAACTGAAACACAGTAAACTGAAACACTGTGTACTGAAACATTGAGAGCTTAAAGACTGAGTTAAACACTGTGAGCTGAAACACTGAACTGAAACACTGAACTGAAACACTGTGAACTGTAATACTGTGAACTAAAACACTGAGCTTAAAAACTGAGCTGAAACACTGAGTGGAAACACTGAACTTAAACACTGTGAGCTGCAGCTCTGAGGGGGAGAAAAGGTTTCACTGCAGTATTGAGTTTCCTGACAGAAAAAGATCAAACACATTCACAGTAATTGAAATTACAGTCAGACGGAAAGATAAAAAACTTCGAGGGTTGATAATCTGCTGCAAAGAAAAAAGAACAAAAGAAAAGACAACGAATGAAAAGAGAAACAGAAACATAAGAGATTTAATAAGAAGTTCACAGACAGACTCATCATCTGAATGTAAGAACGAGTCAATAATCAGAAAACAAAACCACAATCTGACATTATTTACACTTTGTTCGGACTGATCAGCATTTTTCTGTTGGACTCTAAAATCCAGTTCATTGCTCTGTGTCTGAGGGTGAAGGGTTAAGACAGAAAAGATTGTTAAATGTCCATTTCAAATCTGACAAACCTTTTAGTCTAAATTTAAAAAAGGCTGCTTAATAAATGATTGTGCTCAAATACCTTATATCACACTAATTAATACAGATGATCTGTGTGTTAGAAAAACTAAGATTATCTGATCGTTATTGACTGTAAAGCCTCAGCAGACACACAACAAGCTTTATTTATAAAATACTTTTCCTACACGGGAAAACAATGTGCTTTACATGGAGAAGAAAAAAGAAAAACAAAACCATAAGGAGGAACATACTGACTGCAGAGCTTAGTGTCCTCCATCATTCTGACATGAGGAAGTCTAGAAATCTAGAGCTGGACCTGGACTAGCTGAGACATCAGACCCAGACTCTGATGGTCTCTCTGAGCTCGAGAGATCCTCCAGAGGAAACAGTGCAGCTGTAGAAGTTTGTGAGGATGATTCCAAACAGGAAACAGAGACTGAAGTATGTGTGCAGTGACCAGGAGACATCACCGCCTGTCATCGTTTGCCATGACGGACAATTTATGTTTGATCTGTTGGACATTTGTTTCATTTCCTGTTTTATTTTGTATAACTCTCCTTGTGTGTCTTGGGGTTATTTTACTGCCTGTCTTTGTCCTGTCTCCCTCCTTTGTGATTGTCTGGCCCACCATAATGTGTCACCTGTGTTCAATCACCATGCCTGCCTTTTGTCTGTCTAGTCTCTGCACTCCCCTTTTTCTTTGTCAGTTTATCTGTTTTTCTCTGTGGAACATTTTCAATGTTTCCTTGCGTCCCTCACTCTCGTGCTCCCTTTTTTTGGATTTCCTGATTTTTCCTCCTTTGCCTTCATTTCTACCAGTTTTGCCTACTTTAGAATTTTTGTTTGACAAGCCTGTAAATTTTGGGCAGTTCTTTCATCAGTAAAGTCATTTCACTCCACCTTCCAGTATTTATGTGCATATGCATTTGGGTCCAGTTGACATAAGACTTGACACCATCTACATCAACTCATATCTAGATTATTCACATATAAAGGAAATATTACACATTGTTGCAATGGGATTTTTTAATACAACCTTTAAAAGAAATAAGTGTCTGAGCAGATCTCAGGTCCTCAGAAAACAGTATAAACTCTGAAGACCAGAGAGAAGGGGTCATCCGTTTTTGACAGACTAGTTTTAATGTGAAAAGGAGTCCAAGTTTCTTGTCTCTGTCCTGTTAACACCAAAAAAATGGGACGAATCGCCTTCAAGTGTCTATATTCAGTGAGGCTGAGGTCATTCATGGGAAATATTAGATACATAGTGTACGTTGTGTTCAGGGGCAGAGTATAAGGTTTAAGGTAAAGCAGCCTAGGTCTGATCTCTCCATATGATATGTTTACCGTTTTCGAGAAATTTTAATAAACATAGAATTTCATAAAGAAATTAAATTCTCAGAATTAGGGGTTCTTCTATAAAAACTTTATCATGATTTATTTATGCTGCCATTATTACCAAATGAAAACTTTTTTGTATATCAGTTTTGTTCTCTGCGATGTGAAAACGCACAATGTTTTGCACTGATCAACCAATGAAGCAACACCTCCACCCCGAGGCTCTGTCTCCAGCCGGTCTGTGTTATACCTGTTGTGTTTTCTGTTCCTGCAGGTTTCTGTTCAACACATCTTTCTCTGGTCTGACGGGTCCGGTCCGAGTCCACCAGAACCAGTCTCAGGTCCTCACCTCAAAGCGGTTTCACATCTGGAGCCTGCGGCGGGATGCTCTTGGTCAACCCACCTGGGTGACGGTTGGCAGCTGGGAGGGGGGTCAGCTGCAGGTGGAAGACCAGGGGGTCTGGCAGGGACCCAAACATCGGCACAGGACAGAGGGGACAGGTGGGAGGACCAGGGGCCGCTGGAGGGCAGGAATGCCGGTGGCAGGGAGTCGAGTCCGGGTGGTGACTCTAGTGGAACATCCTTTTGTGTTCACGCGGGACGTGGACGAAGAAGGCAGTTGCCCTGCTGGTCAGTTCTGCCTGGATGCTGGGACCAACAACTCAGAGACGTTGGAGAGGTTCTTCAGGGAGGTGGCAGCTGGGAACGGCAGCTTCCTGCCTGCCCAGTACAGCAAGTGTTGCTATGGATACTGCATTGACCTGCTGGAGAAGCTGGCTGAGGACCTCGGCTTTGAGTATGACCTTTACATTGTTGGAGATGGGAAGTACGGTGCGTGGAAGGGGGGGCGCTGGACTGGGCTGGTGGGGGATCTTCTGAATGGACTAGCGGAGATGGCTGTCACCTCCTTCAGCATCAACTCAGCTCGGAGTCAGGTGATCGACTTCACCTCGCCCTTCTTCTCCACCAGCCTGGGCATCCTGGTGCGAAGTAAGGACACGGCGGCCCCCATCGGAGCCTTCATGTGGCCCCTGCATTGGTCCATGTGGGTGGGCATCTTCCTGGCGCTGCACATCACAGCGCTATTCCTCACATTGTACGAGTGGAATAGTCCGTTTGGCATGACGCCTCATGGTCGCAACAGGATAAGGGTGTTCTCATACTCGTCGGCTCTGAACCTGTGCTACGCCATCTTGTTCGGACGCACTGTCTCCTCCAAGACGCCAAAGTGCTGGACAGGTCGGTTCCTGATGAACCTGTGGGCCATTTTTTGCCTGCTGGTGCTGTCCAGCTACACCGCCAACCTCGCCGCCGTCATGGTGGGAGAAAAGACCTTTGAGGAGGTCTCAGGGATCCACGACGCCAAGGTGGGATAATGACGACTGGTTTTATATTCTTTAGATTTCATGTTCCCGTTGCCCAGAACAGAACCAAAGTTTAATATTTCATATAAACAAATCCCGTGTGAATCCTGACGCCTACAGGTGAACGTAGGTGCTGAACTGTCCATCTGCTATTGGCTGGACTTTTGCACCTGATGATGTCATCATCATCAAACAGCAGCCAAAAGCAGGTGTTATGGAGCCAGGGAGAAATGTGTCTGCAGTTTCTCTCAGCCCTGGCACCAGGTCCAAGCTGCTCCGGTGTTTTCTGGCTGATGTTCATCGTAATCGTTTCAAATATTTTCAGGGTGTTTTCATCTAAATCAGACAGCGGAGAGGAGGCAGGAAGTAAGGAAAGAGAGACTGGATGAGGACACCAGGACTCTCTATTCATTCACTTTCTGCTTCATGTTGTGAAATAATTGCAGATTAAATTTGTTCTGTTGATTGCCTGCCTCGCCCTAATTAGACTTTTAATTCAGCAGCTGATTGAAGCATAAAACACGTCTGTGAGTTTTTATACAGCCGGGGCTGCTGGGAGCTGGGGGGGGTGGTTAACTGCATGTCCATTTGTGTGTGATTAGCTTTCTATTTTTAATTTGCACAGCTTAGAGATACTGCAGCTGCATGTTAAACATGTTGATACCATCTTATATAGTCAAAACAAATTTTTTCAATACAACTTTTTCAATGCCACTGTTTCCTTTTTCAATTCAGGTTTTGTATTCAATGCCAACTTTGATTTTCAATGTCACAATGTTACTGTCACTGTTTTAGCCCCATTGTCAGGTTTACACCACCTAAGACATTTAATACTGACACAAAGAAGAGAAAGACAAGCGCGTTATTTCTTACTCACGAGGAGAACGGACAGAGATATGCTCAGTTACAATCTCCAACCCGCTCTGAGCATATTCCACCGTCTCCTCTCTTTTTATTATCACATAAGGCATTCCAAGCATTCTTTAGTTACAAGTCATTGCTTATCTTAAAGAAATGAGAATCACACAAAAGTAATATGATGGGTGTCTGATGATACATAGTACAAATGTTCATCCCATGATATAGAAGTAGAACAGACTGGTTTCAGTCTGCTCTATGCATCGTGACAGCTTGTGATCTCCTCCAGCAGCTACTACCTGCAAAACAACTCATCACAAGACAAACTATATACATGGTTATTATCATAAGACAAACTGTATGCATGATAATAGGGCTGTAAAGCAGAATACATGGTTAGTTAATAAATATGAGATAACTCCATATATACAATTATTCCAACACCCATACTCCGACTCAAACTCCGTTTCTGCTTATATCAAACATCAACGAGATGAAATGAACTTGATTTTATTATTGATCAATTTTTGTATATGTGGAGGACGTCAGTTTGCAGCCACAAAAACACAAAGTCTGTATGAAGAGACAGAGACTCGTGCTGCAGGGTTTTCATTAGACGTGGAGAGGACGACACCATGTAAACAACCCCAGAATCATTTACACAGATGTGATCTGTTCGCTCACTTTTTTCATCATTTCACTTTTCTCTGCATTTTTCCATCACAGCAGTGACCTCAAAGGCACAACATCAGTCTGACTGAATTTACTGAGACTGAACATTCATTTCTTCTTCTTCTTCTTCTTCTTCTTCTTCTTCTTCTTCTTTCTTGGTGGTGTGTCAGCTGCACCACCCATCCCGGGGTTTTCGTTTTGGGACAGTGAGGGAGAGCAGCGCTGAGGATTACATGAAGAAGAGTTTTCCAGAGATGCACGAGTACATGAGACGCTTCAACGAACCAACCACACCTGAAGGAGTTGCCACTCTCAAGTAAGAGGACAAATGCCACCTGATGGTTCTAGAGTCACAGTCATAGATCTGTGTGTGGTTCTACCCAGTTCAGATATGATGTCACCATTTAGTGTTGACGACTTTGTTTTCATGTCTTCATGTAGTTTTTGACTGAGCAACTGAGTGACTGATTGACTGACTGACTGATCATAGTTGAGTGACCATATTTCCACCATTGGTCAGCCAAATGCCATGTGATGAGTGGGAGTTTCCTTATTGGCTGTTGCTCTTTCAAAATAAATTGTTGCTAACAGTTTGGACAGGTGTTTACAGCTGCATTGTTGTCAACTTTCGCTAGATTTGTCGTCTTTTTGCCTGGACTGCAACAATGGGGCAGGGCTTCATTTACCTGGAAGTTGGTCATAGAGCTATTTTAGTATGAAGCCACATTTTGATCCACCCATGTTAAAGTTACTACATTGCACATTAATACAAACGTTACACTTCCTGTAAACATTTGAGATTAAAAGCCTTCTTGTGTTTCAGTTGACAAACCCTGTGTGTCTTAACAAGGCTTTTATTATTGCACTGCAGTTAGAGTATTGTCTCATTTTCTGTGTTTCTGATGTTTATATGATATTCAGATCTGCGCACCTTTTAAGCAGTTAGCGACAACTTCTCTCCCTCCCTCCATCTCTCTCTCTCTCTGCTTGGTGTGTCTTATGTTTAGTTATTCCTCTGCCTCCTCTAGTAATAATGACACATGTAATGAAAGTAATTTGTTTGCTGTGATGGAGGCAATGCTCAGTAAATTTGAAGCTCAAGTTCCCTGTAGCTCCTGAGGAGCCGGGATACAGGGTGGCTGGGTGACTAGCTGTAACAAGAGGTGTAGCCCTGAACCCTCGGGTCACACTCATACACACTCCAGACCTGGACCAGGTTTATACAGAGGCTGGAGAACTTTACTGAGAATCCTCCTGTTTTTAAGATTCCTTTTGTATCACAGTGATCCAGTGATAGTTGTCTGAACATCATGATACACTGCAGAAAGGAGCTGATCACGGCTGCCGCTAATGAGAAAGTTTGACTGAATGTGAACTAATATAATATGTAAATAAACAGAATCAAGTGGAGCTGAAGAACAGAAATCATTGGGATGTATGTTACTGGAGAGTCTTTTCATGTTTGATTTCCAGGGTAACAGACTCCAGGTCTGTCTGAAAAGCCACAGATCTAAGATCAGATCCTGAAATTCCATAAAAACACCATAGTCATTGTCTGACAGAGCAGAGAGCTGATTGGCTGCAGGAGAGACACCTGTGTGTGATTGGCTGCTCACACTTGACACACCTGAGCAGGTGAGCAGGTGTTTGTTTCCACATAGACATGGAGTTCAGTGAGGTTCAGTTCTTCAATCTGAGACACTGTCCTTTGACGGATCATAAAAGCAACTCGGACCAAAGTAACAATGTTGCTGCTGTTTCCAGTGTCAACTGTCAACAGAGTTGCTATGTGTTGCTATAGTAACTATGTTGCTCTGTATTAGACAGTAGTTGTTGTTCAGAGTTTCTAAAAGAAAAGGAGTCTTGCCGGTCGCTGTAGTAATGTGTCTCTCTGTGTTGAAGGACAGATCCTCCTCATCTCGATGCCTTCATCATGGACAAAGCTCTGCTGGACTACGAAGTTTCCATTGACGCCGACTGTAAATTGGCGACTGTTGGGAAACCGTTCGCCATCGAAGGTAACTGTGTTTATGCTGCTGTTCTTGTGTCTTTGTGAGGACCAGGGGGAGGTTTAGACATTGGGACATTTTTTGGAAAGTGAAAACATTTACGGTCCCTTATTGTGGGTCAAACCTTCAATTGTGTGTTTGGGGGTTCAGACCTGGTTTCAGGATTTATGTTGGTGGGGTTATGGTGTTGCTTGCGTGGGTGTTTGTGCACTTATCTTCAGTTCACTTCCTTTTGGTTTTGATAGTTTTTTCTCTCTGAAACATGTTTCATGAAGTTTCATCATCAACAACATCTCGTCCAGTCAGATGAGAGCAACAGACTCCCTTTCAGTTAAACGGTTTAAAGATTCACACTGAACCGTTTCCTCCTTCAGACGCTTTTTGTCTCTGTTGGGGGTGGGGGGATGGGGGGGGCTGTTTTCATTGGAGGACACAATGGAATCAGTGTGCGCTCCATTATAATGTTAGTGGAAGATTATTAGTACAAGATGTACTGTTAATGCAATAACTAATTCCTTACACAGATGATAAATAATGTATTTTCATCTTTAATAACAATAACAGTTTTCATTGGAGCAATAGGAGAGTTCATTCATCCATTATATCTTCATGATGCAGTGTGTACCCAGCTACAGCTAAAAATAGACACAGAACCATACTGAAGAGATGTCTCTTCTTACATCTAATGAAAGGATCTAGTGCCTTTTTCATCCATAATGTCATTAACACCCTCTTGTGGTGGCAGCAGAGTATTGTCTCTGAAAGCTAGCTTGACTTCTAGGCGTTGTATCTATTCTTTCTGTCATTTTCGCGGGTGTGAACGACTGGAGCTTGTCAGCCGGAGAGGAAAGCAGCCATTCTCAGAGGTTTACTCATTGAGGATAATCCCTGATCTTTGACGTATGTTAGTGATAGCCAAACAGTTAGCTTGTCAGTCTGACTCAGCTTCTACTGTTCTGAGATCAGTTCTGATATTGCAGAATTAAAGGCATGTGCAGACAAGCTAGAGACACAGATTTATTTAGTTTATTAAGTTAGCAGTATAGCTGTGAACATAGCAGTGTGATGTATGTCCATTAAGTTGTTTAATAAATGCTACAGCTCCTCAAGACCAAGTTCCTGCCTCTGAACCAGGAAGATTAAAAACATGGAGGCTCTGTCACTGGAGTGAGTCAGTTAATGGAAGATATGTTGAAGATTACCATAGAATGGAATTTTAGATTTTACATGTTAACTGTCAGTTCAGAGGAATAATTCTAAAACTACTGAAGCACAGGAAGGAGGAAGGTGAAAATGTCCAGACAGAGAGACAGACAGCACTAAACCATGAGACAGGACAGTACCTGGATCTGTGATAATCAGATTATTAGGGTTTTGCTGACTCTAGTTTTCTCTGCAGACACACAGTAACATGTTTCACATTTAAAAAGCAGAGAGGGCTGCTAGCCTATCTTAGCACAAAGACTGGAAGCTGGGGAAACTGCTAGCCTAGCTTAGCATGTAATTTTGTCACTGTAAACAAAATGGTTGCCCGTTGCTTGATTATTGATGATTTTCTCCAGGTTATGGTATCGGCCTGCCTCAGAACTCTCCTCTGACATCCAACATCTCAGAGTTCATCAGCAGATACAAATCAGAGGGATACATGGACCTGCTGCACGACAAGTGGTACAAAGTGGTTCCCTGTGGGAACAGAGTGTTCGCTGTCACTGAGGTCAGTCTACATTAATTATATAAACCATTGCTATGTTAGAACCATATGTGTTTCTCCATGTCTATGTGTCTCTGTACTCTTCTTCAGGCTCTTCAAGACGCTTCAGTCTCTTCTTCTTCTGTCGCTGTCAGACTCTGCAGTCATATCTCTTCTTCTTCTTCTGTCTCTGTCAGACTCTTCAGATGGGGATCAGTCACTTCTCAGGACTCTTTGTGTTGTTGTGTTTTGGAGTGGGCGGAGCTTTGCTAACTCTGGCAGGTGAACATGGTTTCTACCGCCTCATCCTGCCACACATCCGCCGCCGACAGAACCTCAAGTACTGGCTGCACACCTCACAGGTGAGAGTCAGTTGTGTGTCAGTTGGTGTAGTGTGAACTCATTCATCCACAAACACTCTGACAAACAGTTTGCACCATGTTAGCAGACACACAGCTAACAGTTAGCTGTAGCATGGCTGCTAACAGTAACACTAACATTACAGGTTATATTGAAAAGATCAGAAGTGCACAGAAAGGTTCTGCTGAGGTTCTTTGGTGGAACCAACTAACAAAATGTTTGTGTGTTTGACAGAAAATCCATCGAGCTCTGAACATGACATACGAAGATGTGAAGAGGCAGCAAGTGGAGAAAGAAAAGAGGTGATGAAACTGATCCTGTCTGACCTCAAGGTCCACTTGTTGGCTTTTTCATTTTTAGGCTTTTGGCCGTATCACATGGTCCTGTCCGTGTGTCTGAGGTGACAGATGTTTCTCTGTTTGTGTTTAGCTGTAACCTGCTGAAGCCTCAGCCCTCTCATGGCCCCCCTGCCCCCCCGGCTCCTGGAGTCTCAGCCAAGTGGAACAACGAAACCAGTAAGGACGCGACCACCGCCGCCATGAAGGATGCCCGAGACTTCAGACGAGTTCACTTCAACCTGGAGACCCTCAACACCCGCCGCCTGCTCGCTCGCATCGCAGCCTCCGACACCAAGGGAGGTGGGGGTAAAGGTGAGGGGTCAGCCAAGCCG
Source organism: Seriola lalandi dorsalis (assembly GCF_002814215.2). NCBI lineage: Eukaryota > Metazoa > Chordata > Actinopteri > Carangiformes > Carangidae > Seriola > Seriola lalandi. The sequence continues at coordinate 531,634 of NW_019525275.1, forward strand.
AATGCAAGACCAAGCAACAGAGTGTGTGAGAATGGAGGACCGGTGGCTTCATTTGCCAGCCTCGTGCTCTCCCTCCCGTCATCGTCCTCCTCTACTTCTTCCACTTATTCTGCTGCTCCTCCTTCTGCAACTGTATCCCCTCCTCCTGAAGTGGCCCCGCCCCGGCCTGGTGAGCTGCAGGCACTCCAAGACCAGATCGACCAGATGAGGGAGAAGCTGAGGACAGCTTTGGCCAGGAGGGCTGAGATCCAGACCACTCTGGCAAAACCCGTCGCCACCGTGACAAACCACCTGACTCCAGCAACCACGACAGCAACGGTGACAATGACGATGAAGACAGGAGCCATGCCCAGCCTCTTACCCACCGTTGCGACTGCAAAACCCCTCCCTGCCAACACAAAGTGTGTCACGACCATGACAGATCCGCCTCACAAAGTCCTGTCCAAAGTCCGACCCCTTCACAGCAGAGTTACCAATCTGAGGAGCTGATGATCTCTGTATGGGTCACATGACCCTCTTCACACAGCGGCCATTTTAATCAGTTGAGATTTGATAAATGAAGATTTTCTTTTAAATTGAGTCGACCACAAAGAACAGACAATTCAAACACATTATTTATATTATAATTAATAACCATCACTATCAACACACTGATATTTTAAACATCCAAGTCATATTCATAATTTTTATTGACATTTTAACCATTACCTGAATAGAGAATAACAATGTTTAAAATCCCATTGATTTCCTTTACAAATAAATTAATGTTCAGGAGAAAATTAAGATTCTAAGGTGTTGAAAAGCCCTTATTAGTACAAATAACACATTTTTTTCTTTACCAGAATTACATTTTTTTTAAAACACATTTGTTTTTTTTAAAATCAGATTTAATAGGTTTGTTGGTTTTTACCAGATTTTACATGTTTGTCTTTTATTATATTAAATTAAATTCTATTGTTGTTCATTTTATTTAAATACATTTATTATTGTTGGTCTTTTCATAGTCAAATGTAAAATAAAGCAGAGTTTTACCTTCAGATAAAAATGCCTTCAAAGAATCCCGAGGCATACTTTTTTCAGATCTTTATATATTTTGTAATTATTAAGTTTTAGTTCAGTTTGTGGTTAAAGCAGGTTGTTGGTCCTGCTGCTGCTACTTTGATGACTCTTCCTTTCTATATGTATTAAAGCTGTTTAACATTGATCCAGGATCTTTTTTGATCCTGGTTAAGAAACTGGACTTAGCAACAAACATCATCAAATACAGGAGGATTTAAACAAAAACTACAGGAAGTAAATGCACCAAACACAACAGGTCTGTTAATGATAATGTGTCAATGCAATGAAAGAGTTTGTTCTTTATGTGGAGGTGAAGAGTAAAATGGAGTATTTAAATACCTTCATTTTTGAATGAATTTCTTCTTAGTTTTAGAAGCATGAATTTTCATCTTCATTATAATGAAAGTCGACATTTAAAGTCACTTTTTTTTTTAAAGATAAAAGTCAATTTATTCATCCATTGATAACTGAGATAGTTTAATGGGATTTTAACGGCTTATGTGCAGGGTTTCAGTTATACAAGCTAATGATGATAATATAATAAGATATGGAATTATCGATGGATTTTAATTAATATAACGATAATTCAAAAGCAAATTCATTTACACCAAATTTGGGGTTAATTAATGGATTATACCGTGTTAATTAGTGATGAATTTAAGGGTTTTTAAACAGTCCATGAATTAATGCAGTGAACTCCTAAATTTACTTTTTAAAGATTTTTTGCTCTTTAACTGAAAATAATATTAAATATAATATATTTGAATCCATTAATTATGCCATCTTGATTACATTGCTAATAATTAGTAAATTCATGGATTTATAAGATTAAAAAAATGATTAACTGCCCCTTTAAGGTCTCCTGCAGGTGTGATGAAATCAGGTGTTTCCACAGGTTTAATCCACGTCTTCCTCCTGACCTGTGTTTCTGTGAGGCATTCATGGACCTGTCTCCATGTACTGATGTGCTGGGAGGCGTTCATGGACCCGTTTCTTTGTACTGATGAGCTGTGATACGTTCATGGACTGCATCTCTTTGTACTGATGAGTTGTGAGGCGTTTATGGACCTGTCTCCATGTACTGATATGCTGTAAGGTATTCAGGACCTGTATCTTTGTACTGATGAGCTTTGAGGTAGAGCTCTTCAGTAGTCCACTTGACTCGGGAGATGACACCTGATCCAGGACCCAAGTCAGACCATAGCCTGAGAGTCTGCAGTATCAGCTCTCATTCTCTTTATTTTGATTTTTAATTTGATACATTCAACAGTTTGATTTGATTAGAACATAATCATCTGTCAATTTATTGATTTATTGATTATGCAGGATTTTACATTATGTGTACAAATTTGTGTTTGAAGCATTAAATGACTTCTTGTCCTGTGAAGACGTCTACTGTGAGGCATTCACTAACCTGTCTGTTTGTACTGATGTAAGGCATTCACTGACCTATCTGTTTGTAATTAAAAGGGAAATGAGGGTGTTACCAAATGAAGAGTATTTTTTTTGTATTATCACTTCATTAAAAAATACTTTGAGATGTTACATTCAATCACATGATTATGTCACAAGTGTGGTTAGGTTTAGGTTTAGGGTTAGGATTAGGAAATAAAGGATAATCTGTGCACACTCAATCCAGTCCCATGCAGTCCCCCCCCTAGCTCTCATTAAGACCCTGTGGAAATCTAGTGCCAAATTTACTAATCCAGGTCCCCTCTGTCCTCTTTCTCTGGGTTGTTGTCCAATTTGGATTACACTGGAGGACAGAGGCCTGTACAGCCGTGCTGTATGAAGTGTTTAACCAGCGGAGTGTGGATGTCTTTCGTTTTCAAAATATTATATCTATGTTGTGTGAATCTGGTTCGGATTGTGTTTCCCGTCTCACCAACATATTGTAACCCACATTGTTTACAAATTATAATAATAATATAACACCATTTTTGGATAAAACATTTCCCTCATTCTCAATTTTATATACATTTTTATTCTGTTTATTAGAAATCCATACCTGCTGTTTAAAGAATTCAGTTTTACCTTTTAATTTGGAATCAATTAATGGTTTAATTTTGGCTTTCACCAGGTAATCCTTTAAATTCTTGTTTTTTCTGAATGCAGCATTGATCTTGTGGTTATAGAGGAGCTCCCTTCCTTTCCTGGAATCTTCAAAGTTGTTCCTGATCTCGCTGACCAGCTTCACCGTGGATGCTGAGTAAGTGATAATAAAAGGAATCATAGAGGACACAAGGGTTAGGGTTAGGTTTTTAAGAATTATCTCGATGACTCTCCCCATGATGCCACTGGGCATCACAGTTGAATAGAGAGCCAAAGGCAGAGCACTGGCCGACGCATGTCAACCGGAGTCCCCCACTTTTGTGCGCCCCACACCATACCGTAGTAGAAAGAGAGAGAGAGAGAGAGAGAGAGAGAGAGATAAAAGATCAGAACCTCAGTTCCTCAATTACCATTCCTTGATTAAGGATCAGTTGAGAGGCCAGCATGAGGTCATGAGGGAGAATAGACGTCCTACAGTAAAGGTCTTGTAATATGAAATAGGATGAGGATGATGATGATGGTGATGATGATGAAGCAGACGTCCCACGAAGATTAGTTGAGACCACAATTCGCAAGACCATTTAATAGCTTTATTGCTTCAGTTTGTTGGATGAAAGGTCATGGAATGACCTTCCATACTTGTGACAGTGTGTAATATACTTTAATGCCCATAAATCACCATTGATGGATCTCATTAATCGAGCTATCTTCAACATCTATACAAAGGTCGGGTCAAAAGGTCATGTCTGTTGTGGTCCAGGTTAAAGGTCAGAGAGACTATAAATATAGGTAAAGACACATAAAGTTACATGTGTATCAATTAACATTCACAGTCCCCAGGAGGCCATGAGACAACTGTGTTAAAGCAATTTGCTTTCATGTACCACAATCCATAAGTGTATTACTTATTTTATTTTATTTAAGAAAAATGATTGTGGTAAATTGAAGGACACATCTTCAGTAGTGGACCCCAGGGTCACAGGGCATTTCGGCCATTTATCATTAGACACCCTCACCTGAGGAAGGCCCAGCCGGGGTTGATCAAATCCCGGTGTGTGTCCTATCTTCAATCAGAATTATGATTTTAATAAATCAATTATTATTCAAGTTAAAGAACCTGTATACATTTTGAATAATGTTTTCTTCTTTCTCAATAAATCAATTATTTTTCAGGTTAAAAATCTTCTATGTATTTTGATTAATGTTAGGTTTGCTGAGTTGCACTGTCTTCATGCTTTAGGTTCTGTTCAAGGTCATTTGGTCTGTCATGTCAACTGTTCTGCTAGTCCAAACAAGAAGTAAATTTTCAATAAACCTTTAATCTTACCTGTGTGGTTGGTTCCGACTGGTTGTTAACACCGCAAGGTAGCTCCAGCCAGGCCAGCCACTGTTGATCCAGGGGTCTCATTTTTGCTCTTCCAGGGGGTCTCAATCTTCCCCCAGAAGACTTCTGTCCTCCTCTGTCGAAGCTCAAACTGATTGTGATCCTTTGATTCAGCGTCCCTTTTATGTTCGTTGATTCGAAGCACCCGTGAAAAAAAGCGATTTTAATTGAAGAAAAGACTTTAAAGGGTAAAAATCCATCATTATTGTTGTTCTAGGGGTCTTTTGTTCTTCTCCAGGGGGTCTCAGACTTCCTCCAGAGGACCTCTGTCCTCCTCTGTCGAAGCTCAAACTGATTGTGATCCTGTGAGTCAGCGTTCCTTTTGTACTCATTGATTCGAAGCACCTACGAAGCACATGCGAAACAGGCGATTTTAAAGTGAGGAGAGGATTTTAAAGGGTAAAAATCCACTGTTACTGTTGTTTCGGAGATCTTTTTTTCTTCATTCAAGGGGTTTCCGTACTCATTCAGGTCGTCAAAGCTCAAACTGATTTGGATTAGGCTTAGAGCCAGAGCCTAGGATTAAGCTGCATCCAGTTCCATGGTTAGGGTTAGGATAAAAATACCGGGTTAGGTCTAGCTTCGAAGATCAAGGTTAGGATTAGGTTCAGATCCAGGACTTAGGTTTAGGCCAGGACCATTAATGTTTGTGGCCGTGTCGAATGACATTGCAGCCTAGGGTTAGGGTTAGGGTTAGGTGAAGGATTAGCCCGTCCCCTCCATTGAGGGTCGGGAAAGGCACGGGCCCTCCCCCTGGCACCCATCCCTCTCCGGTCCCAGGAAGACCAACTCCGGTCTTGGGGTCGAAAGTCCCAATTGCGCCCACGGGAGCGACCCCTTCTTCCACGGCGCACCAATTGCCACCCATCATCCTCACTGGCAAACGCCATTAGGAATGATGGGGGGGTTAGGGTTAGGGTTAGAAGAATTATCACGATGACTCTCCCCATAATACCACTGGGCATCGGGTTAGGGTGGGTGAACTGAACCCATCTCCCGTAGGAGACAGGAGGAGCACGGTCGTTCCACCCCTGGAACCCCCTACCCCCCTGGCCCCAAGCTGGTTGGCGGATGCGTTGGCGTCTCCGCCCATAACGCACCACCGTCCAATCATCCATGTTATGTTTTTGTATTTTTTGTTTTGTGTTGTTTTTTGTATTTTTTGTATTTTTTTGGGTTAGGATTAGGGTTAGGACGTGGGTAAGGACCCCGACTCCCATAGGAGAACAGAGGTGCACGGTCCTTCCCCCAGTTCACCCCATCACCCTGATCCCAGGTACGCTGACGGCGGCCCTCTCGCCTTTTGCCGTAGCGTACCACGGTCCACCCATTTTGCCAGCCACTCATCTTTGAGTGGTCTGTGCTGTTTTTAATTTTTTTTAAGGCTTTGTTATATATTAATTATAAATTAAAAGAATATGAATTTTTTAACTTATTTTAATAATCCAATTTGTTTTTGAGCAAATGAAAATAAATTGAAAAAAAATATTTATTTAAATAATCAAATCAAAATGTGTGCCTATGAGGCAACGTTTTGACCTTTTTAAAGGTCTTCTTCAGGCCTAGGCACACTAAAAAAAAAACACAAAACAAGCGGCTTCTTTTGCTGTCAAGCTGTGTGTCTGTTGCTGGTCAGAGCAAGAATGAGAAGCAGCTCTCTCTGCCCTTCTATTTATACCCTCCCACTTTTTTTTCTTTTTTTTCTTTTTTCTCTCTTAAGTTTCACTTTCCAGAATCCGTACGTAGGCTTTAACCCTTTGTATGTCCATCAGTATTTTAAAGTTTTTGCAACTTAAAAAACAATTTTCTCTTATATATCCCTTTTGATCCGATAATGTAAATGAATAATCCCTGTTTTTAGCCTAATATTAATTAATTAATCAAATTAAAATGTTTTTAAACTTTTTATCCCTTTTTAGTCCTTTCCTTACCCAACAATATGATATTCTGAATTAAATGTATGTTTTTTCTATCATTCCCAATTGCAAGTTTTTAGCCTAATATTAATTTATTCCAAATGCTTTAGGGTTAGGTTGGGGTTAGGGTTGGGGTTGGGGTTGGGGTTCTGGGTTTTGAGTTCAATTACGGTGCACTGGCCTACTGATCTGACAGAGTGGATGGTGGAGTGGAAAGTTAGCAGCCTACGCCCCAGAGGCTACTCCAAACGCTTCCTCCGATATATTAAAAACTCCACATTGGCTTCCCTCGCTCCCACTCGCTCCCCCTCCCTCTCTCCATCCCCCCTTTCTTCTTCTTCACCCCAGGTTCGTGAGCTTGGGCCGTCGGTAAGTCCTTCCCCCTACCCGAACCAGGGTTTGCATCCCGACCCCTACCTTGACCTTTCACACCACCCCCACCCACCCC
>NW_019525275.1:538512-539579 GCF_002814215.2 Seriola lalandi dorsalis
ACCTTGTGTACATATGGGGACAGTATGAAGTGAGCCTTATTATGTAATCCTAATAATTCCTTTACTCCTCTTGTAGAAGTTGTTTACTCCAGTAGCTTCGATCTTTCCCAGACTACGGTAAACATCATATTATATATATATATATATATATATATAATATTGCATTCTTCTCATAATCCTGTAGTGCTTCTATATTTCCTGTTGTTGTTCACTCTGTCTTTGTACCGTAACAAAGGTCCAAGTTAATAATTCTGCCTTATCCTTACCTCCTATTATTACATTTCCTCTATCTTTCATTATAGGATATCCACATTCTATCATCTTAAATCATACCTCACACTCGGTCTAATTATGTAATTACTATACTTCTAACTACTGCCTGCTCTATTTTGTCTCAGTCAGATTCTTTATTGCAGCAGTGCATTCTTATGTCCACTATCTTTTTCCTTTTAAGACAGTTTCCTTTTGAGATTGATTCTCTGGCTGCTCAGACAATAATTATGCTTCTTTCTGTACTGAGATCATTAGCTGTATTGTAGCCATTAAGAGTTTTAGGTTAAACAAGTAAATTCCTCTGATCTGTGTATGCAGCATTTTGGGCAGCGCATAAGTTGGGTTTGGAGTTTGTAGCAGATGAAGTTAGAAACAGGTGAGCAACAGTTTTCCGCCCGTGCTCATGTTTTAATTTGAGAAAAGTCAACAGGAATATATCATTTAATAAATCTCAGTTTCAGTTGTTGAAAATGACATACATCAAATCAAATCAAATTAAGTTTATTTATAAAGCACACTTTAAACAACCGGGGTTGACCAAGTGCTGTACAATAAAAACCATCAAGAACCACACAACGGGAGTCACGTGGGACCGCAGGGAAGATGGCGGCACAGTAAGAGAGCTCCCCACGACCGTCAGTTAATTATGTATATTTTGAGACATACACTTCGTTCTTAGTTTCAAAATTGAGGCCCTGTGTTAAAGACAAGAATTAATTTCGGTTTCCGACCAAAAATTTGTACTTCCCCGGCGAAATGTCGAACAACAGCAAAGCTAACTTTTTCAAAGGTGC
>NW_019525275.1:539599-540316 GCF_002814215.2 Seriola lalandi dorsalis
GTTCTGGGTTTTGAGTTCAATTACGGTGCACTGGCCTACTGATCTGACAGAGTGGATGGTGGAGTGGAAAGTTAGCAGCCTACGCCCCAGAGGCTACTCCAAACGCTTCCTCCGATATATTAAAAACTCCACATTGGCTTCCCTCGCTCCCACTCGCTCCCCCTCCCTCTCTCCATCCCCCCTTTCTTCTTCTTCACCCCAGGTTCGTGAGCTTGGGCCGTCGGTAAGTCCTTCCCCCTACCCGAACCAGGGTTTGCATCCCGACCCCTACCTTGACCTTTCACACCACCCCCACCCACCCCTCCCCCACTTTTGACCTCCATTCCTTCCCTAACCCTAACCCCAACCCACCTCCCTATGGTGACCATGCGGATCACCATAGGGAGGTGCATAGGGAAATAAAACCAGTAGAGTAATAAAAAAGAAAAAAAAAAAAATTTAATAATAATAATACTTATATATAAAAGAATAAAAAATAATTAATTTTATATAATAATATAATATATATATTATATATAATAATATTATTGTATTAATAATAAAATTGTTAAGAAGAAAAAGTAAAATATGCACCTCCCGTCCTGGCGTGGATTCGAATCCCAGTCTGCCGTATGGCAGACCAGGGCTTAGACCATTCCGCTGTTTGTCAGGTTGAGTTGGGATGGGATCCGCATGGCCCAAGAAAACTGCAGGAACAGGCTCGGGAGTACCGTACCC
>NW_019525275.1:540799-542172 GCF_002814215.2 Seriola lalandi dorsalis
GCTGAGATGATTTTGTGGTTATGAAAGGCCGGATGTTGAGACTGTAATATGGAGAAGTTGTGTTTGATAATGCGGTGTAGGTCGGTGATTTGATGAGAAAAAGTGGAGACAAAGGGTATCAGGTGTGGTGATGAAGGAGAGTTGTGGTGTGTTGGTGGGGTGTGTCTATGGGGTGAGCTTGGGCCGTTACTGTCCTTGGGATTGGGGTTAGGGTAGGGAAGAGGATGCAAATGAAAATGACAGTGATGATGATGATAATGATGATGATGTCAATGATGATGATGACGATGACAGTGATGATGATGATGATGACGATGACAGTGATGATGATGATGATGATGATGATAGTGTGTCTGCATGTAAACAGCTTCACTTCGTGTCCACATATTTTTGACCATGTAGTATGTTAGGTACAAATAACGAGTGATTTCCTGTGGTCCTGAGTTCTACCTAAACTCACTACCAGTGAACACTGACTAATGATTGTATATTGATTACTGATGTGTTCCAGTACCGTGGCTCATACAGAATGAGGATCTATGAGAGGGAGAACTTTGGAGGCCAGATGTCCGAGCTGATGGACGACTGTGACAATGTCATGGATCGTTACCGCATGTCCAACTGCATGTCTTGCCACGTGATCGACGGACACTGGCTGATGTATGAGCAGCCCCACTACAGAGGCAGGATGATGTACATGAGGCCTGGAGAGTACAGGAGCTTCATGAACATGGGCATGGGCAACATGAAGTTCATGAGCATGAAGCGCATCATGGACTCTCACTATTAGAGTCACCATGGAAACACTGAAAAATATAAATAAAGTTTCATATAAGTGAATAAGGATTTCTGTCTGATCTATTGATTAAGATACTGAACTGTGTGACTTCGTTGTTTTGGCTGTCAAACATCAAACTTGATTTGATTGTCTCAGGAAAAGAAAACAGTTAAGATTTAGATTACAGGCTACAAATTTCAGAGTAGATTATTGGTGTGACTAAAAAACTTCCTGGGTATTTAGAAACAGCCAGAGTTGGGACATAACCTCCTGTCTCTCTTGTGTAACTCAATGTTATTCATCATTTGATATTTATTTCTTGCTTCTTTCTGTGAAAATGAAGTGTATTCAGCTATAGTACAGTAGCTTCCGTGAAAAAGTGTAAACCTTAATGATTTTAACAAAGTTAACATTTACTTTGTGAGCACAGTGAAAGACCACACACCTCCAATGAAATTAAACTACAACCACAGAAAATATCTTTCATGACTTAATGTACAATGACTTTTACATGGCTTTTTATGCCTTACTATGCTATAACTCTTTATTTAAGATAAACACAAGAAGCTTGTGCTACAGAAAATGGACCAGACTC
>NW_019525275.1:542192-545760 GCF_002814215.2 Seriola lalandi dorsalis
CAGAAGTTGCATCATATGAACGCATGTTGGCTAGAATTAACAATGAAGAGGAACATTTTAGGAGGGCCTGGGAAAGTATTTTTTTGTAGGTAGGATATATGGAAAAATGTGAAGACATGGTGCTGAATGTATATTGTGGGTGTTTCAAAAAAGGAAATGTTGATTTGCAGGAGGCCTTTGTATATATGGTTGTATTCTGGATATACTGTCTGTTGATGTTGGTGTCAGTGCTTATTTTCGAGTTTGATTGTATGTTTATGTGTGTATGAATAAATAAAAAACTTTAATGACAAAAAAAAAAGAACCACACAACATAGAAGTAGCTAAAATGTGATGTGTTAACTATCTCATGGTCCGAGACAGGCATGGAACATTTTGAATTACATCCGTGCGTTTGTTCTCAGTGGGTGTCGGTTGCTCCATCTAACCTCCGGTGGTTAAGATATATTTTTTTATTAGATTAACCATAATAGTTGCCTGTTTTACACTTAATCCCTTTAATTTTCCTTTAGTCGTTATTCTGTTGTCCCAGTTTGCTTCTTGAAATGTCCATCTCCCTTCTGTTTCATTTCGTTGTACTTCCATTTCTCCTCCTGTGTTTATGAAATTTGGATAGCGAGCACTTCCTGTCATGCTTCCTTTGAATACTTCCAGGCTAGTTTTTCCCATTAAGACTGTGACACCAAAGTGAGATCTATCACTGATTCTGTACCATTTTTACCTGATCCACCATTTAAACACACTTTTCATCTATTAGCTCCATTATTATTTCTCCATTTAAATCTTCCTGTTCACACCAAACTGTGTTGGGTGCATTTACTGTAGATCTCCACACCAGATAACATTACCTCTCTTATGTTCCAATATTGTTTTTAGTTCTCCTTTCTGTAGGTTTTTCTCATGGGTATTAAAATGAACCACCTTCAAACTTTCTTTCTTTATCCATAATTCAATAAGCACTAGTCCCAGTTCTTGTATTATCATTAACTGTCTCCTTGTCGAAAATCTGTGTGGATCTTTTCTTGTGATGACTCTTTCACATTTAGAAATTTACCTGCTGTTTTAACTATAATTTGGACTTCTTCTGTCAAAGTTTTTGCTTGTTCTGAACAGCTGATGACGAAGACAATAAAAGCTACTAATCTGTCCCATGATATTCCTGTGTTGCAGTCATGTGACTGTCCTGATACTGAACTCTTTTGCCTCTGTAACTCCTTATTTAATCCTCCACTAATAAATGTTAACAAACTATGATGAAAAAGAAAATAGCAGTGTTTATTTACATACTTGGAAATACACACTGTGGTGTATAAACTGTTACTAAATGAATATGTTTTTATTTTCATATGGAATAAGTTTTCATATTTAAATGAAAAAGAAATGTGGAAGAATGTATTTCATTTATGAAAAAACATTTCATGAACATCAGTTACAGGATTTGAAACTGTTAACACCATAATAAAGACTTTAGAATGTGTTTATATGTTCATGAACTACATTATAGTCAGTTAAAAACTATAAATAAAGTTTTTACTTTTACCTGCAGATTTTCTCTGAAGTCACAATGATTTTTTTGTCTTAAAACAAAAATTGTGAAATGAGATTTAGTTTGTTGTTTGAACATGAAGAACTCTTGACAGGATGCAAACAGGAGGCTTTACGTTGGATGTTGAATTATTTGTGGCATACTTTGTCATATTTTGGAATATTTGAAGAAAAATGTTTAGACCTTTGTGCATGACAGTGTCATATTCAGAGGTTTTTGTTCCAGAAAGTGAGTTCCACACAGTGAACAGAGGCCTGAAGGAGACACACAGCTGCTGTCTGTAGCTCTTTGTCTGTAGTTTCTAAGAGAAATGCCGAACACTGAGTGTCTCTTTTATGGCGTGCTGCTGGCTCAGGCTGTTTAGACAAAAGGCTTCAGCTGCTCAGGTGCTATAAAGAGCAGTCGCTGCTCAACAGGTAACAGACACAGAGGACAACCACCACTGACAACTGCAGCCACATCAGCAACCAGCTGACCAACGTAAGAGGCAACATGACTTCCAGCAGCATGAACATGAGCAGGGTGAGGACTCAAACACAACACTCTTTAATCTTTTTCAGTATTCACTTAACTTTTAACTTTACTACTCATATGCAAGATTTACCAACTTACCACTTTAACCCAACTCTGTGAATTGGGCAGTAAGAACAACTTTTGGGGTTTCCAGGTTTTATTACAAATTTTTTTTTTCCAAAATCTGTATGGCAACAAACTGGAGGGTTTCTAACCCTTTCACAAATTGTAAGAAATTAGAGATTACTAAAAAATTATTAATATAAAAATTTGTAGTTGTAAAACTTTGGAACTGTAATATTCTTCAGCATCCTCTCGATCATGATCGATCTGTATCTTGGTAGAGTTCAGTTAGTTGTGAAACATTTTTGTTGGAAACAACAGAATAATGAGACACATCAGGAGTGCTAAGTAAAGTGTCTACTTCCAGTTGCTTTAGTTTCACATAAAAAACTGTTGTGGTGTTGACCAGATTCTTTTCCCACATGTCACATAATAAAGAAAAACTCTGCTGTAGTTGTGTAATTATGTTTATGTCTCATGTTCGACCCTTTATCGGTCTCTTTTTCTGTCTGCTGTCAGATCATCTTCTACGAGGACAGGAACTTCCAGGGCCGCTCCTATGAGTGCAGCAGCGACTGTGCCGACATGTCCTCCTACCTGAACAGGTGTCACTCCTGCAGGGTGGAGAGAGGCTGCTTCATGGTGTACGACCGCACCAACTTCATGGGCAACCAGTACTTCCTGAGGAGGGGCGAGTACGCGGACTACATGAGCATGATGGGGATGAACGACTGCATCAAGTCCTGCCGCATGATCCCCATGGTAACCACACAGCCAATCACTTTACATTATTTTGACACACACATCTTACAAGATGTTAATATGTCAAATGTTACAATTTGCTCTGTTGGCCTTAAGAACACACAACACAAAGAATTGCAAACTTTTCAAATAGGTTTCTTTACAAATTGAGAAAAAAAATCTCTGTTTCTTTGAGTGGTTTTAAAATATTTTGGGTTAAGGTTAGTTAAAGTTTATTCAGTTTTGTTTTTCTTAAAACCGTTGTTGATTCCATATAGTTGTCTCCTCTTTAAAATTCAAAATAAGCCATTTATTTTTTATTTCATAAAATACACTGGAAGATCAGGCAGCTACAGTGTGAAACACTAATTCTTCGCTGATGATTAATAATTGATAATTGCTGACTGATTTCAAGTGTGTACTGGCCATGTGCATACCTGGTGTCACAGAAAATCAGTCCTTATTTGTACCTAAACTCACTACCAGTTAACACTGACTAATGATTGTATATTGATTACTGATGTGTTCCAGTACCGTGGCTCATACAGAATGAGGATCTATGAGAGGGAGAACTTTGGAGGCCAGATGTCCGAGCTGATGGACGACTGTGACAATGTCATGGATCGTTACCGCATGTCCAACTGCATGTCTTGCCACGTGATGGACGGACACTGGCTGATGTATGAGCAGCCCCACTACAGAGGC
>NW_019525275.1:545780-546588 GCF_002814215.2 Seriola lalandi dorsalis
CTATATCAGGCCTTAGCTTTGTAATGGCTATTTCCTGGGGAACAACAAGCTTTCCTCCTAAATCTACCTGCATTTCCCAATCACAAGCACCTTCTAAGCTGCCTTGCCTTCTTGTTGTCTTACCAACTTTCTCTCCCTCTTGAACAAACTTGATTGCAACTTTCTTTGTTTTAGGTCCTCCTAAATTTGCCTGCCTCCGTAACTCTTCAATTCCTGCAGCTAAGTTTTTTAGAACCTGGTTATGTCGCCACGTATACCTGCCTTGCGACAGACTAACCTTACACCCTGACAGAATGTGCTTTAAAGTTGCAGTACCTGAACACAATGAACATAGTCTCCATTTACCCAGAGTTTTAGGTTCTGGGGAGTTGGCAGTACATCATAAGTTGCCCCTATCAAGAATCTAATACTGCTTTCCTCCATGCTCCAGAGTTCTTTCCAGCTAAGCTTTTTCTTGTCTACACCTTCCCAATTCACCCACTGTCCCTGCTTAGCCTGGGCCACTGCCATAGCACCCCTTATTAATTCCTCCTGTCTACGAACCTGTGCAATGACTAGCTTTCTCTTCTCCTTGGGACCTGCTCTACTCCACACCGGTTTGCTTGGGCCAAGCCCGAAGCCTCCCCGGCCGATTTGGACATTACCCACAATCTCTGTATGCCTAAGCGTTGCTTCTGCCTCCTGCACTGCGATTCTTGGATTCCACTTTCTCCCCTTGATTGGGTTTGGAACCACCTTACTAACTACCGCATCTTTGCTCCCAGATAACAGGAGCTCTGTCCTAACCTTGGTACATTTAAACTCCTCC
>NW_019525275.1:546608-547452 GCF_002814215.2 Seriola lalandi dorsalis
TAACTCCCTTACCAAAGAGACAACAGACCTTGCTACAAATCCTCTACATCCTACTTCCACTGGACAAATCCTAACTTTCCATCCTCGCTGCTCTGCTTCTGCCCCTAACTCTGCATACCTGAGCTTTTTCCTTTCATATGCTTCTTCAACTAAGGCCTCCCACGGAACAGTCAGCTCTATGAAATATACTTTCATTCTACTCCTAGACCACAAAACTATATCAGGCCTTAGCTTTGTAATGGCTATTTCCTGGGGAACAACAAGCTTTCCTCCTAAATCTACCTGCATTTCCCAATCACAAGCACCTTCTAAGCTGCCTTGCCTTCTTGTTGTCTTACCAATTTTCTCTCCTTCGTCGTTTTTATGACTTTTTATGCCTTACTGTACTATGAAGTTTTTATGACTTTTTATGCCTTACTATACTATGACGTTTTTATGACTTTTTATGCCATATTATACTGTGACTTTTCATGCCTTACTATATTATGACTTTTTTGTGACTTTTTATGCCTTAATATACTATGATGTATTTTTGACATTTTATGCCATACTATACTATGTCGTTTTTTGTCATTTTTCTGCCGTACTACACTAAGATCTTTTTTGGCATTTTCATGCCTAATCATAGTATTTCGTCTCATGCCTGACCATACTATGACGATTTTATGACCTTTTATGCCTTAACGGTGTGGCACCTCAGCATATGAGAGATGACCCATGGCGGCCCTTCGGAAGGGAGCGACTCAGAAGGCTGGGGCTGACATATGTTACTCAGCGTGACGAGCAGAGTCCGTAGACACCAAACTTGTGGACTTTGGACAAACTTTTCCGTTGTGACATTCAC
>NW_019525275.1:547472-547890 GCF_002814215.2 Seriola lalandi dorsalis
ATTTCCTCAACATCATCATCACCACTGTTCACCAGAGCATGCTTGAAACTGGCACCTTAGAGGGATGTCATGGAGTTTGATAGAGGGCCATTGTCTGTCCTTCTCTACCAGTGTCTTTCTCTAAAGTCATTTAAGACCACCACATCACTTTGAGAGATCTCACTTAAAGGCAGTTGAAAAGGTTTCTTTGTCTGATTTAAGATAAACACAAAGCTTGTGCTACAGAAAATGGACCAGACTCAGTGAATAGCTCCCTAAGCTTAACATGTCCTATGATAACTATTAATTTAGCTATACAGACTAATGAGCAGTGATAACTAACATGTCTTTGGGGTCATCAGGTGGGAACCTTCTTTCACCAGTGTTTCGTCTAGTTGGTCCCACGACACCTCCAGGAGGCTAGACAGTGATCACTGGC
>NW_019525275.1:547910-548616 GCF_002814215.2 Seriola lalandi dorsalis
GAAAACAGTTAAGATTTAGATTACAGGCTACAAATTTCAGAGTAGATTATTGGTGTGACTAAAAAACTTCCTGGGTATTTAGAAACAGCCAGAGTTGGGACATAACCTCCTGTCTATCTTGTGTAACTCAATGTTATTCATCATTTGATATTTATTTCTTGCTTCTTTCTGTGAAAATGAAGTGTATTCAGTTATAGTACAGTAGCTTCCGTGAAAAAGTGTAAACCTTAATGATTTTAACAAAGTTAACATTTACTTTGTGAGCACAGTGAAAGACCACACACCTCCAATGAAATTAAACTACAACCACAGAAAATATCTTTCATGACTTAATGTACAATGACTTTTACATGGCTTTTTATGCCTTACTATGCTATAACTCTTTACACCTTAGTATGTTTTGACTTTTTAAATACAATGACTTTTTCATGATTTTTTTATGACTTACTATACTACTGTACTACTTTTTAAATACCTTTCATGACTTAATGTTATAACCCGATAAATAGCAGTTATATTTTTTCTCCTTTAAAAGGTGTAATTATTTCAAGTTATTAATAAGATGCCTGATTAATATTCAGTTGTCATGGTTAAGTTCATGTTAGATGGAGGTAAATTAGATTTAAGAAGTTAAAATGCATAAATAATTTATAGTTAAAAAAATATGCACCTTTAAAAGATATTTCATGGCCTGTTCAGTATTTTA
>NW_019525275.1:548636-557308 GCF_002814215.2 Seriola lalandi dorsalis
TAAGGCATAAAAAGTCATAAAAACGTCATAGTATAGTAAGGCATAAAAAGTCATAGTATAGTAAGGCATAAAAAGTCGTAAAAACGTCATAGTATAGTAAGGGATAAAAAGTCATTTTATAGTAAGGCATAAAAAGTCAAAAAAACGTCATAGTATAGTAAGGCATAAAAAGTCGTAAAAACGTCATAGTATAGTAAGGCATAAAAAGTCATTTTATAGTAAGGCATAAAAAGTCATAAAAACGTCATAGTATAATAAGGCATAAAAAGTCTAAAAAACGTCATAGTATAGTAACGCATAAAAAGTCGTAAAAACGTCATAGTATAGTAAGGCATAAAAAGTCATTTTATAGTAAGGCATAAAAAGTCATAAAAACGTCATAGTATAGTAAGGCATAAAAAGTTATAGTATAGTAAGGCATAAAAAGTCGTAAAAATATCATAGTATAGTAAGGCATAAAAAGTCATAAAAACGTCATAGTATAGTAAGGCATAAAAACGTCATAGTATAGTAAGGCATAAAAAGTCATATTATAGTAAGGCATAAAAAGTCATAAAAACGTCATAGTATAGTAAGGCATAAAATGTCTCTCAAATGATGCTCTCAAATATGGAACCACTCCTCCAGAAAATAAAATTGAACCTGGATAAATGGGGAAAATTGAAGCTCACATTGTGTGGAAAAATTAATGTGATTAAAATGGTGGTTGCAACGCAATTCAATTATGTTTCCATGATGTTGCCACTCAATATAGCACCACAGCTGTTTAAACATTATGATAGAATTATCAAACACTTTTTATGGGATAAAAAGAGACCAAGGATTAATATAAAGAAGATGTGGGCACCGAAGGAAATAGGAGGTATGGGTCTACCTAATGTAAGATTATAATCTATCATTTGAAATGTCTAGATTGATAAAACATTGAAAGGGGATAGATCAGGAGCTGAGCTGGATCAAAATTGAAAGAGAACTAACTAGCCCATTTGAACCTCTGGATGTCCTCTCACATGGTGCAACAACTTCTGGACATAATTATTTTTCAAACCCAGTGCTGTCTTATTCTCAAGCAGTTTGGAAAGAAATTCATAAGATATATAGTATTTCGCACTTGAGACAACCTTACGCCTCTCTATGGTATAACCCAGCCGTGCGTATTGGGAAGAAATCTGTTTATTGGAATCAATGGCTTGTAAGAGGGATACGCAAAATAAGTGACCTGTGTGTGGATGGAGTGTTCATGTCGTTTGCTTATATTATGCAAAAATATAATCTGGAATTTAAAGGTAACTATTGGAAATATTTACAAATAAGAGACCGTATCACAAAGGGTAAATTTAATCACAACAAGAATACATTGATGGAAGTTTTGGATCTACCGAGTATAACACACAGAGCAGCCATATTCTACAAGACATTTAATGGTTTACGAGAAAATGTGTGTAAAAATCTGAGGATCATTTGGCAGAAAGACCTAGGGTGTGATTTGAATGAGGAGCATTGGTTAAATATCTTATCAAATACAGGGAAACACATGAGAGAGGCAAAGGGGAAATTTATTCAGTATAAGATAATTCATCGATTTTATTTCACCCCTTCAAAACTACATAGAATGGGCTTATTAGGAAGTAATTTATGTTGGAAGTGTCAGAGTGAAATAGGGACATTTTTACATGTAATTTGGGGATGTAAACTGGTGTATCCGTTTTGGGAGAAAGTATTGGAACATGTGAGTAAATGGCTGGGTGTGGCAGTACCTGTATCACCAAGACTATGTTTGTTAGGAGACCAAACAGAAATACTAAATATATCTAAATATGAACGAGGGGTTTTAAAAGTTGGGATGGTCACCGCTGCTCGAACAATTCTCAGAGTATGGAAGAGTACAGTCGCCCCAGATGTTAAAAAATGGATGGAAATGATGTCAGAAGTTGAAGAATTAACAACGAAGAGGAACATTTTAGGAGGGCCTGGGAAAGTATTTTTTTTTGTAGGTAGGACATATGGAAAAATTTGAAGACATGGTGCTGAATGTATATTGTGGTTGTTTCAAAAAAGGAAATGTTGATTTGCAGGAGGCCTTTATACAGTATATATGGTTGTATGCTGGATATACTGTCTGTTGATGTTGGTGTCAGTGTTTGTTTCGAGTTTGATTGTATGTTTATGTGTGTATGAATAAATAAAAAACTTTAATGACAAAAAAAAGTCATAGTATAGTAAGGCATAAAAACGTCATAGTATAGTAAGGCATAAAAAGTCATAATATAGTAAGCATAAAAAGTCATAAAAACGTCATAGTATAGTAAGGCATAAAAAGTCATAGTATAGTAAGGCATAAAAACATCATAGTATTGTGAGCTATAAAATATCATAAAACTCACAGTATAATAAGGCATAAAAAGTAAAAAAAAAACCACAGTACAGTAAGGCATAACAGGCATAAAAAGTCATAGTATTGTAAGGCATAAAATATCATAAAACTGTATAGTATATATCATAGTATATAATATCATAGTATAGTAATGCATAAAAAGTCATAAAAAAGATATGAAAAAGGACATAGTATTGTAAGGCATAAAAAGTCATAGTATAATAAGGCATAAAAAGTCATAAGAACTTAATTGTATAAGGCATTAAAAGTCATAAAAACATCATAGTATTGTGAGGCATAAAATACCATTAAACTGTCATAGTATATAGTAAGGCATAAAAAGTCATAAAAATGACATGGTATTGTAAGGTACAAAAAGTCATAAAAACGGCATGGTATAGTAATGCATAAAAAGTCATAAAAACATCATAGTATAGTAAGGCATAAAAAAGTCAAAAAAGGTAATACTAAAGTAAAGCATAAAAAATTTCAAAAAACATCATAGTACTGTAAGGCATAAAACTTCATATTATAGCAAGGCATAAAAAGGTGAAAAAACGTCATAGTATAGTAAGTCATAAAAATTCATATTAAAGTAAGACATAAAAAGGTTAAAAAAAAGTTCATAGTATACTGAGTCATAGAAGAATGTCATAATATAGTAAGGCATAAAACGTCACAGTATAGTAAAGCAGAAAAACATCATAAACGTCATAGTAAGGCATAAAAACGTCAAAAAACTTTATAGTAAGGCATGAAAAAGCAAAAGTATAGTAAGTCATAAAAATGTCATAGTATACTGAGTCAAAGAATATTATAGTACAGTAAGGCATAACAGGCATAAAAAGTCATAGTATTGTAAGGCATAAAATATCATAAAACTGTATAGTATATATCATAGTATATAATATCATAGTATAGTAATGCATAAAAAGTCATAAAAAAGATATGAAAAAGGACATAGTATTGTAAGGCATAAAAAGTCATAAAAACGTCATAGTATAGTAAGGCATAAAAAGTCATAGTATAATAAGGCATAAAAAGTCATAAGAACTTCATTGTATAAGGCATTAAAAGTCATAAAAACATCATAGTATTGTGAGGCATAAAATACCATTAAACTGTCATAGTATATAGTAAGGCATAAAAAGTCATAAAAATGACATGGTATTGTAAGGTACAAAAAGTCATAAAAACGGCATGGTATAGTAATGCATAAAAAGTCATAAAAACATCATAGTATTGTAAGACATAAATAGTCATAGTATAGTAAGGCATAAAAAAGTCAAAAAAGGTAATACTAAAGTAAAGCATAAAAAATTTCAAAAAACATCATAGTACTGTAAGGCATAAAACTTCATATTATAGTAAGGCATAAAAACGTCAAAAAACCTCATAGTATAGCAAGGCATAAAAAGGTGAAAAAACGTCATAGTATAGTAAGTCATAAAAATTCATATTAAAGTAAGACATAAAAAGGTTAAAAAAAAGTTCATAGTATACTGAGTCATAGAAGAATGTCATAATATAGTAAGGCATAAAACGTCACAGTATAGTAAAGCAGAAAAACATCATAAACGTCATAGTAAGGCATAAAAACGTCAAAAAACTTTATAGTAAGGCATGAAAAAGTAAAAGTATAGTAAGTCATAAAAATGTCATAGTATACTGAGTCAAAGAATATTATAGTATAGTAAGGCATAAAAAGGCCACAGTATACTAACTCATAAAAAAGGTTTTAGTAAAGTAAAGCATAAAAACATCCTAGTATAGTTAGGCATAAAATGTATATTAAGCAGCATATTAAGTCATAAAAAAAGTCAAAGCATTCAGGGTGACATTTTCATTGGATTTTTCGACCGAAATTTAACTCATACTTTAATATACCAATCATTTTAGGTTTACTCCTGCTAGCAACCTGACTGTTAGCCTACAGAAGCCAGGGTTAGCTTGCTGGTTAACGCTAGCTAACATGGCCAAATTACATCAGTTAACATTTTTCTGGTGATGTTGGGTACCACTGTGATATTCTCACGACGTGAACCTTTCGATAGCCCTCGCTCTTTCAGTCAATCAAATGCTAGCATGCCTAAATCAGTAGCCAATTGGATGGCACATTGGAATGAAATATTAGTAGGGACATGACCCTACTGTGCATATGCAAACCTATGCCCTTGTTTTCAATGTAAAGTAACTTAAACCTGCTCAAAAAGTTGCTAAATGTCACTAGATGATGTAATACCCCAATTAGCATACTATCAACATCATTGCGTGAGTTTCTAAGGCTGGCCTCATTGTTGTGGTACAGCCAATAAAAACATAAAATTAATCAATTACCATTTTCTAATCACTCAATTGTCTCCGCAACACTCTCACAATGAAAGAGAATAAGTGTATTTCTCAGATGCTCAACAACGGGGTCCAGGGGTCCATGAAAATAAAAAATCTGATTACAAGGTGATGAAATTACTTTCTCAGCATTAGAAATCATCAGTACTGCACCAGCTGAAGTGAATCAACATGTTCTGAAATATGTCATAGGTGAAGGAAGAAACTGTACAGATTCTTTTCAGATCAGTTTTATTGAACAAAAACGTTTTTTTAAAGATCATGTAGGAAATACAATATTATACAAGTGTTGCACAAACAAGACAAACAGAAAGATCTACAAAAGGGAGTTGTCGGTGGGCATGAACATGGCCGCATACAGACAGGTCTTAAAGGGGTGCGAAGAAACAAAGATTCCTCCAGAACATAAAATTCATCAGATTACGGACATGAAAATCTGTAAAGCCGATCACCAAACACTGATGTGGTCTCAGTTTCAAAAGCGGAACAGTTTTCATATTTGAGAACAGTGCATGGCCTTCAAACCAAAAACCGCAGATTTTCACAGCAAATCTGCAGCCTGCAACAGAGCACACAATGTTTAAACCTGTAATTAATGTTTGGAAATCCAATTTTATTTTTGTCTTTTTCCTGGTTTTAGAAACACAAGACCTTATTTACTGACCTGATGGTGGTTTAGTTGTTTTATCTGGACCTCAGAAGATCTGGCTGCTTAATTAGTCAATATTTCTAATGTCAAGGTCCACTTACTGGCTTTTTCTGGAGCTTTTATCTGTACTTAATGGGCTTGAGATCAGTAAAAGCTCCACGAAAAGCTAATAAGTAGACTACGAGGTAAGAGTTTGTCAAAGAAAAAAAATTTGTATTTGTCAAAAAATAAAAATGTTAGCACTCAATAATTTATTCTCATGGAATGATATTTTGCCCAAACATCTCAAACTATTTTTTTGAGGGGAATACACAGGAGTTTTTCACAGATAACATGAAAATGGATTCAAGGTGGGTCCTCACAATAGAAACTCTTTGGAAAGCACACAAGGTGGTTTGGCATCCCAACCTGCAGGGGGCAGCAGTGCTATCAGTCCCTCAGACACTAACTCACAGGAAGTCACTCAATGCTCCAATTTGAACTGGTAAAGGAGAAACAGGATGACATTCTTGTGCCAGTCATTTCATTGAGCACCAACATTGCAAAGTTAGCACCTGTAGCAAAAACCAATGTAGGTCCAAAATAAACTAAATCAAATTAAAAGAATTTCAATTATTATTTCAAATATTTTCCCCATGTTGCGGCAAATAAAAATATTAATGACTTTCGTGAACAGGTTCCAATGAATCTGTCACAACCTCAAAGTGCATTTTTCTTTGTTTTAAGGGGAGTCAGAACAGTCTGATCGCAGCTGATGAATTCAAGAAACTACTAAATAGAATTTGTTGGGCGATTCTCTTTGTCACCTCAGAGCTCACAGAGCACAAAGGAGTTCTGATGGGAGATCCAACTTTCTTGTGTTGCAGTTTCAAACTTAACTGGTCAGGAAACAAACAGGCCTGTACCTCAAGTTAACAAATTTCACCACAAATGTTTTTTGAATCAGCCAAACAAATGTCTTACATTAGGACTTGGATTGACAGTTGGTTACCTGTTTAGTAGAGACATTTATTTGATAAGTCCATTTTGAGCAGAATCAGACCTTATTTTTCTGCAGCTGCTTTCATTGATTCATATTTTGTCACTGAAAGCCATCAAATATTCCCAACTGTCAAAAAAACTCTTAAATCCATTGTTTTTCTCCATGTGTGGATAAACTAAACCAAGGAACACTTTGTGAAGGACTGTAGTTCAAACTAATCAGCCAGTTATTTATCTATCTCTGTGTGCCGTGGGTTTGATTCCCTCCTGGACTAACTCCAAGAGCCTTCCTGATTTCCAGTGGAAACAACAAAATACAAAAAAGGAAGACAAACTAAACACTTTCCTTATTCCCTCTTTTTGTTTAGTTTATTTGTTTTGCTGGACCAACCAACCACCACATCTGCTCATCTGAAGACTTAACAAACCCGCCTTGCTCATCCACCAGTTCATCTGGGTGTGAAAGGATTGTCCCATCCCACCACTAACTTTATTTCCTTCTTCGTTACAGTGGAAAAAAAGGGGTGCCGCAGTGACAGCACTGTTTTTAATCGCTACATGTAAAAAAAAAAAAAATTTTTTTAACAAACAGTGCTATACTTCAAATTAGTTATAAATACTCTTTGAACACCTGCAAGCCACACCCAGCACATTATCGAAGGGCAGAAAATTCACCACAACAGCCACAGTGGATGCTGCATCCATAAATTCATCAGAAATATCAGCTAGCCACCAGTCAACTCAAGGCAGAATGATGGTTGGTTGAAGTTTTGTGTGGCATAAACTAATGTTGACAGTGATAATGTACCAGCATTCAGTTGATAGTCCTTTCCCAGCCTGCTAGGAAAAGCATCACCTAACTTTAAATGCCTTTCATTCTCAGGTGCCCCTGAACCTGATCCTCCACAGACAAACTAACTACTCTACTTCCAGCACCCAGCAGAGATCATAAAAACCCTTGTACGATGTCTGCTATGAACACTGGGGCTCAGCCAGGAAGAGGCTAATGGATGTAGAACACTAACATCTGCTGAAGGACATGGTGTGTGTGTGTAGGTTTGAGGAGAATTGTCACTTGTTCTGGTATCTGAAGTCTCTAAGCACATGGTTCAGAGGTTGGATCTGAATCACCGGAGACAGATTGACCTGTAGGATCTTTTGCGCTTTTCTGCGGGCATCAGCCACGGAACGAGAGTCATCCACCTTTATCACTTTCCATCTAAAACTGTTCTTGTCCTTCCAGCTGTTTCTCTGCCGGGTCAGGATGTCTAGTTCCTTGGGGCTCTGACCGTCCTGGGGGAAACCATTGCTCCTCCAGCCGTTACTGGTCAGCTCTGTATGAGTCTGTGGAAACACCCGACCGTTAGCGTAGAAAACCGGTGCAGAATCTCCAATGAGGGCACCGTCCAGTCGGATAGGACAGGACAGGCTCTTCTGGCTGAACAAGGCCACAGCTTTGGTGGGCGCCCCACCACCATTCTGAGAAGGCTGCAAAGGTATTCCTGAAAGTGTTGGGGGGTGCTGTTGCTGTGAAAAGCCAACAGAGGGCGCCCCAGAGGACGAGTCCCAGTTAGTGTGGATCTGGAGCCTTGCTGTGTGGAAGCCCGTCAGGCCTTCAATGTTGGTCAATCTGAGACACGGCTGCAACTGCAGCGCTTGTGACATCTCTACAGTCCGAATGGGGGTCCTGCTGCAGACAATGGAGTGCTGGTCCACCAGCAGCTCTGGAGGGCGGACCCCTTGAATCCTGGGGTTGCTCCTCTCAGAGGTGTTCCAGGACGGGTGCACCTCTCTCTTTTTGGCCAGTCCCTTCTTTCCCCTTCTCTTGGCAGTAGGTCTGAGGTTCCTGTTGGGTGGCTTCAGCATGTCTTCAGTCAGGGGTTGGTTTGTGCAGGAGCGGTAGCCGTACACGTCCTTGCTGCGCAGCACGGTGGGCTTGTGGCCTTCCTCACCCAGCTCTTGCAGGAAGGTGACCAGGTCCTCCGTGCTCGAGAGGTCATGGGACATGGGGCTGAGGATCTTTAGAGCATCCAGGAGGACGTTATGGCCCGCCGACGATATCCGCGACCAGGAGTGAACCGCCCTCCGCTCTTCATTGGAGAATGCAGAGGGCCGGCCGACCATGGGACCTCGCTCTGTGCCAGCCATGTTTGCAGTCCTACCATGAAAAAACAAAGCATTTGGTTAAACTGGATCACACCAATTACCATCATTCAATCCTTTTTAGTCACATTTTTTGATATTTTGCAACATACAGTGCATCCGGAAAGTATTCACACCCCTTCACTTTCCCCACATTTTGTTATGTTACAGCCTTAT